>NC_085015.1:13951796-13999296 GCF_963854185.1 Sardina pilchardus
GCACCTTTCTGCAACATTCCGAAAGACCTTGTAACAAATGAATATGTAAATATACATGGGAAATATTAGCCCTTGGCACACTCCTCAATCATACCTGGCACTCTGAGCAAGAAGCAATTTTTGAGGGGACAAAGGGTGTTTTAGTGGCTTTTGATAGATATTTCAGCTTCCCGTTCAACGTGGGTAAAGTCCCCCAAGGGAGCAATCGACTTTCCAATATTAATTCCGCGTTCCCAGAAGGTTGCTTTTTGATTAAAAATGTTTGAATTGTTTGGCTAAATTACCAGCGCATCAAAGCATGGTGATTAGGTTTTTGAGCTCAAAAGGTTAGGGAATAGGTTCCAGGACATTAACTCCTGCTGAAATTGCTTGTAATGATATTTGGCAGTGTTATTGTTTCTGCCTGGCTGTCTGCATCTCTGTGGGCGTGTTTTTCTAAATTAAACCATAAATATTACATGTTTTTTGGCCCAGGTGCTACTCCCTATATTGTTAGGCTTTCCCAGTAACCAGTGGTGATGCAATATTGCAAAGGTACAATTGGCTGAATGAAGTGATTCATCTTCGAATGTCATTGAGGAGTTTAGAAACATTTGGTACGTTTGGCTAACATTGAGTGCACACTGAATAGATGTTTGAACATGTAATCATGATCCATCATGTTAAGATGTCACGATACAAGATTGCGTTATTGAAGTATATCAATATCCATGTTGCTGTCCATCCAAAAAAACCTTTGCATGCATCAGGAGAAATATGATTCTCTTTTTTGTATTATTATTTTTTTATAAATATCTTTATTGAAGGATTCAGGTGTAATACAGGGACAACAAGGCCAACAGGGCCTCACCCAACCACCCCCTACCCCCCACCCTCCACCAGAAAATTATTCTTATTCTTGAAACTGAACATACTGTTACAAACCTGAAGGCATTCTCATGCACAGTAGTCGGGTTAATTCTGCAGATAAATGTATCAATTCCAATCAACGCTTGCTCATAATGTTGATGATTTTCCATCCCCTGTTGGCATTTTCATTATAATTTCTTTGAATGGCCATCAAGTTAACAAAAAAAAAGACTGAGACTCGTAGTTATAGTCAGTAATGTAACATGAAATGGGCCAAAGATTGCCCATTTACGCAGTCAAACTACACTTAGACTGGCTAATTACTACCTCCTCATTTGATATACCAATGAATGTCTTAATTTTCTAGTCTGTTGCACTTGTTTGCAGATTTCATATTCAAAGAGCTCGCTGCCATTTTGTGCAGCATTGCTTGTACATTTGCTAATTAATAACATTAATGTCAAAACAGTCAACAAGGCTCACATAACTCTATATGAGGATAAATTATACACTCCAACCCCAATATTTTATTTTTTTCTTCTTCACTTGCAATGTCTGCAATTAAGTCAGTGTACATTGTGCATGTCTGGCAACGGATGTCTGGTAATCAACTTGAATTTGTAACTTCTAATCTCATCTGTGAAACAGAAGCAAGATTTTCTTCCTTTTACAGCATTAAGTAGTTTTGTTCATGTGGATTTGAAGGTAATTCAGGACATACTGAACATACTGAATACAAACTTATTTGCACATTAGCATGCTAACACCTGTGCATAGCACTGACTGTTGTGCTAGGGCTGAGGGCCAGGTGTACATGTAGCTTTGCAGCAGTCTGCCTGTGCTCCCCACTGGCAGCACAACTAGAACTGTAGCGCCGACTTACACTGCTCACCCCACTTCATCCTTTCTTTATGACAGTGTTACATCCATAACAAGTCTGTCTTCAGTTCATCAGCAAGCTAACATCAGAAGCCAACAATTACAATATATATGTAACATTGTTAGGGGAGACCACCAAATGTACCAAATGCCTGAGGTTATTTCTCTTAGCTGCCTACCAGACATCACAAAGCAATTGTTTTTCTCTGTATACTTTTACAGTAAAATCATATTTGGTGCTACCCTTAAAACATTCAGGGCTGAAGTCTAACCACAATGGCCTGGCAAAACCCACGATGTGTGCCTACTCACACAACACTATTGCGGCACTATTGCAGATGACAGTAGATCACACCCACAGACCCAAGGACTGCTGAAGGAAAAGCTCTGTTTGGCTGTTGGATCAAATATCACACACACACACACACACACACACACACACACACACACACACACACACACACACACACACACACACACACACACACACACACACACACACCTTATTTGCTCTGCCCTGTTTGATAGGTCCAAACAAGCCAATATCAGGAGCAGCATGACAATACTTGGCCAGCTCTATTGTAGGCGACAGTAGTTCACTCCCACAGACCCATGGAGTGCTGAAGGAAAAGCTCTATTTGTTTGGCTGTTGGATCAAATATCAACAAATAGTTCTCCAGTATTTGGTATCCACAAACCAATAAGGTTTGTGTGCTCTTATGGTAAGCTGGTATAGTAAGCTAACATATGATGCTGTGTGTGTGCGTGTGCGTGTGTGTGTGCGTTTGTGTGTGTGTGTGTGTCTGTGTGTGGTTGGAAAAAAGTATTTCGTTTTGTTTGCTTCTTGTGTAACTCTTTGAGACTTTCTTCATTTTTACTTCAATCATTCTTCCTGCTTGTAAGAGCGACCTTGAGTCTGAGCAATAGGATCTCCCATCACACACACACACACACACTCACACACACACACACACACACACACACACACACACACACACACACACACACACACACACACACACACACACACACACACACACACACACACACACACACACACACACACACACACACAGACTCACACACACACACACACACACACACACACACACACACACACACACACACACACACACACACACTCTCACACACACACACACACACACACACACACACACACACACACATGCTGCTTTCATACATGGCCTCCTTGGTCCTTCTTTCCCTGATTCACACTCCACACTGTTTCTATTTACCGGTGGAATCTTATTAGGCCTCCTGCTCTGTATGAGGAGTTGTGATTCTGCTGCTAAGACTCAGTCAGGAAGAAGTGGTCTTGGCCAGTATAGTAGGACTATTGAAAGCCACAGGCAAACACACGGGCCCCCATACACACAGAAAGACACACACCGACAGATGGACAGACTCACACAGACAGACATACACACTCAACCACACACACACACACACACACACACACACACATATGCACAAAGAGAGAGAGACAGACAGACAGACACACACACACACACACACACACACACACACACACACACACACACACACACACACACACACACACACACACACACAAAGATACTCTACTCAAACTTGATTATGATGTGTACATACATGCCAGTGGTGTAGTGTAGTGGCGCTAG
The DNA here is from genome assembly GCF_963854185.1 of Sardina pilchardus. Taxonomy (NCBI): domain Eukaryota; kingdom Metazoa; phylum Chordata; class Actinopteri; order Clupeiformes; family Clupeidae; genus Sardina; species Sardina pilchardus. The sequence goes on from NC_085015.1 coordinate 13,955,186, forward strand.
GCTCTGGAGCAAGCATTACTAAGTGATATAAAAGGCAGTCACTCAATAAGCAATCTGACCTTGGTGAGTTAGGAGTTTTGACCTGCGCACCTCAACATAAGTGTGTGTGTGTCTGTGTGTGTGTGTGAGGGTGACTGTTCTGTTTTCTCTAATATAACCACTATTGCCCCCCTTTGCTAATCGGCCCTAGTTCGATGGAGGAAAACTGGAGATATGTATAGTTGGATTGCTTAAGGTACAGTACATGCATCATGTACACACACCACACTACCTGAGCATTCACAATTGTTTTCTCTAACAGATTCACTTTCTTCCGCAGTCTCCTTGGCCTGCACTATAGTCGTTAGTATTTTATTCACAAAGTACGGCAGCGGAGAGAACGGGCAGAACCTGCCACAGGTCTAAGCCCATAAATAATTCATCCTTTGGGGACTCTCGACTCTCAAAAACCCTGACTTTGAAAGTCCAAAGTTTGAGTGACAACAGCTTGTCTCTGCATAAGAATGCTCTTTAGCTCCAGTGTTAATTAGCAACAAACCCAATTAAAATTCATTTATATCAACAGCAGCAAAAAAACTCCAGGACTAGAACATGAGTAGCGGGGCTAGACACCTCCAACGACTCGTCTCGTAACATTACCTTTAATTAGACGTTAATTACAGCCAATGGAGCGTCATTCTCACCTGATAAGGGCGAGGAGAGCAGCCAGATTTTTTTGAGAGGAAATTTTTGGACAGGACCCAGATGATCGAGGGTGAAGGCGAATGCCCTCAGAGGGGATTGTTAAGGGCCTTGATTGCCATGCACTGGGTCTGATATCATTGAAATTGGATGGGATTGGAAAGTCTACCTATACCTCTCATTTCATTATCACATAGATTGCAAAAGAAAAAAAAAATGGAGGCCATATTAGAGGTTGAAATGGGGTCCCCAGAGAGGGACAAGACACAGGATTCAATCTAGGCAGTTAAATGGCTGGCTCGCCAAATTTCAATTGCAGAGTCACTGCTTAAAATGATGAGAATGATCATTTTTAGGTGGTTATAAGACATTTATGTGCCAAAGTGAAAATCTTTGGCACAAACTTTCTCCAAAGGCCATAAGTCATTCAAATCTATTTTTTTAACTATGATATACTCAAGTTATAGTGTGTTAGTTTTATAATTAACTTTTTTCTTAACTATCTCTCTACATCACCCACTCTTTTCCTCCTGATTCTCCCCAGTCAACTTCCACATTTGTTATCTTTCCAAATATTAGTTTAATTTGTTTCAGCCTGTCACTCATTTTTTGTTTGCGTTTGTGGGCAATATGAGTTTTGAGAATCTACAGTGTGTTTTTAATTAGTTTAGGCATCCATTTTATGAATAGAACACACACAGTGATTTCCAATATTTCTGTATTTCGGTGTGTGTGTGTGTGTGTGTGTGTGTTTGAGAGAGAGAGAGAGAGAGAGAAAGGTGTGTGTGTGTGTGTGTGTGGGGGGGGGTGTCTCTATGGGTATGTGTGTGTGTGTGTGTGTGTGTGTGTGTGTGTGTCTGTGTGGGTATGTTTGGGTATGTGTGTGTGTGTTGTGGGCAGTTATGTCAGTCCTGCATGGAGAGTGTCTGTATAGGTGTGTGTGTGTGTGTGTGTGTGTATGTTGGGGGCAGTTGTGTCGGTCCTGCATGGAGAGTAATGTGTCTGTATAGGTAGGTATGTGTGTGTGTGTGTGTGTGTGTGTGTGTTGGGGGCAGTTGTGTCAGTCCTGCATGGAGTGTAATGTGTGTGTGTGTGTGTGTGTGCGTGCGTGCGTGTGTGTGTGTGTGTGTGTGTGTGTGTGTGTGTGTGTGTGTGTGTGTGTGTGTGTGTGTGTGTTGGGGGCAGTTTTGTGGGTCCTGCATGGAGAGTAATGTGTCTGTATAGGTAGGTGTGTGTGTGTGTGTGTGTGTGTGCATGTGTCGGGGGCAGTTGTGTCGGTCCTGCATGGAGAGTAATGTGTGTGTGTGTGTGTGTGTGTGTGTGTGTGTGTGTGTGTGTGTGTGTGTGTGTGTGTGTGTGTGTGTGTGTTGGGGGCAGTTGTGTGGGTCCTGCATGGAGAGTGATGAGTGATGGCCACGCTGGAGCTCCTCATTAATCAGCATCTGGGTCCAGTGGGAGCCATGAAGGAGGAGAAGTGATGGAGCTCATGAAGCCGTCATTATTCCACCCCTGATTGAGACACACAGCTGGGCGGACTGTTATTCTGGGTTGACATGGAATTATAATTCATGGGATCAGATAAAGGGTAGATTAGTTCAGATTAGGACCACTATAGCCATGCTCCCTCTGCCACCAATACTCTCCACCAAAATACTTTCTTTCAAGTGTATTCAGTTGAAATCATTTTCCAGGTTTTATTTTATACCAGTTACAGCTAGGGTGTTGCTAGATGTGTCAGGCCCTACACTCTTAGAAAAAAGGTGCTATATAGAACTAAAAATAGTTCTATTGCATGCTTCATATATGGCACCCCTAAATGGTTCTTTAAACCATTTTGAAGGGTCCATCAAAGGAGACATCAAGGGTTCTTTAAAGCCTGCATATGGTTCTATATACAGTAGCACCCCAATGCAATGTATGAAAGAAAATTATATTAGGCATCCAAATTACGCCGGTCATTAAGTCCTATATGATGAACTCATGCTGATGTGAGTGAGTCAATTCTGACCTCTTGAAATCATGCTAACTCTCCCCTTCAGCTATCTGATACCCTGAGACGCCTGCACACTCAACCATTATGCAAAAGCGGCTGGACTATTTAGCAGAAAGATATTGAAGGCATATTACTTCATCCTTGTGTAGCCTGCAAATGATAATGTATCACTCTGCACCCAGACGCCACTCACAATGGATATTTCGCATAGTTGCTCTTGCCTCCTCCCAGCTGTCAAGAGTGTGGGAGGTTGATAAAACTTTGCTGTTGGTCTGGAGAGCAGGTAGGTTGGGCTGCCGTGCCGCCGGCACTCAGTATGGCAGATGCATATGCAGATTAATGCCCTGGGTAAGAGGACCTGACACTTAAAACAGCAGCGTTTCGGCACGGTGGTCTGTGTGTTTTCACAAGCAGACACACTCCACTGTGGAGCCGGCACGCGTTTGCATGTGTGTGTGTGTGTGCGTGCGTGCGTGCGTGCGTGAGTTAAGAGACGATGACAGATTGCAGTGGAAAGAGAGAGAGAGAGAGTGAGAGAGAAAGAGAGTGGGACAGAAGGAGAGAAAGAAAGAGAGAGAAAGGGAATGGCCCCTGTGGAATACTGTTGCCATGGGAATAACAATCCTGTTAGTTTCGAGCTAACATTCCCCTTGACTTAGCAGCCACTGGAGTCCAACCCCCCTACATGGTGCACGTGCACAATAATTGGCTGACAAGAATGCCTGTCTATCTGGATGCTTTCTTGATTGGCTAGTGGAGCGAGGCCATGAGGAAATGTCAGACTCTGCCGATCGAAAGTGAGCCTCAGAAACAAATGATTTCCCATCTGTGCGTTCCTGCTGACTCATTGCTTTGAATATGCATTGGCTGTATAGATGTGGCTCACTTCATATGCAGCCCCATATCATTCTTCAGCTTATGGCAATTTGAGCAAAATGATCCGACAGACTCTCTCTGTCAAGGGGGGGAAAAAATGAATGGCATCATTGATCAGAGAGGGGAAATTAGCGAGAAATCTATCACTCGAGAGGTTGAGAGACTCAGTTAGATGATAAAGTTTTATCATCAGATGAAGTCTAATGGAGGAATAGACATTTTTAATGTGATTTAGAAAGCTATTACTGGGGATCCCTCTCGCAGGTATTGCCAGAGGTGCTCATTGAACCTGTTAAAAACCTATATGGGTTTAGATGAAATACATAAGTTATAAGATTACAATATTATGCAGCATAGGCTGCCAGAGATGAGCCTCTTTACAATTACTGCCGCTTGTCAAATGCTGGTGAATTACTTTTGCTGTTAGGCACATTTCTCAAATGTACAATTTTATATTGACAAGTTTAGTATGTGTACATTTTCAGCAGTATATGCTAATATACAATATTGTGTGCAAATACACAATCAAACCAAGTTTATTGAAATCAAACTCTTATAAAGTTTATTTTAAAAAAAAATGCCCATATCTGAGCTAGTGGCATGTTATCAACTCTGGGGAGGGACACCCAGACATTCTATTCACCCTATTTATTGTCCATTGGGATTCAGTCTGGGTGTGCTCTGTATTAGACGCTTACTGCTCACAGGCATTTGCTACTGGCCCAGCTGCTAGCATGGCCTGTAGTGCCTCTTCGATTATCCTACACTCAAACAAGTGTATCAGGTTTTTTAATGCATACGGTAAACAAAACAAAGACATTTTCCTTGACACAATATCCCACCCAAGATAGCATAGTTGTGAATTCCTCATAACAGGACAAAATCAGTCGAACATTTTTTTACCAGATACATATTGTTTGCTGGAAATGGACAGCGACAGACTATTGACTTTTGTCAATAGTTTACCTAATACTGTATGTTGTATTGACAAAGTTACTAAATTACTCAGCACTTTGCTCAACTGCTGTTTGTGCTATATAAATAAATTGACATTGACATTGACTAATGCTTTTGGTTTGCCTCTGGAGTTTTCTATGAATACTCAGGCCTATGGCAATGATTTATTTTTCTCAAAAAATACACCCTCATCTTTTGTCTGTTTTCAGTCACTACTCTTTTTCTATTCTATATCATTCCTACTAATGACATATGGCTCAACAGAGAGGGAATAGATTTGTAGAGAGTGTGTTTGAGTGCGAAATAAGTAATTTCTCCATATCTCTGGGTAATTGAATTTTAATTGATGTGGAAAATTGCCCCTGGAATCCTTTGATAGGGTGGAGTGTGTGTGATTTTGAAGTGTGTTGGAGGGTGAGAGAGAGAGAGAGAGAGAGAGAGAAAGAGAGGGAGAGGGTTATTAATTTGTTCTTTCTCACTTTTCTTGTCTCTTCCTTTCATTTCAGTTTTTCCCCAGTTAACACATTAAACATTAACGTTAACACATTCATTAAAGGGACATAATGTCTCCCTTTTGGTACCTGTCACACACACACACACACACACACACACACACACACACACACACACAGCATCATATGTTAGCTTACTATATCAGCTTACTATAAGAGCTTACTGTATGTTTACAGGAGAACAAACACTTACACACATCCAAAACAGTGGGCACAACTGTAAAAAGTAGAGTGAAAGTGTGTGTGTGTGTGTGTGTGTGTGTGTGTGTGTGTGTGTGTGTGTGTGTGTGTGTGTGTGTGTGTGTGTGTGTGTGTGTGTGTGTGTGTGTGTGCGTGTGTATGTGTGTGTGTGCATGTGTTCACATGAATATCTCTATGCAAAAAGTGAAAACTTTAAAAACATGTTTTCAGTCGAGATTCAGCATCCAATCAATAACTGTCTCAAGTAATCGCAAGGCAGAGAAAGTTAAATTTCCAAGAGAATATTTCTGACTTCAGTATGATGTGAAAGAGAATAAATCTGGAGCCAAACTCTCCCTGTACTGCCAACACATGGTGTCTGTGGGTTGCAAAAGCATAATGTTTTGACATGCAGCTCTTCCATACGTTGTGAGATCTTAACCTCTGAAAGACACTCTGGTTCACGCTGTAAGCCTGCAGACATCTGTCAACGCCTAGCCCACAGATACATGAGACAACGTGTAAAAAAAATAGAGGCTTGAACTTGCTTCTCAATGGTCATTAATTTTGTGCGGTTGGAAACATTCTAATTCTGAGGGGTTTTTTTTAATTTAATTTGCATTTTAATGCTTCCAACGGACATCTGCAGTCATCACTGAGGGAGATAACACTGCAATCGAAAGACGCTTGAATGTCCTGCAGGTCAAGGAATGTTCCCGTCTAACCAGTGAGTGTGTGGGTGGAGTGTGTGTGTGTGTGTGTGCAGAGGAACAGAGGTTGAATAGAGTGGTAACAAAAGCCTTCGCTGCCTGCATACTTTGTCTTCAACTTGACTTACCCTCTTTCCTGAAGAATATGCTGGATCTCTGCAAGTGCACAATGAGTCTTTGCCATGTTAAATTGCTCACCCAATTCCACCTAGTTGCGAGGCTTAGAATGTGATTCTTTGTTGTGAACATTGTAACATTGCATTGTGACAGGGAGTGTAGTTATATTGAATTCACAATCATGTCTCTCGCAAGGCTTGCGGACATTTTTTAAGATGCTCCAAAATGTTTCAAAATGGTATTCTCTGAGTTTTCTTTAGCATTACACAACTTTTACAACTTTTCCTTTTTGGTGACTCCTTTACAACTTTGATTTAAAAAAAAACCATGTAGTTGGCATAATATTTGAAGTATACATTTTCATGAAATAGTCAAATTAGTCAGTTTCAACATTTGATGGTATCTACTGTTTGTTGTTTTTTTCCCCACTAAACATAGGTATATGAGATTTGGGATAAATTGTTGAAAAATACAAACATGATTTGAATACCTCACTCTACATTTTAAATGGTCTTCCAGGAACATACTGTATGAATAGTGTTGCCTCTAGTACAGTCACAAATATGTGATCAGTACATTTGCGCAGAGAGTTCCGCACTACCATGAAATTACATAGAAATTACCATACAATTACCAGCTTATTAGCGAGCCGTAATGTAAAGTGTTACCAACATTTGCGTAGAATTCTAGAAGGAACCAAGAAAAGAATTCACTCCTCAACTGGTTAAAATAGAGAGAACAGAAAGAAGAACAAACCCACTAATCATCTACGTCAGCACATTTTTTTTGTCATTGTTCAATTCATATTGCCAAGTATGTCTTTTTTCATTTTTTTCGTGCTGAAGGAGGCAAAACGATAGAACAGCACAGCGCAACACATCACAAAGACTCGTTTTTATAGGAGGTAATTAAAATTGTCATCTATTTGTTTTGTTGCCTTGTCTGCTGTCTGTGGCTGTGGAGGAGGTTTGGGGTAGGAGGGGGGAGGGGGGAGGTGGGGTTGACTACCTGCCCTGAGGAAATGCAATTTCATGCCCTGTTGGGTTCTGAACTCGTGACAGTAAACAATCCAAAAGGAATACTGTGTGTGTGTGTGTGAGGTGGGTTCAGCGTGTAGAGAGGTTGTGTGTGTGTGTGTGTGTGTGTGTGTGTGTGTGTGTGTGTGTGTGTGTGTGTGTGTGTGTGTGTGTGTGTGTGTGTGTGTGTGTGTGTGTATGTGTGTGTGTGTGTGTGTGTGTGTGTGTGTGTGTGTGTGTGCATCCTCAAGTTTGTGTGTGGGGGCACTCTACCACCACAAGTGCTCTGGACAGCGCAGCAATCAGACCTCATGCAGCAGGTCAAGCACTCTTGAGTGGGCAGGAAGTGCATGGACATCACAGTCGGGGATGAAGCCTTTGACACCTCCAAATAGGCACTAGTTCTTTCCTGCAATTACACAGAGAGTGAGAGTGAGAGAGAGAGAATGAGAGAATGAGAGAAAGGGAGAGAGAGAGGGAGAGAATGAGAGAGAGAGAGAGAGAGAGAGTGAGTGAGTAGAGGGGAGGGATTCAAAACACTTTGGGTACCATGCCAATTACACTGCACAGCATTAGAGAGGATATGAGACAGGTATTGGAATATATGGCTAAATCCAATGGAAAAAGTGCTAAGGTCATACATAGAATATTTGCCTGGGGGGGGGGTTATAAGAATGAACTAAATCATGGCAGCGGGAGTGCACATATATCACAGAAGTGGACCCTTTTGGAACTTTGAAAACAACTCTCCAACAACTCCAATTTCCTCAAGAGGGGGTTTGATGTGCAGTGTCCGGGTTCACCAGCTCTCAATATCCAGAGGGTTTGACGGCCATGTTTGTTGTGTGAAGCATACAAATACAATTCAGCTGAATTATTTTAAATATAGATTACCCCAAACGCCCCATCTAGGGCAGTACTGCTGATTATGATGGATACCGACAAAAAGTCCCGACTACGGTTTGTGTGAAAAGTGAAAACACAAAAAGGAAAACAAACAGCTTGCACTTTAGATTACTTTTTCCTTTTTTAAAACAATTCCATTTTCCACAAATCCATTGCTCTATGCTTGTTGTACCCTCCTCTCGCCTGGTTCAAATGATCCCAAAGCTCCCTTATTCGCCCAATTCATTTATGTCTCGGAACACAGTCCCCGGTGTTTCCCCGTTCCGAAGGCACGGGAGTCCAAAGGGCAGAGCGAGGGAAGAACCGAGCGAGTCCCAGAGGTTCTCTCCGTCGTCCATTAATTTCCCAGCAGGAGCCGAGCGAGCCGAGCGAGCGCGGTGTGGGCTGATGAGACGGCTGGCTAATTGCGCTAACCTGGAGCCTGGGGCGGGCCAAACGGGCCGCCGAGGAGCCCTGACGGTGAATACCAAAGACAGGATCACATCACTCTCATTAGGGACGGAGGGAGAGAGAGAGGGAGGGAGGGAGGGAGAGAGAGAGAGAGAGAGAGAGGTGGGGGGGGGACTGGCCAAGGTGTGGGGCTTAGCACGCAGAGAGCTAATTTGTCTGCACACACACACTGGGCTACACTCACTCAGGGATGCATACAGTACATACAGTAGACAAATACTCACACACAGGCCACATGTACAGTACACACACACACACACACACACACAGGAATAAGTACAGTTGCATGCTCATACACACATTCACATGAGACCATGTATATACAGCACAGTTTCCACACTGATCTTTAAAAGTGTCAGTGCTGTAAGTTGCACTGCTCTTCGCACTGCACTTTTCAATGGCAAAAACACCTCAAGCAATATATCATACTACATGCTTGAACCTTATTAATAACAGTTTTATTTATGTGCATATACAGTAGGCCTATGCATAGTCCGTCCTAGTATTGGGAAGGATGTTCAGCTTTCATTAACATGGAGCAGCTGTGTGTGTGTGTGTGTGAGAGAGAGAGAGAGAGAGAGAGAGAGTGACAGAGGAGCACTTTCTTCTTCACTGTGAAAAATATAAAAACATAAGAGAAGCATCTTTCCCTAGTTTTAAATCATACTACCCAAAGTTCGAAACCATGGGTTCACACGATAAACTGCCTATCCTCTCAGGAGAGGGATATTCAGCCCCTCTAGCAGCAAGATACATTTCACACTGTCATAAGCTGAGAGACACTAGCATAACTTAATTATGTTATCTCACATAGATACTTGGACTATATCCTTATTTTTACAGAGAATAGACATACTTATGGTATATTACTTGTATTCTTATGTGTATGTGTATAATGTATGCATGTGTACAATGTATGTATTATCATTCTGTGCTAATATGATATACATTTGTTTGATTTGTTTGACTGCTTTGGCAACATGAATGTCTTATTTGTCATGCCAATAAAGCATCCTTGAATTGAAAAAATTGAATTGTGTGTGTGTGTGTGTCTTTGCTTGAGACAATCCTGTAGCCCTGGCCATGGTGTTTCCTCTCACGCCCCACTTGTACACGTGCTGTCTTGTTTATTCATATAGCTGACCCTGTGTGGGTCAACAAGCCGTCCGCAGTGAAGGGTCACATGGTCCAGCTCTAGATTGTCTTCTGATTGGTTGACCGTTCACTTACCTCCACTGTGATTGGTGGTTGCTGTTGCCTTTCCCCCCAATCATGCAGTTACTATGTTTTTTTTGAAAAGCCAGTGATGCACACACATGCTATGGAGAACGATAGTGTGACCCCTGGCTAATATACTAACTACTCTCCAAAATGCCTGGCTAATAATTCAATTTAATTCCACTTCAGTTGTATTACAATACTATTAACAACAGATATCGCTGTGTACTCCACAAAGCCCCAGGCACAAACTCCTCAGAGCAAGCCCAAGGTGATGGTCAAGTCTGACAAACTGTGATTGTTCAGAGTAAACAAATATATTTGAGCCTGTTGCACACACACACGCACGCACGCACGCACGCACGCACGCACGCACGCACGCACGCACACACACACACACACACACAAATAGGTGAGAGAGAGAGACAGAGAGAGATAGAGAGAGAGAGAGAGAATACCACCTGCATACTGGACATACACAGTACTTAACTGTATCTAAGGAGAGTCCTTTAAAAAGGTTTTGATGGAATAATAACAATAATAACGTTTTAAAGGTTAAAGAGCTGACAGGTGAAATTAAATGTCAAAGTCAATCTAGCAGGCAAATGGCACCTCATCCGACCAAAGTCTAAATCCCACGCACACACACACACACGCACGCATACACACACGAACGTGCACACACAAGGACACACACACACACACACACACACACTCACACTCACTCACTCTCTCTCTCTCTCTCTATCACACACACACACACACACACACACACACACACACCACCAACCCTTTCATTTTACCTGCACTGTACTGGAATATTTTCAGGAGCCATTTGCCATGGCCTCCCTGTGGACCATGCCCAAAGGTTAGCAGCTGTACAGACACCATCAGTCCCACTTGACTCACACAGGAGCGTTTCTCTCATCACATACATTCCCATATGCATCTCAGGGCAGCATGAATGAACCAGCGGCACGTTTGAATCAACTCGCATTCTGCCTGCCACAGAGCCACACTGTTCTTACTCATGCGTATGTTTGCAAGCGCCAGCGTAGTTCTGCTGGGAAGACTCAATAGCCATGTGTTGTGTTGTCCAATAAAGGAAACCGATGTCTTCTTTTATTTAGTTTATTGTCAACTGTATCGTCACACGTGTTCTACTCATGTTCTATCACATCTCTAGTCTCCTGCTTCCGTAGTAGGCGTGTCCATGTAACGCCCATACATTACCTATAGCCAATAGGCTACTACACCTGTCTTTATAATAAACTGGGTCACGTACCTGTCTCGCTGCTTTCAGATACCGACTTTTGACAACCCTCCTCCCTCATCACCAGTTTGGTCCCTGTCCAGCTGTCCGGGGGGGTAGGCTCGCCCCTACCGTCTCATTTCGGCAGGATCTGCAGGGTCCGATCGCTTCAAGACCTGGACCGAGGACGGGGCCTACGCCAAAGACTTTGCGTATTGCCAACTGTCATGTTTGTTAATCCTATACAAATTAAATCACTGTCTTATTCTTAAACGGTGCTTTCCCGAGTCTTCCTGGCTGAAATGTATTCATGTCGAGAAAATCAAGAGAGTAGAGAGAAAAATGAGAGTTACATGGGGGGGAGGAGACATGTTATAGGAATTGATCAGGCATCTCGGCCATGTAGTGAAAAATGTCTACATAAAAAAAGTGTGTGTAATCCAGACTGTGGTTAAATGTGTCAATAGAAGAAATGTTCAGACACAACAGAATCAGTATGCAGAGCAGCAGAGCATCAGTACATGTCAGAAGCACATTGGGTGCGGCAATTTCATCGCCGGTTTCACTTTTCTTTTTCGCTTGTTTTACGCTTGCAGATTTCCCTGCAGAGCTTCCCCTATACAGCTTTAGCGTGTGTATTTTACTACACTCCTCAATCGGTCAGTCTGCCTTTTCATGAGCATGATTGCGAGGCTGGAGACTTTCTCTTTGCACAAACGTTTGCGTTTTTCTGCTCAGAAGCGCTAGGGGGAAGCGAGACAGCTGTCATTCAACCCAAAATAACCATTCCAAAGACTCCGGAGCTGATTAGTTAAGGCAAATTAAGCAAAAATCTGTCAATTTATGACAATAAATAGTAAGTTGAACCACAGCTCTGCATTGTCTGGTCATATCAGGTATTTTATACCAGTTTAGATTCCTTTTAATGTTGTTGTCGGTTGACTTAATTAAACTATGCTTGTGATTGAATTATACCACTCCATTGTGAGCACGGCATATCGCTGTTGGAGGTCAGAAATGAGCACAGATTACCTGATGAAGTGAAGGTTTAGTGGTAACACTGTATAATAACTACACACAGTTCATCATCTATTAATCATCAATGCTTAACTGATGATACATTATGCATGAACAATAAATTACTAATGATGAACAAACCATTAACTAATAGGTAACAAATGCTTAATAAATGTCGAATTGTGTGTAGTTATTATAAAGTGTTACCGGTTTGGTAAATTCCATGTAATATGACAAGACACAGCATAAGCTTTCCGCAGGCTGACAAAAGCAGTATAATCACTGGCTTCATACATCTGCACAATAATATGCAACTTTGGAAGTAGATCAAAATCAATCCTCACGATTAAGGAAAGTATTAGAAGCTTGTCCCAGAGAATTGGATATATCTTATTCCACTCTAATTATTCTGTTGAAACTTGTCAGCTTTATTGTGGAGATCTGTTGAATTATACACAGTGCACATTACAAATGACCCCCCCCCCCCCCTCGCTCTCTCTCGTGTCTTACTTGCTCTCCTTCTCTCTGACTTTTAGAAGAAAATATCGTGATAAGATCATTATGTGAAAAAGGTCTTTCCAGGGTAACTAAATGAGCTGATGTACCCAAAGATATAAATCATTTTACGTCACCGAGAAGAGGGGTTGACAGGGGTCAGTTTCTTCAAGGATGGCAGTGCTATTTAGACGCCTGACGGCTGAGGCCAAGTTTTTATCTACATGCAGAACACGTAGGGCTATATACTGTGTGAATTGCTGTGAATTTTGCTTTTCAAAAGAGAGAGAGAGAGAGATAGTGCATACACCTTTAGTATGATAGCAAGACAGAGAGAGAGAGAGAGAGAGAGAGAGAGAGAGAATGGACATGAGAGAGGAACACTATCAGGATATGGCAAAAGGAAAAATTATTCCTGTGAACCACAATACAGCCGGGTGAGAATTCAATCTATCACGTTTTCTAGTGAACAAGAATGAAGGACAAGAGTGAGACACAAAAAAAAGAATACATCTTTGGGCCTGAATTTTTCATTTTTCACATTCCATGCATAAACAATGAGGTGTATGAGCAGAAAGCTTTTTTATTCTCAAGTCTTCAGTAGAGGGTCTCTCTTTTCTTTCTGTCTTTTAACTTTTCTATCATCTCTCTGTTTTCCTGCTATTCCCTAACTCTATAGTGCTAGAAGAGACAAAGACCATAACACATGGCATCAAAAGGCCATTCTGGATTTAGGAGGAGACAGGGTTGTACTTCTTATTGTTGACAGGGTTGTTGACATATTGTTGTTACGCATGTATCATATATTTAATGAACATAATTTTGCATATATTTCAGCCCACCACACACACACACACACGCGCTCAAGTGCACACACAGGAGTGATTTCTCTTTCTTTCTCTCTGCATCGTTGTTTTAATTAAAGCCTTGAAATTGCAAAGAACTGTGAAATGTGTAGCTAAAGTAGAGAAGCGTGTTTAGTGTTTTGCAAAAAGTGAGAGGCCAACCCCAAGCAATTATTCAAATTACTGTGATCACAAACAATATCGATTCAGCGATTGACATATTAGCTCAGTATGGATAACCGATGCTGACAATATCTTGTTCCTTTTCAGAACTATCCACAACATTGAGAGAGGTTTACTAACAAAGGCAGTTGTCCTTGATGTCTGATAAATACTGTAGGTAATGGACAACAACCAAATAAACCTGAAATCACAAAGGACACAATGCTCATCTATAACATCCCTCAAAGCCATTTGCAACAGAGATTAGTATGGAACAGAGCAAAGATCAGATGTGGCCTTAATATCAGACACAGAGTGTAAGAGAGGAACAACATCAGGATATGACTAACGATATGAGAAATGGTTACTGTGAACTACAATACAGCCGGGTGAGAATTCAATCTATCACGTTTTCTAGTGACCAAGAGTGAAAGACATGAAAATGACTCAAAAAGGAACAGATCTTCGGGTCTGAATTTTTCATTTTTCACATTCCATGCATAAACAATGAGGTGTTTGAGCAAAAGGCTTTTCATACTTTTTAAGACTTCAGTCGGGATCTCTCTTTTCTTATACCTTCTAGGTTTTTATGTACAACTCTACTTCAGACATAATGTCCCTTCATTTGTTTTAAAGGCATTGATTTTCAACTAAAAACCTAAAAAAACATGATTCATTCTGCCTCCCACACACAAAGAAAGAGATATAGAGAGAAAACTTATAAGTGTGTACTTAACAATGTGACTGTGTGCATTCTGTATCTTTGGAAGTACATCCATATGATTTTGTGGCATACAGTATGCGTACATATTACATATATCAAAGTATAGTACTGTCTCTGGCAAGCTCTACAGAGTTACAGAGAGAGAGAAAAAGAGAGAGATGAACCCATAATGCAGATTCAATGAAACCATCAGATTCATTTCTGACCCTTCATTGGCTGTTGTAGTAAACTAATTTTATATAAAGGAGACTAATTCTGCCCCAGCTGTGGCACAACTGGCTGGGGCACCTGCACCACACGATGGCGACCCGGGTTCGATTCCCGCCCCCGTGGTCCTTTCCTGACCCCACCCCCCGCTCTCTCTCCCATTCACTTCCTGTCTTTCTCCACTGTCATCTTTCAATAAAGGCATAAAATGGCCAAAAAGATATACTCTAAAGGAGACTAATTCTGTCCATGTGAAAGATATCCAATTCTATCCAATTCTGTACCATCTTCACTCTGCTGCACCGTAAGCCCATGCTGAATCCAAACCTTGCATGCATGAGTAGCACTGTACTTGTGCAGTACGTTTGTTTTGTAAATGAAGGCCACAGTGAGTAAATGTCAGAACTTGACTCCTGTCACCTCCAAAGCTTGCCATTTGCCGGACAAGATAATACTCCGGTGTGTCAACAGTACGAAAAGTGACACCTGAAGACAAAATCATTCCTTTGACACACTTCATCTCTCTCTCTCTCTACCTTCCTCTGTGTTCTGTTTCTCTCGCTATCTGCCTTCCTCTGTGTTCTGTTTCTCTCTCTCTCTCTTCCTCTGTGTTCTGTTTCTCTCTCTCTCTCTCTACCTTCCTCTGTGTTCTGTTTATCTCACTCTCTCTCTCTCCCTGTCTACTGTTGTCATTCTGTTTATTTATTTTTTATCTCATCACTCCTCCTTTTTCCTTTATCTCTCTTTCTCTCTCTCTACCTTCCTCTGTGTTCTGTTTCTCTCTCTCTCCTCCTTTTTCCTTTATCTCTCTCTCTGTCAATTTTTTTTTATTCAATTCAAATTGAACAGCGTGATTTATTGGCACCTCTGTGGAATGTATGATATTGCCAAAGCCGTCTATTTCTCTTTCTCTCTGTCTCTCTTTCTCTATCTCTCTTTTTTATTGGCCTTCCCCTTTGTAAGTGTGTCTGAGTGCGAGCCTATTCTCTGAACCCTGGGAGAGGTGCGATGTCTTTGACTGTGTCAGCCAGCATCCTGAGGCAAGGCAGGAAGGCAGGCAGGCAGGCAGGCAGACGACAGGCTGGCATTTTAAATGTCAAAGGCACTCACCATTTTGCATACATACCTGTGATTCTCCGTCTGTGGCGGGTGAGCGAGTGGGTGGGTGGGTGGTTGGTGGTGGTGGTGGTGCGGTGGTTCGGAGGGTAGCGGCCCCTGTGGTAATTGAGTTCAGCGCGGAGAGATTGAGCTCCTGGCCCTGCATTCTTCCCCAGACGCCGCCGCCGAGGCAGAATTACAGCAATCTTTGCCCTTTTCCCGTGAATAGACGTCCTGCCTGTGCAGTGGCAAGTTTATTTTAAGATGTCATTTTTTCCCTCCCTCTCTCTCTCTCTCTCTCTCTCTCTCTCTCTCTCTCTCTCTGTCCCTCTCTCTCTCTCTCTCCCTCTCCCACTGTTCTCTAACTTTGAGCCACAGCTGGTGTGCTGTGCTTGGTAAAATAGGCCTTGGGAGAGAGAGCCACTTAAGGTCTCTCGTGTGCTCCTCGGTCCCACAGTCACCCCCTGTGGAACACATTCAAACACATTTCAACTTAAACTTCTGCTTCTAAACATATCTTGGCAAGTTGACACAATTTTGTGACATTACAGGGCCATTTAGTTTAAAACATAAAGATTTAAATGCATTCATGATGTTATCAACACGATTGCTTGTGAAGCATATGAATGGGAAAATATCAATTGAAATCACATTTATGGTAAGAGAAAGGTAAGTCGTTTTAATGTATTCAGCCTAAAGGATCAAAGACAACCTTCCGTTTGAAACATTTCTCATCCTAATTTGATATGCATCTTTCATTTATCTTTTAAGACTTACATTACATTTTTTTGTACTACTCTTACATGTCACGTTAAGTTCATGTAAGTGTGTATGTGTGTGTGTGTGCGTGGTGTTTTTTAACTAACTAACTAACTAACTCTAACTAAAGGAAAAGGAAACACAAACTGTTATCATCAACATTGACCAAACATTAAGTGATACCAAGTACCCTTGGTTCTTCATTATTCATCTTCACTATTATAGCACACGTGGTTAATATTAATTACGCGACCCTCACTCTGCCAGATCACCCCGTTCTCTCTGTTCTGCTTTTAATTGGTCTGTCTTCTCCACCTGTGGGCCTCGGGTCACTCTCCCCTGCTCGCCCTCGGGTCACAGACCGCACTGACCAAGCTCATTATGAGACCAGACAGTCTCAAAGCCCACCAGAGCTGAACACACACCCTGTGTGTCCTGTAGAATTACTCTCAGACACACACACACACACACACACACACACACACACACACACACACACACACACATGCACATGCGCGCGCACACACACACACACACACACACACAATGAGCCGTAATTAGTCCCTTCGGCTGATGTGTACAGTTAAACTTTCTGGCCAGAGCAAAATGTTAGGCACTGTTGTTAGATAAGGTTAAAAAAAGAATGTTTTCGATATTGAGAATTACGTTTTTATATGAGCAGTGTAACTGCACGCAGTGTGTTTTGTTCTTAAAATGACTTTTTAAGCACATTGTCTACATATCTAACATTATAGGAGTTCTGTGTGAAAAAAGGGTCAGCTTCTAATACATGGATCACACCAGAACTTTTTTCTTAATGAAAATCTCCAATGAGCTTCTCTTTCAGTCCAGGACTAAGTAATCAGTTATGGGAAACTGTGTACCAGTAGTACCTTTGCTTAGCACAATACAACAATGTATTTTGTGGCAGTGGAGCAAGTTTCACTGTCTCAGTCACAGTTTTTCGGGCAGAGTTGAGTGTTGAGTCAATTCTGGTGTCTTGCAGTTCCATATTGCTGTTGGTGGACCATGAGAAGGCGTTAAATATTCTGAGATTAAGAATAAAAAATAAATGCCTGCAATGAATTTTCAATCATTGCTCAGGTTCCCACTGGTTAAAAGCACAAGAGCAAGGCCTGTAATAACCAAAAACAATCTGATCTTAGGGTAAGGGTGGACTGTACGAAAGGAGTTTGTGTGTGCGTGTGTGTGTGTGTGGGTAGGTGGGTGGGTGGGTTTGTGTTTCTGTGTGAGTGTGTACTGTAGTGTTTTGCATATTTTAACATGGGTCCACAGATCTCATTTTATCTCATGGTGGTAAAAAGTTGAAACATGCCAGACGTGGTGGGATGACAGACACCAGCCCCTGTGTAAAGTGGCCTTCATTTCCTCTGACTGAACTGTGTCATTTCACGCCACAAATCTTTACGGTTTATGTCAAGCAAGAGCAAAATAGAGCAGTAACTCCCTGCAAACCTCTCTTCAGTGCAGTGACAGTTATCTGACACATAAGAGATAGTTACACACTCATATTCACTTGTACACACACACACACACACACACACACACACACACACACACACGCACACACACACACACACACACACACACACACACAGACACATGCAGGGTATATATCAGAGAAAGAGAGCGAGAGAGAGAGAAAGATGGGAAACTGGCTATACTTCACAACAGAACTACAGGTGATAAACACCGGAAACGACTGTTTTTGAAAAATGCTACTGGGCAATAGGCGACAATATTTCTAGTAATACAAAAACGAATCCAGAAATCTAGGCAGTCATCAGGAGGCAACTTGCTGCAATCATCCAATCAAAACCTGCGAACCTGTCATGTCTTTACCTGCCAATTTACCTCACAAATCATTTCCATTCCCTCCTTATGGAAGTAGAAACCGTTCGAGTGCTCTGGATTTGAGAGCGCATTCTCAGTATGCTAATATTCCTTTCTCAGTCTCAATATTTACCAGAGCCGCGGCCTGCAGATTGAATTGTCCCAGACGAGCTCCAGACAGACTCACAGACGAGACGAGATGATGAAACACAGACAGAGAAATGTATACGCACACGGTTTGCTGTTCTAAAGCCCTGGAGAATCATTTGTCTGATTTGCGTCTCTCTCTCACACTCTTTCTTTCTCTCTGTCTCACTCCATCATGCACACACACACACACACACACACACACACACACGCACACACACACACACACACACACACACAAACACACACACAAACACACACACACCCACACATGAAAACGAACCACCTCATCTCTTGTTAAGCACACTTGTTATGAGACCTTGAGAGCTATGCTGTCTGTGCATGCACACACACACACTGCCACCTACACTCACACACACACACACACACACACACACACACACACACACACGTACAAAAATGGATCCTTGCCTCTGATTCAGCACACTCGTTATGAGAGAACTCTGTCTGTGCTCACCTCACCTGCGATAACAAAGAGGAGCTGTGTCATTTTAGCCCCCTGATATTTTTTATTATAATTCCTGCAACCCAGTATATATCACACAGCCCTATGCTCAGAGAATGGAAGCCAAACACACTGTCACTCTCACATCCCTAAGCTTTGTGCTTGACAGGACACCACAGGAACATATTTCTGCGTCACCTCCTATTTTTAATGTTTGAATATCGACTGATTGATTGATGCTTAATATACACTTAGAGTCTAAAATCATCTTCAATGTATCTGAATTGAAAATGTTTTTTTCAGTCATTTGTCCTGTCAAATTGTGAGGGTAAATGTGGTGTCAAATAATCATAAAACCCTCCCGGCTTATTAAAGCATTTGTGGGCTTAGCCTTCTCAATATTTGTATTGGATCTATGCCAAGTTCCAACACTGTGGAAAACAAATGACTAACACATCACTTGTGGGTAGGATATGGGCTGGTCCACTCAATTGTTCAAGACAGAACAAGATACTCTGACAGAGAGAAAAAAAGGAGAAAAATAAGTCAAACTGTCCTGGAAGAAGACCGTTAAAAAGATACTGAAAAAAGTAAAAAAGTACAAAGAAAAGGAAGAGATTGATTCTGAAACAAAGACTGAAGAAGAAGACTCGCTGAGTAGACTAGAGAAATTGGACCCCCGAAAGAACGACAGAACAAATAGGCAGGCGGATGTCTTGCCCGCTGATGTTTTATTGATGATATGGAGAGCGTGGCTGGGCATTCATCACCAGGGCCATTGTTCCAGCGCTGCTGCTGCTGCTGCTGCTGGAGGAAGAGCCGTGGCAGCATAGTGTGAAATACAGGGGGGTCCAGGGGGGTCCGACCCCCCCCCCCCCTCCCCCATTAAAAGGACACTTCACCGATTAGCATTAAGCTTTGTATCTTTAGAAAACCAGCCATGTTTTTGAATGGTCGTGCATCATTCCCTCAGTTTGCCTTGATATGGGAGAAATACGGATTTCGATGAAACCCATGAATAGGACCTCCTGCTTTCAATGATGTAAAATTATGATTTTTACATCATTGACAGCAGGAAGTCCAACATTGAAATCCGTATTCCTCCCATCTCTAGGTGCTCTTAATGCTAATCGGTACTAATTAGTACTAATTTATGATCATGAAAATGAAAATCACTGGGACAATAAGGAAAGAAGATGTGCATCTGGAAAGGCCATACTCATCCCCTTTTAACATTACTTTATTTCTTAAGTGAACCTGTTCAGATACAGATGGAAGGTAAGAAGTAAAGGTCAGGCAAGTACCTTACACAACTCACAAAAAGTCAGGGATATTCGGCTTGCAGATGAAATTTCAGGATGAACCTAAAATCCACTGTTACCTTTAGAGGTGAACTTAACGTGACCTTTTCTAAATTTTTTAGCACTCATCTCAAACAGTTCAATGTTTCAGTACTTACTGTACTGATCCCAAACTTTTTGTGAGTATAGTGTATCCAAAACTATAACAGGGTCCCTCTAATCCAGGGGCTAAGCTACTAGTCATATGGATCTTTATATAGGATCTTAAATTAGTCCAAGCATTTTTGTGACTTTATTTCATGCAACGCAAAGGATACGTTTGTAATAGCTTTCGGATATATGGGCCCCTTCTCAGCCTCTCTCTCTTCGATCCTCGATGCTCAGTCCTCAAGGCTCGTTCCCACTGATCTATAAAGAACACTGGATAGACTATTCCTTTGTTGCTGCCCCATCATTCTTTATCTAGATCAGTGAGAACGAGGACCGAGGAGGGAAGGGAGGCTAGATAAAAAGACAAATGAGAGAGGCCCATGGTCTTCTGGGCCCCCACCATTGACATGAAAGCAGCGCTGCCAGGAAAGTGCGAGAGTTAGGCGGTGGGGGCCCAAAACACCATCACGCTAAATTATTTCACTCACTCAATCAATCAATCAATCAATCAACCTATCTGTACACAGGCATTTTGATACATATACACATATGCAGTCAGTCTTCTTTTGTGGCAGTGATGTTGCATAATTGTACCACAATATTGACAGAGAAAAACAAAAATTACATTTGGTGCAACAACTGTTCAATATAGTTTCTGCTTGGAATACGAAATATGGATTTAGCTAAACGCTCTTTGTAGGCTTTGTTGTGCAGATGTAATGATGGCCTTGGGGTGCAGGCCTCTGGTGCTTCGGCGAGCCCCTTGAGCTGCTAGCCCCGTGCCACAGGCTGTGAGTATTAGCTGCTTCACTGTACTTAATTCACCAGCACCAATTAAGAGGTTGACTCAGGAATTTCCCCTTTGGGGGGGTGTCAGAGCAGTTTCGCAGAATCCCTGGGTTCGGTACAATGAATCTGTATCTGGGTTTAAGCTAAATGAGCTCTGTTGGCTGGGTAGCTGGCTCCCCAATGGCAGTCGAACCCCCAAATGTGTCCTTTCTCCACCTGCTTTATAGAATTAATGAACTGCTTGTGAACACGTATTAATGGGCTTTTACAGCCTTTAGTGATAGGACAGTGGAGAATAGACAGGAAATGAGTGGGAGAGAGAAGGGTAGTGGGACTGAGAAATGACCTCAGGCAAGATATGGACCACCGGACCCATACATGGATCTATTTAAAGTAAAAGTGTTTTCTCTTTCTCTGTCTGTTGTTACCATGTAGCATTTGTGTCCCTTCTCTCTCTCTGTATCTTACTCTCTCTCTTCTGTCTAATCTTCTGTTCCCCAGTAAGACATGTTGTTTACGTACTTCATGTGCCTCTTAACAGCCCTCTTGCTGGTCCTGAGATGATTGACTTGCGTCCATGTCTCTGCAGCATCCTTGTTTCTTTTTTGAGTGTTCCTGCTCTGACTGATAGAACGAGTTTCCAGGGAGCATAAGTGTCTCTTTCCATGTCATCATGGTGACCAGCAGTTACCAGGATTGCCTGTAATTTTTGTGCCAGGCACGCTGCCAGAAAGACAAATTCTTATTTTGTGGGCCAATAAAGTCTCTCCATTATAGTGTGTGTTACAGTATGTAGGTTGACACAATACCACAAACCCCCTGGTATAAGTATGTATAATTAAACATCATTAACCCTAACCTCACCTGGATTACTGTGGGTGTGTTCCGATCACCTCAAAGGTCAGTGGACCGCACAGGATACTCATGTTAAGAGCAGAGTCAACTATAATCTAGTAGGACTTTAGGTTACTGCTAAGCATAATTCTGGGTAATTCATTAGAGAGCCCTTAAAATATATATATATATTTGTACCATTTAATTTGTTTGCTTTGTTTAAAACTCTGTGGATATTTTACATCATTTTGAGTGGATAATGCATTGGACCTTGTGTCCAATGCATTATCCACACGTCTCTATGGCAAAATGAGATTAGCAGGTGTGTGTGTGTGTGTGTGTGTGTGTGTGTGTGTGTGTGTGTGTGTGTGTGTGTGTGTGTGTGTGTGTGTGTGTGAGTGAGTGAGTGAGTGAGTGAGTGAGTGAGTGAGTGAGTGAGTGAGTGAGTGTGTGTGTGTGTGTGTGTGTGTGTGTGTGTGTGTGTGTGTGTGTGTGTGTGTGTGTGTGTGTGTGTGTGTGTGTGTGTGTGTGTGTGTGTGTGTAATTACCAGCATTTAACTGTCTACTTCTACATTTTCCCAAGAAGATGATATTGAACATACTAATGTTGAAAAGTGACCCCATCTCAGTTCAGGATGGATGTTCATAAAACACATCACCCTGAGGCTGGCCTCACACTCTCTCTTGATTGTGGAACATAAAGACAAATAAACAGTGGGGTGGACAGAGAGAGAAAGATAGACACACACACAGAGAGAGAGAGAGAGAGAGAGAGAGAGAGAGAGAGAGAGAGACAGACAGAAACCACAGGAAGAGTAATACCACTTTTTAAAAAATACTTAAAATACAAAAGGCACTAATACGCTCATTAGTTTTCTGTTGCTATTGTTAATGTAATTAGCGTCTACACGGACTCGGTTTAGTGTTGCACCTACTGAATTAGCATGTTAAAAAAGAAGGATGCATGTGTTCATATGTATACTGTGTAGACTAGATATAGATATAGATATAGATATTTTATTATTATTAATGGAAAAACAAGATATTCAGTGTTGGAGTGAAGATGTTAGAAGCATAATATAACAGAAGATCCCGGTACAACACAGTTACTGTAACACTCCACCAGAAAACAAACCAGTGCATTGAGAGCCTGGTGCATGTACTGTACTAGCCCATTCTTCCGTCAGGGACTTGTGACATTTCTTCACAAATGTACCCAGCTCAGTCTTCCATGGTAAGAAAGGGCCATGCCGAGAGAGAGAGAGAGAGAGAGAGAGAGAGAGAGAGAGAGAGAGAGAGAGGGGAAAGATAGTTCGACATATGTTGGATAACAAGCTGAGTCTTCCTTTGAAAGAGGGAACACAGAAGAGAGTAGACTATTCTTTATCTACCCTATAATATGACATGAAGTGGACAAGTGTGGGAGTTGCAGTAGCTGAGCTGACAAGCTACTAGAATGCAGAGGAACTCAAACGTTATAGAACCCATCTGACACATGAGCATATTTTTAGCTCATCGCAATACAGTATGCAATAACAGTAGTAAAGTCAACCACGCATTTCCAACGTCTATGCGATACGTCCACAAATTGATTTTTTTTGCACCAAATAATTAGCCACAAATAATCATAATAACAATAATATTAATAATAATGTATACAATTAAAATAATAATGAATAATATGTAATTTGTGAAAACAATATAAGAAAATGGCAAAAATTTGCCATAGAATAATCACTATGCAATAGTGGATGTTTGATTTCCTAATGGCTAACAATATCTCCAGAAAATGAGTCCTCTATGCCTTCCCAGTGCCAGCGGGCCAGACAGCATTACACATTCACCACACACAACAGCCTTTCCTTTAAGACCCATTTAGTATTTTAAACTCGTGGCGGCGTTTTCATGGCTGTCTCGCTGGTTCCTTCCAGGCCTCACAACAGACCGCACCCCGCCTCAGTGTGCGGTCGCCCAGCCACTGCTAATGAATGTCTATTATGTACTGTAGGCTGGCCTATAGGACCCCTGTCCTCCGTGCACTGATTGCTGTTAACATTGTCAACTCCGTCTTGTGATGACAGTGTGTATCAACTATTCCTACACAGCAGCAGCAGTAGCAGCAAGATGGCACCAATTAGAATCGGTTTAATTAAGCGGATGGCAGCTCTATTAGTCCTTAGAGCCGAGACTGTAAAGGCAGGCCATGGTGAGGGCATCACTCAAGTTTACATCCAAGTCCTGCAAAAACACTATAATGGATGGTCAGGCAGATTCTGTGAATGCACTTGTCACTTCTGTCACAGTTCAAATGTTTAAAATGCTGCTGAATTAAGGTTAAGGCCGCGCATAGCTATCAAGGAGTACTTAGGGCCTGAACAGCAAGCACAGCAAACAAAAAAAGTGTCACGGATGTGTCACGGCACAACATTTTTTAAGCATTTTCTTATATCGCCTGTATTATATTTTCTTATATCACCTTCCCCTTGGGGATCAATAAAGTATCTATCTATCTATCTACATGTATCTATCATTATGTTGACTGAATTTACAGTACTTCAGATTGGGAGGTAGGTGTGCCATGGGCGTTGACGTCTTTTGCTAGCAAGTCTCTAAAGATAGCTACATACTGCACAGCTACAGGGTCATACCATCTGCCTTCATAACACCAACATTTAGTCTTCTGCTTTTCACACTGTTTGTGAAGTGTCAAATGTGCAATGCACTTTCAATGTTTTAAATGTTTTGCCAACCTGTGTGAAGTTGTGGATTCTTCCGAGCTCATTTTGACAGGAACCTGATAATGTTGGTCTGAAATAATTGCTCCAAGTTCATCGCATGAGGAAGTTACCAACAGGTGGCTCACCTGGGAGATTAGGAATCAAATCAGCCTCAGACAGAACATGCCCAGACACCAGAGCTCACAGACAGACACTAACAGATGTACACAGACTCACACACACACACACACACACACACACACACACACACTGACACACACACACTCTGACACACACGCACACACACGCACACGCACACACACACACACACACACCGACAGAGAGAGGGAGAGACAAGCCAGAAAGGTTGCTGACCAGCTCGCAGCTCTCATTAAACTCATTAACTGGTTTGGCAGGCGGAGTGGTGGATGCTGTTGGTCCATGGGCTGAAGCTGTGCTGAGGCCCCCCCACTCTGGGGGGTTGATATCTGGCCAGTGTGCCGGGCTGGCTGGGGCCAGGAACCGGCTCCAAGCAGATGGGGAGAGTGGGCAGGGAAACAGCAGAGGGGTTGGCCAGGGTGGAGAAGATGGGCATATAGGGACTGAGGTTCTCACCTTTGGGTAAGAGGGGTTTGATGGGGAACAGATGAGACGTAAGAGGTGTGGTCACCGTGTTTGTGTGTGTGTGTGTGTGTGTGTGTGTGTGTGTCTGTGTACATTATCTAGGAGGGTATTCCAAGTACGTGGTTTAGTGATAAAGATGGGTAGGTTAACTCAGAGTAAGTGGTAAACCTCCATCAACAAGAGCCCTATGGCGTTGTTTTGTTAGGAGAAAGCCTTGCAGTTCTTCTATTAGGAGGTTTACTACTTACTCTGAGTTAACTTACCCAGGTTTGTCACTAAACCACGTACATGGATACCTTCATGTTTGTCTAACTGACAGAACTCCAGCCGGAACTTCAATGAGTTTTGAGCAATTATTTCAGACCAACATAATCAGGTTCCTGACTTCACTTGAAAAATAGTCTGAATATATATTGACAGATGTTTAATACATTTACTTTTCTAGACATTATTATATGTGATATGTCACTTGGGCATACCACTTTCTGTATGTTCATTTCTCTCAATAATGTCGAGAGAAATCACTCTTTCGGTAAGTGGATAAATATTGGAGCGAATAAATAAGTTCACTCGTTCAACTTCACGTTGTCTGTCAGACTTGCATCGTGACACACACACACACACACACACAAACACACACACACACACCCACACACACACACACACGTACAAAAACAGAAAAGCAAAATGGCCCCTCATTAAAAGCACAGCCTCAAAGAAGAGGTAAACAGCTCTCCCTTTAAAACAAAGCTTGAGAAAAACACATTCAAATGACCGTCATTAGTGGCCCGTGTCACGCGTGCGGGTCAGGACCTCTCTGCTCATTAAAGCGCCGTGGTTTGGACACGACACACTGGATTCCTGTCAAAACAAATCAGACAGGCGCCTGTTGGCGCTAACAGGTTGAGCTTCTCCTTGATATAGGGCAGTGGCTTATTGACTGAAACAAAGACCTCAGAGCGTGTGAGTGTGCGTGTGTGTGTGTGGCCCTGCAGACATAATGGTAGTAGAGCTATAGATTTAATTATAGAATGAGCCGACGTTTGGGCCGGAATGATAAGGCAACATGATGTATAAGGACTTGGACATCACTACGGATTTGGACTGATTGCACCTGGTATCAAAGGATTTGTAGCTGTACGTGTGTACAGAATGCGCACACACACACACACTGTACAAACTGGCCAGAGAAATGTATATGCATGCTTACAGTATGTTCAATATGCGCACACACACACACACACACACACACAGACACACACACACACACACACACACACAAAAACCCTCCACAGTGCCAACTGAGGTCCTCCCATAGACGGTGAATACAGTGAATACAGTCTATGGGCCCTCCTTATTCAGCGGCCTTATTTAATCAATAAACATTCACCAGTGGCTTTCTATCAGAGCCGCTGCATTGAGTTCCCTTGGCGGTGGGGTTAGGCAGGCCAGCTGATGACCCATCCTGATGCTGTACTCCTCCAAAAGAGATTAGAGGAGATGAGAAATGAATGGAGATGAATGAAGCACAGAAGATCCAGTAGATTGTTGAAGTGATGTGTGTGTGTGTGTGTGTGTGTCGAATGTGTGTGTGTGTGTGTGTGGGTCCAGTCCCCTGACTATTGTTCAAACCGCTGATTTTCAGTCTGCCATCTACCTCTGCACACAGAAAAATTTGTGCTGCTGAATCGAGGACGATTTTCTTTTTAGCTAGGAAATGAGGGCCAAAAAAACCAAGATGGAGTCGCACGCAACACAAAAGGAGCAATAACTTTGAAAACTTTCTGAAGAGAATTCCGCAGTGCTGAGCTTTCAGAGCAGTACGCTTTATCACATTACACATGAGCGGTAACTTTTCTCCGTTCGCTTTAAACACCCCAAACCTCCTCAACCCTGTGACATTGGTGTTGTTGTCGATTTGTTTAATGGCAGCACCCCCCCCCCCCCACGCACACACACACACACATTCCCCACCTCTCCCCCACAGTGTCATTACAGCCTTTATCAGCCAGTACACACCCTTAGACGCTGCGACATCAAAGACTCACGCCAGGCAATAATGCCTCGTTACAGCACGCTGGGCAATCATAATTAATTATGGCACGCGATTTAGCTCGGAAAAATATAATAAATAGATAATCACCAGCAGTTACACTACTGGGGTCTTACGCGGTGTCCACTGCTCATGTGTCTCTGGTCTGCTCCAGACTACTGATAAGTGCCAAGTTATAAAGAAGGGGGGGGTAAACAGCAGTCCTGTCAGCCAAGACACGAAAGTGCACACACACACACACACACACACACACACACACACACACACACACACACACACACACACACACACACACATGCACTCACACATGCACACTTCTGCTCTGCAATTATGGCCTGACTTTGGCTAAACTGGAACCTCCTGCAGTCGCCCTAAAGCAGATTGGAGTTTGGGAGCCGGATAGGGAGAGCTAAATGAGGAAGAGAGAGACAGAAAGAGAGAGAGAGAGAGAGAGAGAGAGAGAGAGAGAGAGAGAGAGAGAGAGAGAGAGAGAGAGAGAGAGAGAGAGAGAGAGAGAGAGAGAGAGAGAGAGAGAGAGAGAGGGGGGGACTGATAGAAATTGAAATAATTCCCAGACAGTGTACACCTGGCTGCCATGGCAGCAGGAGGCTGGTTAGCTTTAGCGCACAGCTGGGATGTAATTGCGGAGCGTCCGTCTGGAGCAGAAACAGCAGCAGCCAAACCACACCGGGCTCTGGAGAACTGGCCAGGTGTTACGCCTCACAAAATAAATACATGAAAGTGAATTACTACCTGAGCGGAGATACAAAAACAATACGCAAATGAAATGCACAAAGTACATATTTGAGGGGGATTATGTTGTTCGGTGGCTTGGTTTTCTCTTTTTTTCCCCCCCTTGGGTTTTCTTGTTGGGGTTTTCTTGTACAAAAAAGATATGGACACACAATGCATAAGGGTTCATCATGACGTAAAGTTGTACATTTTAGCTGTATACTCTTAAAGCAAATGTCTCGAAAACAACACAACTTGCTTCGTCTTTCGCACATCGCTGCGTCCAGATAGGGATAACACAGTTTGTCTTGTTTCCAACACATTCATTTTAAGAGTGCACAAGGCAAAATATATATCTTAAGTACATTTTAAGAGTGCACAAGGCAAAATATATATCTCAAGTACATTTTCAGGGAAAGATTTTTTTCAGCATGCTTTTTTCAAGCAGGTGTTGCAGGTTTGTGTGTCTCTATTTTGTGTCTCTTGTAAAAAATAAATATATATATATATATATATATATATATATAAAAAAAGTAATAGCATATGAGGTTCTCACACTCTCAGTTAAATTACAGTCTGCTTCCTGAGCACTGGGTCGGAAGCACATTCCGTGTTCTTCCTTAGAATTGTTCAGTAAGGTTGATAATTTAGCACCCTGCTCTTTCAATCTGCATTGCGCCCTCTTGACAATCACAGAGTCATGTCTCAGACACTCCCAGAGGCACACAAGGAACAGACACCACGGTCAAACAAAGGGCAGAAGATATTTCACATTCAGTCCATAACAATATGAAATGATGAATATCATACATTTGTTTGTTTTAGCACAAATCACACCTTTGTGATCTTAGTGAGAATCTTGATGGTGTCAAACGGCCAATGAGTCTGTCATTTCAGTTTCCAATTTGAACTGAAATGAAATGTATTGAAATGTATTGAATTGAATCAACTTATCACGCCCACTCTGATGACACGGATGATGATGATGATGACAGTGATGATGACAGATGCTGATGGGAGTGATGACATGAGTGATATTGATGGATGTTAAATTGCTCTTTCTTCATCCCTCCCTCCCTTCTTTCTTTCTTTCTTTCCTTTTCTCCTCCTTCCATCCATTGCCTTTGATGTTGCCTTTGATGCTGGTATCACCACTTCAGCTATCGCAATCAGTGCAGGCCCAATCACAGGCATCCCCGTGCAATATGGACCCATCACCATTCAACCGCAGAGTTGTCATCAGAGAGCAGCACTGATGACCAACCATCTGCTGCCTCAATGTCCGGTTACCAAACCACATAAAGAGCAGCCAGGCAGGCGGACTGTAGGAAAGTACAGCCTGTCCGTCTACCATGGGAACATGTTGTCTTCAAGGTCAAAGCTGGCTGGTCACTATGCTTCACAGCTTGGGAAATTCCCCTATCAACTTTTTTTTTTTTTTTAAATTTTGAAAATGTGACTACATTTCCTAGAGTTGTGTCAGATATAGCCTAACGTATGTGATGAATGACAGGTTGTTTCTCCATGCAAAATAAGTTTATCAGTTAAATCAAATTGAGATTTATGGAAAATAGTTTTTTTTGTCCCTTAGGATGAAGGGAGCTTACCATACAGAATGTTACTGTAAGGCTGTGTTTATATTTGACGTCTTTTTTGAGCGTCTTTT
This sequence comes from Sardina pilchardus, assembly GCF_963854185.1. Lineage (NCBI taxonomy): Eukaryota > Metazoa > Chordata > Actinopteri > Clupeiformes > Clupeidae > Sardina > Sardina pilchardus. The sequence continues at coordinate 13,984,694 of NC_085015.1, forward strand.
TAAAGATGAAAGAAGAAAATTCAACTTCTCAGAAAAAAGGCCTTTGTGTTTTTTGACAGCTGACCAATTACAAGCTGAAAAGTGAGGCGTTGGTATCGTATCCCACCAGCAGAAATGACACAGTGGAGGTGGAGAAGTCTAATATGATTAACTTGAAGCACGGTGAGCTATATGACATAACAGTTCAACTGTATCAGCATATCCTATCGAGGAGTAAAACTGGGCATGTTCCAAAGTTTCTGGTTTCGTGTGTGTGTCACGGTAAAAAAAAAAAAAAAAAAACTGTCTTGCTAGGTTATATTAAAGCTAGATTAGCCAACGTTGCTCAATGGAAAAGAAAAATACTGCTAGCTGTTTTTCAAAACAAAAAAGGTGTCCTGATCAGCTTTTCTTGTCAAAGATATAACCAGTTTAAACGTTAAAGGGAAGTTCAAAAGTCTTAAAGGCCAAAGTTCATTTTAAACACTACTTTTGATTAATGGGTACATAAAACACTCAGTATATGAATATCATTTAAGAAAAAATCTCAAGATGTTGCTAAAGGACAGTTTTTGTCGTTTTTGGTATTTGATGGAATTTTAACGTAATTCGGTTGATGATGACAGGTTGGGGACACGTTGAACCTGCGCTTACTAATTTGAGTGTAAATTCTATGGAAATCGCAGTTACACTTTCAACATAAAGTTTGTGTATTTAGACTTCGAATTTCGTCACATAATTTATATCACAGCTACCTAAGAGTTTACCAAAGATAACGTCGTTGTCCGATTTCAATTTAATACATTTTTCTGAATTTGGGGAGATCTTGTTATGGAGGCTATTTTTTCCATTTATTCCTATAGGAAAAGGTTGTGTCATAGGCGTAGCCTACACTTTCATAAAGTTTGTATATTTACACTTCAAATTTCGTTACACCATTTATATCATATCCACCCTTAGTTTTAACAAAAATATAAATGTTGTCCAATTTTATTTTAATGCTTTTTTCGGAATTTGAGAGGTCCCGTTATGAGGGTAGGCGAAACTAACTGCAGTTCAAATGGCATCGCGATTAGCAGTTAGCGATTAGCATTTCGCTATAGTGGTTTTAACTTTGCTGAGGCTGTGTTAATACTGATCGCAACTGCTGTTATGAAGACAGTTTGGAGCCTGGCAGACGTGAAGGCAGTGAAAGGTAATTAAATGCATGGCCCAAGCGGAATGAGTGGAGATACGTCCTGTGTTGCTGATATCGTTAATTGAGCTCAAGCTAGTCTGACCATGCATAGATAATATCAGGACACTTGTTTACAGTCAGTGAATAGCACCGAGTGAAAGTCAACGTTGGGTTTATATCTAGTGACAGTGGTGATGTCGTTAGTTTGAATAAGTACAGTAAACTTAGTCAAAAGATCTAAAAATATAAAGCATCATGCTAGCTTTGCTTTGGTTTACTTGCCACCTGTGATCCCCCTGTTGCAAGCCGTCGATTAGGCAGTGCTGTTGCATGTAAACTATGGTGGTGGACTGCGTTTTGATCGCTGGTCAGGCCACCCTGGACCAGCAAATGTGACGTGATTTATCTATGTCTATATATATATAGGATATCTATATCTATGTATTTACCTATTTATCTATAATCTGAACTTTTTACCGCTGAGCACTGTCTTGCCCGTTTCTCTTTACTCCTCTCTCATGTCATTGTCAAATGTCAATCAATCGCAAGGGGGCTTGTTCGGTGGTCCCCAACGTGACGCAATAGTGTGCATTGAGGGGGAAAGAAGAATCATTGCAAACCTCTGTAAAATAGTATACTTTTGCGTGTTATATTCCGTTTTGTGACACCCAACAACATCAAATACAATGGATAACAATTTAGGCGAGTAGTACCAACAAGCTAATAATGCAAATTTGTTGGAAAATGAACCTTGCAATACGGGCTTTAATTAAAAAAAGCAAAACCTGTGTGTCAATGGAAATCTAACTGAAGGTTGCCTTCACCTCCCCTTTGGAGGTCAGACTTGAGCCCTCAGACACAATGTTCCCTGGAGCAAATTTAAACCAATTCAATCCTGGTTGTGTAACAGCACCTGTAAATAGAGCGAAAGCTAGAGCTATGTCTACCACTCTCAGAGAGAGTATATAAGAGCGACAAGCCCAAAGACACTTCAACTGCCTGGATGAATAAAATAATTCAATTTCCGAAAAGATTCACAGAGATGATAAAAGCATCAGGGAAACTTTGACTAACTTCAGGCAGTTAGCCTTAGCTTTGTGCCTGTCAAACTCTGCTCTATAAAAAACAATATGCAAGTAGCAGTACCTATGTGATTCTCTCAGGCAGAATTCCTTTGTAGCAGTCAGTGGCTTCTGAAAATGTTGGAATATGTTTCCAATCTCTATGATACAGTCTATGATCTTACTTCACAATACAGTTTTTTTCAATCGCTAACAAGCGTTTGTCCATTCAGTTGACACATTTTCAAAACTCCAAACACAGTTAGCACAGCATCGGTCTTTTGTGGCCATACCATTCACACATTTCACGTTGTTTTCACACAGTATGCAGTCAGTGAATACATTTTCACAATGCTTACATTTTCTTAACAGACAAACTATACCTCCCAACAAAATAATGGATCGTTTTTGTATTATTTTCGAATGTTAACACACAACATCCCACAATAGTTAACACAATATTCCAAACCTTAGATACAGTATAAAAACCTCTGTTTCTGCAATGTTATCAATTCAAAAGCAATATATCTCAGCTGATAATAAACAAACAATGGAATAATTGACACACAGATGATTTATGTTGGGTAAATTGGGCCAACCACAGCTGATTCCAGTCTATCTTAGACTCAGTGGCAGGGGTTATTGCTCTCTATTACATTGACACTTACACAGTGAAAAGAGGAGGTGATGTTTTTGGAAGCAGAAACTGAATAAGACAAATACCGTAATGTCTGGACGAGGAAGAGTAAGAGTAAGGGGCCCAGGGAGAAGAGCAGGCCCAGTGAGAGATGCAGTGAGAGGTGCAGGAGCACTGAGAGAAGCAGGTGCAGAGATTAGACACAGTAATATTGTGCTTTTTCTTTGTTCACCCCCTTTTTATCTGGGCTTTTTGCTGTTGTTTTTTGTTCAGAATGCTCTTTTGTATCATGGATATTTTGTTCACTACAATGCTGTAAAACTTTTTCTGTTCTATCATAGTCTACTGTAAACAGTATTTATACTGCACCTCCTTTAGGCCTAGTGAACAGTAAAAAAAAAAAAAAAAAAAAAACAACAAAAAAAGATTTGCTTTTTACTGGAATGCATTTGAATGCGAACATTACATCTGGACATACAGTTCACAACCAAGAAATTTAGTGTAAAAATGCTGGATTGCATGTTTTGCATGCAAATACCTGTAAAACTGAAACATAAAAGTCTATGCAGTTTTTGTAATGTGAACAGTAGCCAGTATTTTGAAACCTAGTGTACTCTGATTGACTGCATGTATCTTGTGAGGTGAAAACAAGCTTCATTCTTTGACAAAATAACTTCATTTTGAGTCAGGTTTCCAGTGTTTTGGTAAAGTTAGTGTGTGCAGAGAAATGATGAGTTAGTGTATATGTAACAAAATGTGTTGTAAGAACATGGGATGTGCTTTTGAGAGGAAAATGATCCATTCGGCCAATTGTGTTTTGCAGGTGAGAGGCTGTGTTTAGAGTTTTGAAAATGTGTCAACAGAATGGACAAACGCTTGTTAGCGATTGAAAAAAACTGTAACATGATTCTATTGCACACACCCAAATAGGTCATCTGCTCAGCCCATTCTTGCTTATCCACATAGTGTTGTGTGTTTTAATGGGTTATTTTGGTGTCACTGACTTCCTTGTTGTTGGTACCGATTAGTAAGTCGGGCAAGTGTGTCTGACAGCCACATTAAAATGCAAATTTTCACCCTCACCCTGGTCACTGCCTATATGTCACGTTCTCTGTTTTCTCTGGCCTTGTGGATTTGCCTGTGTGTCACTCTGGCCTAAATAAATAAACAAACAAATAAATAAATAAAAAGAGGTGCTAACGATTTGTCACAGGCCACTGAAGATTCAAGCTGTTTCTTGATTAGTCTTTGAAGCGCTCTGTCCGCCCTCTGTGCAGCATTGCTTAAAACCTCCTTTTTTCGGTTCAAGGAGCTTCACTTAAGAGTGATTACAGGAGGATATGCCTGCCATTAGACCAGTCCAAGTAGCATTTTACCTTCAGACTCTCCCAGACTGTAAAACTACAGTCCATGATTCAGGGGGAATGGTTGTTGACATTTGAACTGAACAACTAATAAAACGGATTCCTTCTCTCATCCTGGAGTGGCCTGCATTGTGTTGACTACACAGTCCAGCCTCTGGGCTCAAAACCTGCAAAACCTACAGCCCTGGGCTAAAACCTGCAGGCAAGAACCTTGGCTTGGGAGGGAGTTGCACTATCAAGGATGCTAAAATGCACGGAAGCTAACAACACCTCTAGCCAGCACATCTCTTTACCTGTATTGTAAGATGGTAGGAGCGAGACTCCTTCGCTGCACAGCCACTGTACAAGCTGGATGCTGTTACGCTTGCTCCTGAAGCTCCGTATTGATCTGCTGGAGTAGTATGTAGAATACTGTATAGGGGCAGAGGCGGACATCCTGAGAAAGTAAAAGTCCTGCCAAGGCTTTGATCCAACCATTTAGTAAAGCCAGGTAGATCAGATACTGTAATTAGTGATATCACCTGTGTTAAAGCAACTCTAAAGAGTTTTTTGTACATTAAAATAATGTTTCCAAAATATTTTTTAGAGTTTTAGGTCATTAAAACACTTGGTTGTTATCCAAGATGAAAAAGCATAGTAAATATTTTGGTACTTATGGTTCAGCATTGTGATATGATTTGATGCCATTCAAAAAAGATCCCATACCGATTCCAGAATTGGAAAAAAATATATGACCGTTATCGCCCAGTGGGGTCTGGCTGCCTTGTGTCCTGTCTTCCGTCAAAGATGCATCTCACTCTCTCAACAGGTGTCCTTGAGAAATACCAATCCCAATCAGATGGCTGTAAGTGAGTTTGGCTGTGATGTGATGTCCGGGGCAGCCACAAGTAAACAGCAGGGGTATGTAATCAAGCCCACTTCAGTGAGCCATCAGGGGCTGGAGGCAGTTATGGTTTACTCAGCTTCAGATGCACCACTCCCCAGGAGAGTTTACATGCTGTGGAGATGAGAAAAAAGGTGTGTGTGTGTGTGTGTGTATGTATGTGTTGTGTGTGTGTGTGTGTGTGTGTGTGTGTGTGTGTGTGTGTGTGTGTGTGTGTGTGTGTGTGTGTGTGTGTGTGTGTGTGTGTGAATGTATTGTGTGTGTGTGTGTGTGTGTGTGTGTGTGTGTGTGTGTGTGTGTGTGTGTGTGTGTCTCTCTCTGTGTGTGTGTGTGTGTGTGTAAGTGCGTGTGTGTGTGAATGTATTGTGTGTGTGTGAGAGAGAGAGAGAGTGCGTGTATGTGTGTGTGTGTGTGTGTGTGTGTGTGTGTGTGTGTGTGTGTGTGTGTGAGTGTGTGAGGCCCCTGCGGTTAGCTAACCTGTCTTTGTGGTTGTAGTTTTGTAGCACATCCTTGGCTCTCAGGCTAGCAGTACCAAAGGACGTGATGAAAGGCAGCTGGATCAATCTGGACTCCCCTGCCAAGGAGACTGATCACAGAAGCACCGTCTTCAGCCAGACCAGAGTGACGGACACGAGCACCTGAAGGTGAGAGAAACACACAAAAAAAACGTGCAAACTGCAAAGTGCTATGTGTTGAAAGGGTGGGGGGGGGGAGGGCAAATCAATATGGCTTCAGTTAGCCAAGTAACACTTGCAAAGCTCTCTGTCTTGGCTGAAATGTGATGGTCCATCAGGAAGGGTCTCATGAGGTACAGTAGCTGACAGAGAGCTCAAACAGATGACTGGCACGTCAGCATTGATTTGAGTCTCGCCAGGTAATGAATGGGAGTTGGACTGCGTGTAGCAAAAGTCTTATCTCCCGATTTGTCTTTTTCACCTGTCAAATATACTGTAGATCAAGACGCGTATGGCATGTTTGCGGAGCCAGAGCACAGGGCCGTGACGGTATGGATTTTGTCCTCACCGCTGTGAATAAGCAACATATTCCTGCTGTTTCGATAGTTAAAAGGACAATTCATGAAGGTTAAATGAACATGAATGTCTCATTTAAACGTACTAAATGTCATGATGAAAGTCGTATTTCAGTGTCATGATGTACTGCGCTTTTACTGTAAATAAATGTTTGGGCTTGCTGTTTGAAAGGATTATTTTCGGTTAAGGGAGTGCATATTGTTTATCAAAAAGCCTGTAGCCTTGCTTTGAAGGCTCGCTTCTCAACAGATAAAATGGCGCCATTGATTACTGTGTACACCACATGTTGTCGCCAAGTTGGTACTTCACACCTCTTGAAATTAACTCGAAGGCTCCCAACTGTCGTTTCTGGCCTGAGGTTGTAGGCCTGTCTTCTCCTGATGTAAGTGCTCTGCTGCCAAGGGCAACCAGTGTTGCAGGATGATTCAGTCTACAGTAAGATGTGACTTTAGATTAGGGGTATTCCCGTGAGACTGGTATCTTTTTTTTCTGACAGAAGTGCCATATTGCCTCATTCAAATGAGTTGGCTGCCTTATCTCGCTCACGACCAAAATGTGCCCAAACAGATGACTTAACATTTGCCCGGTACTAGATTTGCTGCCTTGGTGCATTAGGATAACATCAACTTACTACTGTCAGGCTTATTCACGTGAGAGAAGTGTGTTTTTTTATGTTGTGTAAACAAAATAAAACTTGTGTGACAGTAATGAGCTCGACCTCACGGTAAGGCATCTCATGACTGCTGTAATGCAGGCGCCAGTTCTGCTGGGAAGACTCAATAGCCATGTAACACCCATTCATTACCAAGCCAATAGGCTGCTACACCTGTCTTTATAATAAACCATGTCACGTACCTGTCTCGCTGCTTTCAGGTACCGACTTCTGACGACCCTCCGCCCTCCCCAACCACCACCAGTTTGGTCCCTGTCCAGCTGTCCAGGGGGTAGACTCCGCCCCTGCCATCTCACTCCGGCAGGATCTGCAGGGTCCGATTGCTTCAAGACCTGGACCGAGGATGGGGCCTACGCCAAAGACTTTTCCTATTGCCAACTGTCATGTCTGCTAATCCTATACAAATTAAATTACTATGTCTTATTCTTAAACGGTGCTTCCCGAGTCTTCCTGGCTGAATTGGGATTATCGTCACAACACTATAGCCACTGCTACAGCACTAGCCAATGCACATGGTGTTAGAAACGTCTAATCTGGATGCTGCCAGTCAGCCGGTCAGTCATGGCGTCGGACTCCATTACATCTCTAGCGCAGCAGACTCAGAGGGCCTGGGGTGACTGGCCACTGCCTGTGTCAACGGCACTCTTCTCTTTTGCAGCCAAGTCGTTATTGCGGTATCATCTGTGACTCTGACCACAGGGCCCAAAGAAGAGACAGTGATTGTGCAGTTTAATACTGCTGGGTGAAGGGAGAGGGGAGGAGGGGGGATGGGGGGGGCGGAGGTCATCTCAGTTTTGGCCATCAGGCAGTGAAAACCAGACTGACAATTTTGGAAACTGCCCGGTGCCAGAGAATGTTTCCGACGGTCAGATGGAGACAAATATGTCGCAGCAGGAAACGGAAGAGCCCTAGATATGAGAGAGAGAGAGAGAGAGAGAGAGAGAGAGAGAGAGAGAGAGAGAGAGAGAGAGAGAGAGGGGGGGGGGAGAGAGGGAGAGAGAGTGAGACAGAGAAAGAGGGAGACAGAGAGAGGGAGAGAGGTAGAGAGAGAGAGGGAAGGAGTCGGTGCCAGTCAGCTTGAAAATACAGATCCCAATCAGCAAGGTGAGACAAGAATAATGATAGACAAGAAAAGTCATCACTATAAAATGAATCATATATCGACCTATACTATATTCCCTGAAACAGCTTTGACAGCCTATATACACTGTATATGACTTGATGAATGTAAGTGAAACTTGGATGAAAGTGACATTTTTTGTCCTTTACCGTTTTTCCTATCCATGTTGGTGCTTTTCTCTGATCAGAATGGAAATTCTCAAAATGACAAAGCTTAGTTCATCTTCCACATCATCGTGAGGCTTGTGCGCAGCATAAAAGCAATGTCTCATGAGTTTGGCTATACAGCAAATACATTGGTATATCTACAGTATGCAATGGATTGTGTACAACTTTTACATTATAAATTCATTATGTCATGTTGGTCAATATGCATTATATTGCCATCACCAATGACTGGCAACAAAGCACATATTGCAAACAAATACTGTATGAATCCTATATCCTTTCCTTAATTGATATGTCACATAGTCAATCATTATATTCGACACATTATCCATAGTTTGCATAACAACATACTTTCAGAGTAAACTGTTATAATGAAAACATGACTAAGCAGTTTTCACTATCTTGTTTCTACACAGTTGTGCAAGGGCTTATCATTCTGATGGCAAAGACATGTTGATTGGCGTAAATATTTGTTTTAGAGACATAAACCAACCATTTTGAGCAAATTACCTCCATTTGCAGGTAATCCACCATGTGCAGTTTGCACTAATTGTTTTGAGAAATACACTCAATGCTGTGCAAACATTAATGATGATTCGAGAAAGCACCAAAGCCACTGAGAAAAGCTGTTAATGACAAAGACATAATGCAATTTCGATCTTTCTGAGAGTATAATAGAGTCTTGAGAAGACACACTGAATCACATACAGACAACGTAATATATGTAAACCACAGCAAAAAAAAAAAAAAAAAAAAAAATCAGTTCAGGAGACCCTTTTGGGTAAATTGCTCTAAATTCGAACACTTATATACAGTATGACCCTGTCTATGGGTTCATTGATTGTGTTAGTATCCAGTGTGTGTCTGTCTAGGCCAATTCTTACCATTTCACTTGGTCATTTCTTTACCCTCCGGAGGTCTTCCACCCAGACGAAACTACTACAGTACAGTTCACACACTGGCCTGAGTGCTCACTTCATTAAATGTGTCTCATCTCCGACCTCACACATTAATGCCTTTCCAAAGGGCCTGGAATCTAAATTAAGACTTTAAGCACAATCTAAAAGACCATTAGTCATGCATCATCAAGCACAAGTTTTTTTTTTATTTGATATCTCCCTTACAGTACATCTGGGTATAGGCAGGGTCTCTTTTTGCCATTTATACTTTATACAAACATGTACATACAGGGCTCTAGTGGAGGAAAAATGCGAGTAAACACAGTTTATCCACCTCTGACCTTTCAGAAATAGAATTTAATCCACATCCTATTAGAGTTTATCCACCTCTCAAACTAGTTTATTCACCAATTGCAACTTTTAACATTCAAAAATCACACTATATTATCCACATTCACACAATATGTGCACTCATCAACACTCTAGGAACCTTTTAATACCACTGGTATTGTTATAAACATTGGACAATAACCTCCTCCATCATCAAACATTTTCTGAATGCCTTTTTAAAAAATTGCATGGCGCAGTTCACCTTGATCACAGAACTCAAAGTTTACTCACCTCTTAGTGCACACCTCTGTGTACAAATGCACACAATCATGTTAAACAATGTTATGAGCAGATTTGGTGATTCATAATCCATAGCCGACGGCATATAGAGGTGACGCTTTGAAATGTTAAGGCAATTATCTCTTTGTAGGTGTGGAGCATTTCAGATGTCACATTAATGTGGTAAGCTAGCTTTCAGCCTCTCTTCAGAGACGAGAAAAAGAAAGACTTGACGACGCTCCTGATTCTTGTCTGAGATCTCCTCTGATCACCTCCCGCTTACTGCCAGAACAAAGGATTTGTCAAAGTTTAATGAGCGAGAGAGTGAAAGAGAGAAAGTGTGTGTGCGTGTGTGGGAGGGGTGTTCTAACACATTCACACAAATGTTTACGGTATGGTATGTTCAAAATGCTGTTATATCGGCGGCGTGACATCTCATCATCTACGACATTCATGATTCCCTTGATGAGCGCCACAAATCACGGTTAGATTCGGTCAGAACAGGTATATAACATTGTAAGCGCGTTATATGCAGACCTGCCAACTTGTTTTGAGTGAGTACTGTATATGTGCTGCACACTCCAATATGCACATCTGTCCCAAGGAGCCGTATAATTTCAGAGCTGTCGAGAGCTAAAGTAGGGGGATGAAAGTTAGAGACAGCGAGAGAGAGAGAGAGAGGGAGAGAGAGACTATGTGCGAGCAGCAGCAGCATGACTGCGAGGGAGACTTCGAGCCTCTGGAGAACGATGTTTTCAACTCCAACACCACTATATCTCCACTGTAACCCCCCCCCCCCCCCACACACACACACACACACACACACACACACACACTTCTCGCTCCCCTTCTTTCCCCCTCCCCTCGAGATCCTCATGGCTCACTCCAGATCACACGCCTTAAATTCCCCCCGAAGTCTCCAGACGTCTCGCGGCATTAACCGCCGATAGCTCCTCTTCACAGGAAGGGCAACCCCTTCTCCAGTAAATGACCATGGGAAAAAAAACGTCAGTGAGAATAAATGAACGGTGATTGGCAGCCGCGAGCTGACATCAGTAAGGCTAGTAGCCTACGTTGGGCAGGTAGTGCTTAATGGGATGTCGGCTGGACTGACAGCCGAGTAAAGGCGGGTTGTGACCTGGTCTAGACAGCTGTGTTTATTCAGCAAATGCCGGGGTTCAAAAAGTTTGTTACTGCCTGTTAGAAGCCGTGGCCCTTAAAAGCCTGTTGAGTGAAATACAATAAGGCAGCACATCTTGTGGAAAGGCTTGTGATCTATTATATAGAGTGTGTAGGTGTGTGTGTGTGTGTGTGTGTGTGTGTGTGTGTGTGTGTGTGTGTGTTTGGCCATCTCAGTTGCCTCTCCAGCTATTTTTGATCATGCCTCTCTCACAGCTGCTTTGCTGTGGAATTATGTTTGCTTTGTTGGTTTGCACACACACAAGCACACACACACACACACACACACACACACACACACACACATACACCATATAACAAAATTAGCGTATTTTATTGTATTGCTTTATAACTGTGTAGCAATGTGGGTAGCATCTAATGCATTAGCTTGGGTGAACCCAGACGAACCTGTTTGCAAATCTGAATTTGCTCTGCTGGTGTGCCTGGAAAGGACCCCATTGATGTTCATTTCCAAACTTCCAGCAGACAAATTCAACTTAAATTGGTGCATTAAACTCTCCCCAAAATCGTTTCAAAAGTGCAGCAAGGTTTCCAATGCAGTTGTTTACTCAATTCAAAAAGAGTCCATAGATTCTGTTTAGCACTGCTGCCATCAGTGCAGCCATTGGCTGTGTTGAATGCATACACTTGTGATTGGATGGATTGTTTTCTGGTGAGTCAGAAAGGAGATCAATGACAATATGATCCTTTCCAGATCGACCTGCAGAGCCAATTCAAAGTGTTTGCTTGTGAGTGCGTGTGTAAAAGTCATAACCATCTTTACCTGGGGGAAAGCAGTGGCGTAACAAATCACAACGTGGTCATACGGTACGGTAGTTTTGGTGGTTGTCACTATGGAGACAGTGGCTGTGTTCTGATCACAAGTGTCCATACAGAGTACAACATCCAATGATTCATCATAAGGAACACTTAAGGTAGTGTTCACAACGACAGGCTTTTTTCACCTCCAAAGTATTCCAAAGTAGCGAGTATTAAAAACATGCAAGGTGGACATGCTTCTGCTTATGTATTACACAGTATATGATGTATTTAGCTAAATGGCTAGCTCTTCAAAAACTTTGCATTTTTTCCCCCATCTAAACATGACATGTTGCACCAGTCAGTCTCATTGTTCTATCGAGACACATGAAGTGCCTGGAGATTAAGAAAAAGTGTCGGTTTGAGCAGTTTTATCTAGATTGCCTGACAGGTTAAAATGATCGAGATTAGGAAAATGTGTGAGACTTGGGGTGCATTAGAATACCCATCCTAGCATACTACAGTATATAGTAGGCGAGATGCAGTACTGTACGTCAAAATAATAATAAAGAAAACCCTCCAAAAGTGTTTATTTTGCTTTTCTAAACATTTCTAAAAGGATGCAACACCTTTATCAGTGACTGTATGCTTACTACTCTCACATAAGGAACATACTAAATTGACGGTTGAGTAGTACGTTCTTAACCAACGTTAGTACAGCACAATCTAATTGGATGCAGCCTTGGTTCAACACATTATCCCAACAGATGGTTTTAATCCTTTAACAATAAACAATTCTAAAGTGACTCACTACTCCAAGGAATGTGCCCACACTGTGCACTATGTTAACCACTAACCTAAAGTGTGAGCAGGTTTTTTACTTGCATTTTCAGTTAGACTGTCTGCATTTCAACCTCTCTGTACTGACTGTAGAGTGTCGAAACTCGGCAGTAACAGAGAATAAAAATGATTCATATTCAAGCCAATAAGTTGGCAACAGTGGAACGTTCCCTGCAGTTGACAGTTGTCTCTGGAGGGAAAACTCCCGGGGAAGTGATGTAGCTTTGTTCCCTTGCTCCCTTACACACTGTGTAGTTCCTTTCCAACTGAAGGCCTTTGCTCCTTCTTATTCTTGGGTTCAGGTTTTTCCTGCAGGTGAGACACAGAAGGACAGATCTCTCAGAAGCTCCTGAGCAGCATCCCTGCTCTCATCTGTCCCCCTCTGGTGCTCCTCTCTGGTTCTCTGGGGAGACACGCCGTCTTTGTTCCAGTCGTGTGAAGCAAACCTAGGAAAGTGTGTGTGTGTGTGTGTGTGTGTGTGTGTGTGTGTGTGTGTGTGTGTGTGTGTGTGTGTGTGTGTGTGTGTGTGATAGGTACGTGTGTGTGTGTATGGCTCTGCATAAATGTTTGTGATGATGCATCACAGAGACACACACTGGAGGAACACATTTAAAGCTCTTTTACCTCTGTCGCACACACACCATTTGTTTATCCAGCACCGGCTTCGCAAATAACGATGTCCACAGACAAGGTAGAGTGTGTTGCACGATTTTGTGAAAGTCTGATGTATTCCTACATCGAAGCAAGTCAAACTTGCGGTTTCTTTTGTCTCTTTCCATCGAGCTACAGATCTGCTACCTGATCTGGTAAACTTACATTTATAGCTGGCAAAGGGCCACGAAGTGAATTTAGAAGTGCTGTTGTCCCTGATACGAGTTAATGAACCACTGAAATCATTTTGGAAACATTATTTTAAGGTACAAACAACTCTGCAGTGTTGCTTAAAGGAGTCACACCTCTCTGGTGAAGGCTCCACTCTGCTGGCTCAATACAGTCCAGGATTAAGCGAATGGGACTGCAGCAGTCTGCTTTCCACCGAGCAATGTGAGGTATGGAGAGGGACCGCTGGCACTCCAGCAGCATGATGTATTGTGTTTAAATGTCTCTTGAGGGTCTCTTACGTTTGAGTGCTGTTGGCCTAAAGTATGTTAGCAGAGCGCTAATCAGCAGAGCTGAATCACCCACTTGTTTTCAATTTACGGTAAGTGGATGGCACTAAATCACACGAATCAATGAAGATACACTTACACTCTCTTTAGTCTTTTTCTCGCTCTCTCCTTAACCCTTTCTTCTTCTCTCTCTATCTCTCTCTCTCTATCTCTATCGTCTTTCTTTCTCTCTCATATCTCTTTCTCCTTCTCACTCCTTTTTCTTGGTCTTGCTCATTTCTGTTTGTGCCACAAGACCAGACGGTTTTAGTTTTGGGCCATTGGGTGGTGACATTACAACACAGAGACGCATGAAACCTCACCCCTAATTATGTTGGTCCTCCTTCTGGCTTTCATTTCTCAATTTACCAAAGGCAAAATGCCAGCAAAACAACAACAAGCTGCCATGCTACTGACAGTTAATGCAAAGCAGTTGGGAAATGCCAATACATTAATCAGACTCCAGCTGATACTCTATGTGTGTGTGTGTGTGTGTGTGTGTGTGTGTGTGTGTGTTTGTTTCTCTCTCTACAAGGAGGGCCATTGTTGATTGCGTGTAAACATCTCTGAGTACCTGCAGAAGGCACCATGTGCTCCAACAATCTGTGTTTCAGCTGTGTGAAGCAACCCTCGATAGAGTGTGTGTGTGTGTGTGTGTGTTGAACCACCTGTGAGAGTGAGTGATTGTGGTGTGTGTGTGTGTGTGTGTGTGTGTGTGTGTGCGCGTGTGTGGGTGGCTGCAACGTTTGGAATTACAGAGATCCAGGCACGTAAGAAAAGTAACAGTAGGAGTTCCGTCTGCAGCTCGGCGCTCTGTTGCTCGTGTCTGGGAAGCCCCCAGGATGTCTGCCTGTGTAGGACTCCCTCTGTGCTCTAAGTCTGCTAACGTCTACACACGCACACACATACGCACACACGCACGCACACATACACACACACACGCACACACACACACACACAGACACACACACACACACACGACACACGACACACAAAATACTGCCCACTGGGGGACCAGCCACCACAGCAGAGAAATAAATCAGCATTTGATACCTGTATCTGATTACTCCTCACACC
>NC_085015.1:14004296-14011796 GCF_963854185.1 Sardina pilchardus
CTGGAATTGTATCTAGTCTTTGTTGCTAACCGATAGCTAACAGCTTGGCCTAAGCCCCGTCTCTTGCCTGGGAGAGACTCTGAGGTATAGGATTCGCCCTGTGTAGGTTAATACTTACACAAAGTCGCTTGACATAATCACTTTGTGCAGTGATAGTGTCTGCTGTTGGCCCATAAATCAGGCGCTTCGGAGGGCTCAGGGCCAGGCTCTGCACAGCAGACTGTGCAAAATGCTGGGGAATGAGATTGGAATTGAAAAAGTACAAGAGTGAAAAAGCAGAGAGAGAGAGAGAAAAGAGAGAGAGAGAAACACAGAATAGCACCCATTAATGTCACCCAAAAATGTTTCTGACATTTTCTTCCTGATCGCTGGGCTCGGCAAATAGTTCTGGCGAAGGTCTACACATTTAACAAATCCAGCCAATATGTGCTCTGTATTAAAGGTAGAGTTTTATTGCAGAGCATTTTGTATTGCACTGTGCTTCATACAAAAGAGACGGAACCAGCAATAACAGTGGAACATGTTGCATGTTGTTCTAGAATCTAAATAAACAACCAGATTAAGAGTGAAGATGTTTTGTAGATGCACTGTATGAATGTGATCTTAGAGCCAGCTAACAAATGGCGTATAGGCTACTGTATTTCATGTTTAGCTTACTAATGTGATAAAGTTTAGAAAGTTGCTCTTTTACTTTAGCACAAAGTTTGAAACCTCTCCGCACACACACAAAGGTAAACGTAATGTAATCAGTTTTCTAACAAACATGAAAAGATGTGTGCTGTGGTGTCTTGCTGTTGGCATGCAATCAGAGAACTGTTTGAAGTGAAACACATACGATAGTTTCATTAGAGGCAAATACCTGTGATCTTGGCAAGAAAATATGCTGAAATATGATATGTGACTGGATAATGTTAGCCTTGAAGGGAAACTTCATAGCAACATATAAAATGTATACATTTTCACCTGGGACCACAACGCCAACCGGCAATCAGACCAGAATATGCATTTACAAATGAATAGCTTTAGCCTTTGAGGGCATTTTCGCTCGTCAAAGTAAATAGCTTGTTTAAGACATTAACTAGGCTCCAAGAATCATTATGTCTATGGTACCCGGAGTCTCAACAGACAAACTGAAGTATTCATATGTGACTGCAACAGTCAAGAAAACAACCAATTTGTATATTTTTTTACTTTTCAAAGATATGATCTGATGTTTTTTAGATGCCAGAATCAATGTTAGATATTGAACAGGGATACTTCATCGCCAGACTTGTCTCAGCCTTGTGAAAAGCCGTTGGGAGAAAAAGCTGGGAGGGGGCACGATGTGAAAACTGAACTGGACTTCTTGTCAGTGTTCAGTCAGCCATTGAGGTTCTCTGTGAAGAAAACTTGCCTCGTCAAACTACAGTACCCCTCAAATGCACACACACACACACACACACACACACACACACACACACACACACACACACACACACCTGTATGACCTAATGAATGGCTATGAGGGCATCAACAAACATGAAAAGGCCATGTGATGTGCTCCCTGCATGCAATCAAAGAACAGGTTGAACTGAATTGATGGCATATAGGATGGAAAATACCTGTGATCTTGGAGAGAAACTGCACTGAAATATGCTTAACTCTACCCTTAAGGTTTTCATTACCTTCACTGTTCCCCATGCAAGGAACAATCTCCTTTTATACGTAATCTCCCATACATGTGGACGTAGTTGAGTATGAAATCAGAAGATGAAAAACAACTTGTTATTCATGTTTTTTATTTTTATTTTTGAAATAGATATAAAAAAACAAGTAAAGCTGACTTTTTAGATAGTTGGTTTTAAATGGAAAAACGAATGAACAAATCATACTCAGCCATTTAGATGTCCTTTTCAAATGTATCATCTTTTATCATCATTTTAAATGGTTTGAATGTCTACATTGCCTTTACAGATTTATTTGTATCGAAAATAGAGATACATTTTGTTCAGATGTGCTTCAGTGGTGTGAAAAGTTGATGGGGAAAAAGCTTGGACACTGAAGGGAGGCTCGATATGAAAAGTGAATGAAGCTTCTTGTCAGTGTTCAGTCAGGCATAGAGTGTATCTGAGTAAAGAAACTTCCCAAAGGCAGGCCATGTCAAACTACCTGCAGTCTCCCTCTCGTACACACCAATGTCAGGGGGTGTCCTCACCAATTATGTTCATTAATCTTGCGTGTTTAGTGCGATCTGACATGTCCTCTTAGTATGTTTAGGTATTTCACACAGACATGATTGTAGATGTTTAATCAAAAAAAGTTAAGAAAGCTAAGAATCTCCTCTTCTCGACCCTTTATTTTAACAGTATAATGAACTAATTTGAGAATTGATGTGGAAAGGCAAAGGCTGTTTTTATATCAAACTTGAAATATTGGCTAGAAGCAAGGCCTGGCTTTGCCCACATAGCCGTGTTTGAGGTGTCTAAAATATCTAAACATCGCAGTGGCGAGAGCTCATGTCTGGGATGGCTGGATATAGATAGAGAGAGAAGCTGTCTTGTTCTGGACCAATTAAGGCTCTATATCACAGGCTTTTGAGAAAGAAGACGCACCCTAACCCTGGCAGATGAAGCAGATTTTTGGAGGTATTTACAACTGAAGAGCTGTGTAAGAAGTTTGAAGATTTCACTTGATGATACAAATAAGCTGCTTTGCTATTTTAAGATGCCTGAACCTCCACGCAGAGCCTTTGATTTATTTTATTTTATAAAATCAAGACAGATATGGTCACTGTGATAATTTTGGAGTTAAGCACTGAGGCATGACAGTAAGTGGTCTTCAATGCGTGCTGGCCACTGAGGGATACAGTCAGCAAATTGATAGATAGATTGATAGATAGATAGATAGATACAGTAGATAAATAGGTAGATAGATAGATACAGTAGATAGATAGATAGATAGATAGATAGATAGATAGATAGATAGATAGATACAGTAGTTAGATAATAGATAGATAGATATGTACAGTAGATAGATAGATAGATAGATAGATAGATAGATAGATATAGATACATGTAGATTCAAACGCTATAGAGATTTATGCAAGACAATTCATTAGCAGGAGGAAGCTGTGGCCATATTTGGAGAACTACTGGAGAACCAGTAGGCCACAGCTACCCCACAGTAATGGACTGTGGTCAAAAAATGGCCCTGGCATTTTCAACAACACAAGGCCCACACAGACCTTCTGAACCCGCTGCTTACAGTAAGAGAGGAGGGCCTGAGGGTTTCATCGCTGATCCCTAAGTGGCAAGAACAGAAGTGGCAATCCTCTTGCCAAATGTTGCCAAAGGGATTTGAAGATCATGGATACTGTGGCATTTTTGGTGAGAAGGAAGTCTCGAATTATTTGCTTTTTGAAAGTTTTCAAAAAAGAAAACTGTGCTAAAAGGGAATATTTTGGATGAGAGCAGAGATGAACTTCATGGCCTTTTGGACTGCTTGAATGTAAAAGTGTTTTCAACTCAAGAGAATGTGAACGGCATCTTTTTAAAAGTGACACACAAACAGTTGATCCAAAAGTCAAGTTAGCATTTGTGATCCCAGAAGACATCTAACAAATGTACTGTATGAGGATAAAAAGCCAACAACACAAGTTTTGAAGTTGCTGGATGAAAATCTTTCAACTCAAGCATGAATGTTGTTGAATGCTTGCTATATCTTATTGATTGAACTCTGACATAGTGGTTGGTGTGACTTTAATCTTGACATTAATTCTGCGTGTTTGAGATCAAGTTGATACACAGAATTTACCGTCTGATTCACAGAGTGCTTTGAGAAGATGGGGCATAATACATATGTGGTCTTTTTGGTGCTGTTAGTCTGTGTTAGTTACTCAACTTGATTTGTACAGTGTCGGCAGAAACCACAATATTTTTTTTCAGGCACTTTGTGGATAAACGCAGAAATGGGGACGATGTCGGCCAAGAATAATAATAAAAAAAGAAAAAACGTAAATCCACACGTCTCAACACTTATGCAGAGGCTTATGAATTTTGAATAGGATTTCATTTGAAAATGGTGAGTCATTACTCTGTAAAGTGCTGGAGGAGTAGAAAATCGCTACATAAATGCAGTCCATCTACCATTTATACCATGTCATAATCTTAAGCTCCAAGCTTAAGCTTTAATATATGGCATACAGTAAATTAATTTGGGGTGGTAAAAATACATTGCCATTTTAAATTTTAGAACCAAACTTTATTCAAGTTTTACAACATTCTGTGGGCTAACAGGCCTGCGTTGTTTCCACGTGACGTGCCTGTTCTTGGTTTGTGTATAGGCCTGTCTCTGGCATTTAACAAGCCAAAGAATGAAACCGAAACACCTGCGTGGTAGTTAACTGGCCGAAGAACACTACACCTGCGTGGTAGTTAACTGGCCGAAGAACACTACACCTGCGTGGTAGTTAACTGGCCGAAGAACAAAACCTGGACTTGGACGTGACCTCAGCTGCCCTCTTGACCTCACGCCACCCTCTTCCTCCTCCTCCTCCTCCTCCTCCTTCCTCGCCCCAATTTTATTCCGTCCAGAGAGGCCCCATTGGTTTTGTCATGGCTCAGAGCCGCAATGAAAGGACAGATTAAATCATTCTTTGGACTCGGTCTCTCTGCACTGCTCCTCAAAATACATTCATAGCGTTCTCTTTCATGGTGCAAATGACCTTTTAGCGTTACTTTTTTTTTTCCCCCATAGGGTGACTTAAGCACTGGGAGCTCTACTGAATTTCCTGTCCTTTTGGCGGACAGCCCAGTCGAGGTCTTTAGAAGTTTGACTCATTCAGAGCCACTAGAAGAGGGAACATTTTTTGTTTTAATTATTTCTCAAATGCACCATGAAGCCTAAAACTGCGGTGCCAACATTTCTGAACTATTTAGGCTTTGCTTAGGGAGTTGATTCAGTAAGACCACGTTTACGCACAGGGGAAAACATACATATATTTGTCCTTTAATTTACATGAAAACAGAGAATTCATCACTTAAAACGATCATTTCTGAAAACTAAGATTTTAGCATTGTGATGTTGTTCCTTCGTTTGTTGGAAATCTCTTGTTGGCCACTTGTTTGCTCAAGACACCCTTTCCCAGCTGTTTTAGTATCAAATGGAATTATTTAAAAAAAAAAAATGAAGGAGAGAAAATATCAGTTTTTCAGAATACCCTGACTGTTTTTGGCTGCAGCTGGATTATATTACATATGGGTATGTAACTTTCTTTACATGCAAAATGTTGTGTAATTCAAGGCACAAATCGATCGGGACCAGACAATAATTTCTCTTTCGCCATTGACTTCCGTTCACACTTAGTTCATATATACTGTAGGCCCCATAGTGGGCAACATAAGGGGCGGGGCTTAGGCACTCTATGCAATGCTGGGCTGTCCAATCAGAAGGCTAGAATCGTTCCTAACTACCATTGCTGTGTGTGCTTACTCATCATGGATTCAGGCCTTGAGATCTGTGAATCCCTTCGATAAAAAAAAAAGTCTATTGTTAATGGTAGCGCTACATAAATGATTAAACTTGAGAATACGTCCTATGAGAGGTTTGGATATGTAAAGGAGAGCCTGAGGTCCCTGATATGGCAGACAAAACATCATGTATTCCGGATTAGTAGATTACTCTCATCTATTTTGCATGGCTGCCACTAACCCCGGCAACGAATGGTTTGATCAGAGCAAATTCAGAGCGATAGCCTAAGCAGTTTCATCACTCCAGGTTACCTTGTTACTTCCAGACAACATTGAAAGAAAGAAACACTAATTCTTTGTACAGGCTTAAGAGGGCCTAAGGCCATCAAACAGAAAAGTTGGCCTACCATGATTAGATGAAAGAGCAAATAGACGGACGAGCCCATCTCTCATCTCCCACAACTCCAGCCAATGCCCTGGACTTGGCAGCGGCGCGGTAATAGAAGATAAAAAAAGGTTGAAGGTTTGCTTTATGGCAGCGGTCTCACCGAGACTCCAGAGCCAGAGCCAGAGCCGGATGATGCATGGCCCCTGCCCAGTCTAAGAGGCCGCTTTTTTGGCCTTTCAGGTCCCGAGCCAGATGCTTGAGTCCTGCATCATCGAGACTTCCGCCCCTCCTCTCTCTCTCGCTCTCTCTCTGTTGCGCTCTCTCTCTCTTTCTCTCTCTTTTCTTTCTTTCTTTCCCTCTTTCTTTTTTTCTTTCTGTTGCTCTCTCTATCCTTTGTTGGGCAAGGTGGTGTGAGTTGATCTGCCTTGAGAAAACCATGAAACACTTTTTTATTTTGTAAAATGGAATGGCTAATGGCTATAAAGCCTGTTTTGGGATGTCCAGTGGTAGACATGCCCATGACCCTGTGGAGGCAGGACAGACTCTGAGCCCTCTATGGTCTCCCTCAGTAAACACATGTGATTAGGGCAGCAGGTTTTGGCCATCCATCATAGCTACAGGTCAGAGTTATAGCACTGCCAACCAGACGTGCACACACACACACACACACACACACACACACACACACACACACACACACACATACACACGCACACACATACACACGCACACACACACACACACACACACACACACACACACACACACACACACACACACACACACACACACACACACACACACACATTCAGACACACCACAAACACTCTCACACACACACACACACACACACACACACACACACACACACACACACACACACACACACACACTATAGGATATGCGCCATACACACTGATGTGAGAGCCCTGAGGCTCCACAGTTTCACTGCCATCACTGGGCCTTCACATACTGTATCGTCTGTGATGAGTCCTCTGTGCCCTCACTTGACTTGTCACGATGTGTTGTGTGCATGGACGACACACCATCAAATTAGAGTGCTGAGGAAGCCTCCAAAATAGTCTCCCTTTTAGACTCTTCTATTCATCTCCAAAGAAATATAAAAACAACCCATTTCAAAGACCGTTCTCATTTTTTTTTTATTTCTCTTGTCATTCATTGCGTTTTTAATAGTCAAGGACCCTTTTGTATTTATTGTGTTCTTGTAATCCTTGTTATTTTTTTATTTCTGTGTTTGTTATTATCATAAACAGAGGGGTGAAAGAATACGGGGAGGCAGTCACAGTTCAGTGATCAAAGAAATAAAGGGGTGATTTGAGCAACAGGCCTCAGTTATTTATGCCGCTCCCCTCACGATTTGTTTTAGACCTCATCAAGCACGGAGAAATGGAGGAGTTGAATGTGTGAGGCTTGTCTCCGTGATGTGCTGTTTTCATTTTTTATTTTTTTGGTTGGTTCAAGGGTGCTGCTGCCGCAATTTACTGTGATGGTGTGCCGACCCAAGACTCCCTCGAGCAGATATATATACTATATATATATATATATATATATATATATATATTTATTTTATTTTTACTTTCTCATTATGATTATTTGTTCAGTGCGATATACAAGCAGTGCAGATATCTATGAGTGGGGAAGTAA
>NC_085015.1:14016796-14024296 GCF_963854185.1 Sardina pilchardus
TGTAATGTGCTATGTAAATAAGCTTTTCTTGTTTTGTTACATTCTGCTTTTTCCTGAGCTATTTTCTTATACAATTTTATTCTGTTGCATTTTTCTGACAGCTATTGACTATCCAGCTTTCGTAGGTCATTTCGGCGATCGGGTGGGGCTGCGTTGTCAGCATTAAAATTTCACCGCACAGAGGTGGACCGCCTGGCTTCAGAGAGAACAAGTCCTGCCTTGTATTCCCTCAGCTAATGAGCTGATGTACCTGGTTAAAGAACTGTGCTAATTAGGATCAGCTGGTGAACGGTTGGAACGAAACGTGGTAGAACTTTGACTCTCTGAAGCCGGTTTGGATGTCCACCTCTACGCAAAGCGTTAATTACTGCACATCTCAGAGTCACTAGCTAACAAACAGAAAAGCCTGACAAGAGTATTCTGTTCGTATGAGCATGCAGCTCCCCCTCCCTGCCTGCTATCCTATCCTAGCATTTGACGGGACATTGAGCAGAAGCTCCATCTAGACCCAGCAACAGATACCCCACAGACCCCCATAAGAAGCCTCCATCTGGGCCAACACACCACCACATGCTGGGCCACCTGGGGAGAGACACCTGATCAAGGATAACAAGAAACAAATGGCTGGTACATGCCTATGAGAATTAAGTGCAACATCTCAGAACAATAATGTCACTTCCACTGTAAACTTTCAATTGAATTAAGTTAAAATCAGCTGACACTTTATGATGTAAACACACTGAAATATGTATGTGATGATAACATCACATTATTTAGAGTTCAATAATATTTCATGGTATCAGTCATCCCACACTTCAGAAAGGATCTAAATTAACTTAACTATGTCAGCCAACCACAACACTTCCCCTGAAGATACGCAGTTATCTGCCTTGCTGTAACATCCTCTCGTAAACAAGCCATTTCTGTTTCTCTGTGCAATCTTGATGTCTATCAGCATCTCAGGGTCCTCTCACTGTCTGCCTACGTGAACAAAATTGCTTTTTTTTCTGGACGGGCAGATGAGAGAATGTGTCGATTGGCAATGGCACACCCTGGGCATCAGCAGAGCGCTCAGACAGAACCAACCTGTCAGGACCGCAGCCTGACAAGCCCCGTCCGAGTCTCCGAGACTCCGGATCCCCACTGACAGGCTGATCAGAGATTCCTTGCTTGCCAAGTCCATAGTACACCACCTCTAAAAAAAATGGCAGCGATGGCGAAATCAGATAGATAGATAGATAGATAGATACTTTATTGATCCCCAAGGGGAAATTCAAGGATTGATTATAAAGAGTAAATACGGCACAGTTGATCATGGCTCATTTGGGGCAGCCGTGGCCTACTGGTTAGGTCACACCACCACTAAAAAAATGGCAGCAATGGCAAAATCAGATGATTATGAAGAGTAAATAATGGCACAGTTGATCACACAGATTTGGGGCAGCTGTGGCCTACTGATTAGGGCTTCGGGCTTGTAACCGAAGGGTTCAATCCCCGATCAGTAGGACAAATGTGGGCGGGGAAGTGGTGGAGCGCTGCTCTCCCATGCCCCTGAAGTGCCCTTGAGCAAGGCACCTACTGTGCCCCTCACTGCTCCCCGAGCACCGCTGTTGCAGACAGCTCACTGCTCCGGGTTAGATAGATAGATAGATAGATACTTTAATGATCCCCAAGGGGAAATTCAAGGGTTGGTGTGAGCTTCACCTTGTAATACCACATTATATTATATTATAACACGACATTGTGTGATAATGTAATAAATGTGCACGCCATTATGTAATAAATGCCGTATTTTGTAATATTCTGCCGCAATATGTGATAAACTTCTCACACCTGACAGTGTGTTCACTGTGCGCTGTGTGTGTTTCACTAATTCACGGATTGGTATAAACGCGGAGACCAAATTTTCATCATAACATACATACATAACATATATGATTATTCCATTCCATCCAGTTACTGTGGACCAATATTGTAACTGTGAAAAGTAAAGCTCATTGTCATAAAGGACTCATTATACTGTATGTACATGTAATGAGTATTTACTGTCAGGATTGGTATCAAAGGTACAACAGTGCATACTTTCTTTCAGACATTTATTGAAATGAACTAATTTAACCTTGCGCAAAAGGTATTGAGCTTTCAGGATAAAAATATGGTTGAGTGATGAGTCATGTGTTTTGAATATAATCACTTTTAAAAAACGAAAACTTTTGAAAAACATAGCACTCATACACACCTCTCTGGCGATACACTGAAGGAGAGTCACATGTTTTGTAATGATAAAACAAAATTCAAAAGGAACAGGAATTGAATAATTTGCCAAGATCAAGTGAGGGTCTAAAATGAAGTCCAACAACTGTGGGATCTAAATAATTAAGGATACAAGATCTGGCCCTTTGATTCCACCACCAGGGAATGCGCACTAAAAACACGCTTTCATGGTGAAGTGAGCTTTTTTGGAATTGGAGGCTACAGTACATTGGTCAAAATTTCACTTGTTCTCTGATTGCAGAGAAGCAGCATGTTCTCTGGACCTCTCCTTTCATCATTTATTTCGGTGCAGTCCTCTCAGTAGAATAGTGATCCCAGAAGTTGTTCAAGTATTGATCATGGGAGCAGCAGCAGCGGCAAAAAGACACACAAAAAAAAACAGAAAAGGAAAAAAAAGGAGAACAAAAATAGGCATGAGCTCAAGAGTAGATAAAAGAGGGAAAGACTTGACTGGACTACTGGAAAGGAGAAAGTATCGGGAAGTTATCAAACTTTATGTCAAAGTGCATTTCATAGACCGACTGAGAATGACAGGAAACAAGTGGGAGTGAGATAGCTTGGGGTGGGGAAACGATCACTGCTGGAGACTGTCTCAGGGTCTCTTTTGGATCCCACATGTGATCAGGATGTTACCACTCACACCACAGCTTCCCCCAAATAATTACATATTCTAAAACATAATGGAGCAATATCTGCCCCGCAAAGCAAAAAGGCAGTAACTGCATTTATGGTCGAAAATTAGTTATGATCATTTTCATTGCATTCAAGTTGTTATGAAGATTGATATTTACCAAAAAGAAGTTTATGTTAAGTAACACAACCTCCACATGTCCAATAAACCACCAACAACTACTTAGGCTGGTCATTTTCACTCTGTGTAGTTACTGCCCTTTTGCTGTAGGGAATTGCTCTGTCGCTAGTTTAGAGTTTAACACGGGTTTAAACTCCAACTCCCAACTCCACTCCAGTTTAAAACCGTGTTAGACTCCAAACTAGCGACAGAGCAATTGCCCCGTTCATATCATAGTCAGCTGAGGCATCACATACTGTCATGTAGTGAGTAGCCTTTGGTGGATTATAGGTAATGTATTGAACAAAAGGGTTAGAGTCTGTGTGCTGAAAGCAGCAGAGAAGTGAATGGGATAAGACACTGTAACATGCTAGCTTTATTGTGTGAATTAGCTAATTTGCCCATAGCTAAAAGGGGGATAAAGGCTAATTGATGTAACCCACATCCAGTGAATTATATGGCTACTGGTGTTGACTGGGTTGTTGCAGACACACAGAGAAGAGAAAGCTGTGTATCCTCTCCACAAAAAAACATCTGCAAAAGTGGCACATATTGTTATATTCCAGAAGACATCAACAATAATGCTATGAGTGTAAAGTGAATGTAATGAAATGTTTTTTTAATAAGATTCAGTGTAAGCCAATATACAACAAAAATGATCAAATCCTAAACTAGCATGAGCAGCCAATTAGTTGGTAGTAATGGATGAATGGGTGACATGCATTTCCCAAGTAGAACTATCGCCTAAGCTATCACTAGTCAGAACTGAAAGGATCACACAAAGCATACTGAAAGGCCATCAAGTGGTCAAATACATCAGCTGAGGTCAGTTGTCACCATGAGGAGGGTCCAACTTGCTGTGCGGTCGAGGGGTCAGTGCTATTTTACCCCATTAGATGCCATCAGCCTGATGCGTCTGCATGGTTTCTCTACACGGCAGAGGTCTCCACGAGGGAGCAACAGGGGCATGATTGGCTCAGTGATTCTACATACAGGGAGGGTGGAGGGGGGTGAAGGTTAGAGAGGGTTAATGTGCGACAAATGAAATACAACACATGGACAGAGGCTCTAGTGTGGTGGAAACGTAACAAAAGAACAAAGTAAGCTTAATTAAATAACCAGGGATTAGAAACGGTTCAAAGAACGATAACCTGAAGCTAACAGTTTTGGATGAATGTAACCAAAACTGAGAAAAAAACCAACCAACCGGTTAATGACATTATTTATCATTCCAATTAATCTTTCTTTGAATATTATTCAAAATAGGCTTGGAAAGTCACCTGCCCACTAGTGTTCCCTTATTCATGGGTTTCACCAGGTCCCTTTTCTCAGGTGTATTATCAAGCACCATGCAGTCTTCATTCATAATCTTGGTGCTTCATTTTACACACCTGTGGAAAGGGATTGGATGAAACCCATGAATAAGATGAATTTAGCCAGATTTTGTGAATCAGTGTCTCCCCAGCTAGTTGATGGATGTTAGGAAGCCCCCGAAGAATATGTGTTCTTCCCTTATTTCTAAAACAACTTAACATGCTAACACATATACAGCATTAATATTATCTGAGAGCAGGGGGTGTGGGCACATCTCATCAGAGAGAGCATCAAATATCCCAGGTCACAGAAACATAATGTGCATTAAATGTACTGTTCTACTGTACAACTAACAGTGTTGTATTTCTTGAATGGAGACTTAACATGATACTACACACAACAAGCAAATGAAAACTTCCCCTTTTGACAAATACAGTTAAGAGTTCTGGTATTGTTTGGTCCAGGAGAGGCCCAGGACTGAGTAAGGCCCTCAGCAGGGTGACGAGAACAGGCAAAAATATTAGCTGAAAACAGTGGCTTCCCAGTTTATTGTATGTATAAACAGGGGGTACTGCGATGTTACGAAAGGCTTTTGTCAATATGGGAAAACTCTCCACTGATTTACAGTAGGTAAAGGTTCAGGCGCCATTAGCTGTCACTTTTTTATGTCACATAGTTCATCACTTGTCTTTTGCGTCCGTGAGAATGAGCGGAACCTGACTGTCAGAGCTGCATTCTGTCTTAAAAAAAAAAAAAAGCCTCAGCGCACAGGCATGTGTCTAAATTTTGCAAATTGCTGTCGTGCATTTAAGGCATGAGTGTGTCCCCGTCACTGTGCTCTCTGACGCCACTGACAGATTTAAATGAGATTTCAGTCTGAGAGTAGCTGAGAGGAATATAAGTGGGACCAAGCAGCAAGTCAGAACCAGGGCCACATCTGATCATCTAGGA
Source organism: Sardina pilchardus (assembly GCF_963854185.1). Taxonomy (NCBI): domain Eukaryota; kingdom Metazoa; phylum Chordata; class Actinopteri; order Clupeiformes; family Clupeidae; genus Sardina; species Sardina pilchardus. The sequence continues at coordinate 14,022,126 of NC_085015.1, forward strand.
CAGACAGCTGAATTATCTTACGGGCTTCTGACAGGTACACTCTCATAACAAATGTGCTGAAAACAACACAACTTGGGGCAATTTCTCTGTCGCTATAGTTTGGAGTTTAACACGGTTTTAAACTAGAGTTCGGAGTTTGAGTTTAAAAGCGTGTTAAACTCAAAACTAGCAACAGAGCAATTGCCCCCTTGTGTCCAGATAGGGATCACAACGTATGTGTTGTTTCCAACACATTGCCTTTGTTATTTGCTACACAATAGGAGTTGAAAATAACACAGCTTGTGGTGTTTGTAACACATCTCTGGGTCAAGATAAGGACAACACAGTTGTTTTTTAAGAGTGTAGACAGACAGAGACAAATGGATGGATAGCTGGATGTATGAATGAAAGGATGGATGGTTAGGAGCTGAACGAGTAATAAGGAGAAACAATGATGACATGGGTGAGTGTATACAAACAAACAAACAAGCAAAACCAAAATGAAGAAGAACTTCATCATATGGACTGTATCTACTGTATCGCAATCCATTTCTCTGTCAACAACAAAATCAACAACAAACAAGCCAAAGAAAAGACAGTACATCCATAAAATATTAAAAAAAATCAATCTCTCCCTCACGTTGTGTTGTGTTTAATCCACATTGGTAAACACGCTTAAATAATTCACGGCAGGTTTTTAAAGAGAAGTAGGAGAGCTTGTGTTAGGGTGGAGTTGTGTTTCTGAGTCAGTGGGAATAAAACAGACTTTCTTTCTTCCACGATGGCAGGGGGGCTGCTGAATCAGACTGGGATAAGTATTTGTGTGTGTGTGTGCGTGTGCGTGAGCTTGTGTGTGTGTGTGTGTGTGTGTGTGCGTGTGTGTGTATGCGTCTGTGTGTGTGTCTGTGTGTGTGTGTGCGTGCGAGGTGGGGAGTGATGTCTGTGTGTGTGTATGCATCTGTGTGTGTGTGTGTGTCTGTGTGTGTGTGTGTGTGTGTGTGTGTGTGTGTGTGTGTACGAGTGCGGGGTGGGGAGTGATGTCTGAGTGTGTGTGCGTCAGTGTGTGTGTGTGTGGGGGGAGTGATGTCTGTTTCCTGCCTACCGAAGGCGGAGAAAGACTCAAAGTGAAGATGTAATAGAAGTGGAGTGGAGAAAAGTAAAAAAAACAAAACAAAACAAAACACAAAAAAAAAAGAAAGGAGGAAGAAGCGCTTCACACGCCTCGGCTCGGTGTGCGGTCTCTGAGGGGGCGCTGTGTTTGTGCTCGCGCTCCTAACGTGTGCTTTTGTTTCGCTGCTCGCAGGCTATGTGCTTGTGCTCTGTTGAGTCTTCATCTCTCTCTTCTCTTTCTCTCTCTCTCTTTCTCTTCTTTCTCTTTCTCAATCTTTCTCTCTCCTTCTGTCTCTCTCTCTCACTCTCTCCCTCTATCCCTTCCTCTCTCTCTCTCTATCTCTCTTGCTCTCTCTCTCTTCTCCTCTCCACTCCTCGACTCCTCTCTCGGCTGATGCGTCATATTATTGATGACCGTTGCATCACTGCTGTGCATACAACACTGCGATGGGAAAGAAGACTTACGGGGGCTTACGGAGCGGACTCACCTGCAGCTGGCTCACCGCACGTCCAGCAGTAGAGAGGAAGACCACTGGCTGGCAATGACCACTGACCAAGGCCCAACGTGAACAGGAAGAGAGGAAGACCACTGACCACGACCCAGAGTGAACAGGAAGAGAAGAAGACCACTGACCACGACCCAGAGTGAACAGGAAGAGAGGAAGACCACTGACAACGGCCTAGTGTGAACAGGAAGACCACTGACCACGGCCTAGTGTGAAGAGGAAGAGAGGAAGACCACTGACCACGGCCCAGAGTGAACAGGAAGAGAGGAAGACCACTGACCATGGCCCAGAGCGAACAGGAAGCATAAGGGCCCTTTAAGAGGAGACCGAAAACTCCAAAGTGGCCGTTCTAAGCCTTCACTCTCTTTCTTTCTCTCTCTACCTCTCTGTTTGTCCTCTCTTTGTCTATGTGCTCTCTCTCTCTCTCTACCCCTCCATCACCCACCTCCTCTCTTTGCTGACATATGAATGTACAAGTGTTCAGTGAAGGCTACTATCACTTTGGTCCGTGTCCTTGTATTGTTAGCGCTGCTTCATCAGGGCGTAAATATGCACTTAACAGACGCAAAAGACGTT
>NC_085015.1:14034296-14039296 GCF_963854185.1 Sardina pilchardus
GGAATTTTGTTCACTAAGCTTAATGTTTGTTGGTTATTATGCATTTGTGCTCATGGTGTGGACTACATTACCTTGTTTTTTTTTTTTTTAACACTACACAATCATAAATCGAGTTACAGTTTGCTATGAAGTTGTGCTGTAAAGCAAAGAACATGCTGTCTTCACTGCTGTTGGATTGCTTTGTAATTAATGTGCATATATATATATATATATATATATATATATATATATATACTGTATATATACAGTATATATATATATATATATATATATAAAGAATAAAGAATATGCCTCAGGCTTCAGCTGTTTTAAGTCACATAAAACAAAGTAAAAGGGTTTGACTGGCACACCTTCCAAATAAATGATATTAATTTATGCACGTCTGCTCCTTAACAATGTATTGAGCCTGGTGCATGTGTTTGCTGGTGTACAATAGAACTGATACAGCATTCGTTTGAAATGTCAGCAATTAGAGACCTGCCACCAGAAGAACATTTCTCCCCCACCTTCCTCTTCTGAGGAGACGGCAGGAGGTAGCGTGGGCAGGTTTTAATTCTGTCTGAGATTAAGTTGCATATCTCTTCCCAGGATCACCATGTCTCCTGTCTTGTATTCGTATTTAAGTAACGGAAACACAAAGTTGTTTTCGTATTACCTGTACAGTTTTGCATTATATAATTCCCCTTCAGGACTTCAGTATTTGGTTCTTGTTCTACACACACACACACACACACAAGCACACACACACACACACATATAAGAACGTGAAGATTTGAGAGTTTTATCCTACAGGGTTTTGTATTGTGTTGAATAAGAGCTAGTCGTTTTGGAACATAAAGGCAGACGCACAGCAACACAATTAAGTAGTTGTCCTCACAGCCAAAGTCATTGCTCGAAAAATAGCTGTCATTGTTCAGTGCTATTGTTTGTTGTTCAAAGTCATTTTTGAAAAAAAAAAGAAAAATAGAAGTGACTGTAAACACAATAGGCTATTTGCCAGAATTTGTGCTAAGTTAGGATCAGAGGTTGTTTACTTGTTTGTGTTCCATCCATCTTTGTTTGGTCGATGAGAGGGCTTTGTTTACATACAGAAGATCCCTTCTTCTCCCCATTTCCTCCCCCTCGTGTCCTAACGTGGGTTTGAATTACCGGCTCAGGTTCTGAAGATTGTTCCGGAACCTCTGGAGATGAAAGGTTCCGCCAATGAATCTGAGCAGGAGTCTCAAGAATCAGAATTTCCGATTGAGCGAATAAACAAATGCTGGGGCAAATGGCAGCCCAGGAGTTTATTTATTTATTTATTTTTTCCATATACATCAAAGCAGTAGGATGCTGAGAAACACAACTCGTTGAAAGGGGTCAGGAGAGGCTGAGACAATGGAAGCGCTTTGAAGTCTAACAGGCCTGTCAGTGCCCACTCAAAGAAAACCAAGTCAGCTTTATCATGCTTCCAGTGCCAAGTCAGCATAAGTATTCTGTTCTATTTTTTTTTTGCCGTTTTCTTTTTACTGAACTGTTTGAAGTAAGACCTTTTTCTCGGGTAGGGCTGTGTGAGATAACCAAAGTCAAAGCTAACAGGTCGGCTGAAATGGCTACGCACGGTTATAAAAATGATTCTCAAGAGAGATGGGAAGCTTTCTTTACCCAGGAGATGACAGCATAACACCAAAGGTTTTTAGAGAGAGAAGAGGCCTCTGGCAACAAGCAAGCCAAGGATACATTTAAAATGCCTTTATTTCATTAGACCATATCAGGAATTCTCACAAAGAACACGATGGATTGAAATGGCTCTTGCAGACTACTTGAGATATTTCAGTAGGTGAGTTTGGGAAGTTACAGCTTTTTTTTACGTGATGGGTGATATGGTTATGCCAAGGGATCCGAGTTTCACATCAAGATGCTGTCAGCTCAGTGATAAAGCTTCTGGCACATTCTCCATCACCCTATTTCAGGAAACCCACTAGATCATGTCAAATATCAGACGAAAAACGAAAAAAAAAAATAAGCCAGATGGCAGGAAATAAGGTAGCCTAATTGATAGCAGACCGAAAACATTAATTGTAAAATAGTGGTGTTATAGTTAGTCTGTATTTTGTTTCCTGGTTGTTTGTTTTCATGACATCTATCTTGATTCTTAGGAGGCAGATAGTGATCCAAAACAAGAAATAAGTATACAGTGCATACTGTACCATACAGTATATGTCGTCTCTCATTTTTACCCACCTTCCTTGTCAACCACACATCTCTCCTTCACATTATGTGTTAGAGCTTAATGTTTGCTGTGCTCAGCCTTTGAGTTCCCTGTCAGAAGCAGAAGAGGGCCAACCAGTCTCTCTCTCCCTCTACCTCTCTTTCAATCTCTCTCTCTCTCTCCCTCTATCCCTTGTCTTATCTCTTTCAGATGTACTGATAAAAGACCTATAAACACAGTTGCCCAACCACCCCCACTCCATCCCCTAAGGCCCTTAATGATTAGTAGTACACCCCCCCCACACACACACACACCCTTCCCATTTCTTTTTCCCCAACAAGGCCTGTCCTCTCCAAAGCTCTACTGCACAAGAGTTTGCCTGAGCAGCAGATAACATAACAGGCGTGGTGCTTTTGTGATGCATGCGTCTGTGTTTGTCTGATTGATTGTTTGTGTCTTTGTAGCCCCACCCCCCCCCCCCCCCCATTGCAGCTCATCTGTACCACTGATGCCCACACGCCTTTGGCGTCGTCACTGAGAGTGAGGGATAATGGGCTTTAATGATCTCCCGTGGGCCCTCTACATGCTAACAACCTGCAGTTTAGCACAATTATGAGACAATGGGAAGGTCATGAAGAAGTCAAAGCTCATTGACTGACTGGTATCCTGAACTAGGAAAAAGCCCACTGGCTTGTACTGTACATGATAGACCAATCCTGATATACTGGATAACATTAACTAACATTAGCGTAAAATTTTGGCGTTATAAAATATAACTTCAGTGCTTCACAGGTACTATTACGGTAACTTTGCAGTAGTTATTCATAAATTGGGCCTTTATGTTTCTTTTGACTTTCACCCATCAACTTCATCTGGATTAGCTGTGAATGCCTCATTCAGCTTGTACTGTACACCCACTGTTGGGAGTGGGCTACTCTCTCTTCAACAACACCGACGTCAGAAAGGAAATCAGTTAAATGGGAGTTTATTATTGACGACGTGCACAGCTAGGGTTGTGCTTATTCCAGTTTTTTTTGGCTGCACTGCCACTTAGACGTATGTTAGTGCCTTCAGCACGCAGCGGGGGCGTTTCACTGACTGAAAGAATAGCATATACCTTCCTGCCAAACTTCCCTCCAAACAAAACTCTCCCTTTCATCTCAACCGTGCTGGTTATTATTCTCTCCTTGTTTTTCAACCTCTCAGAAATAAAGGTGCTAAATTGGTGACAGGCCAATACACAAGCAACAAAGTGAGTGCAAGAGAGAGAGAGAGAGAGAGAGAGAGAGAGAGAGAGAGAGAGAGAGAGGGAGATTTTGAAAATATTCAGAAGGTGCCGGAAACAGATTGTAGAAGCTCTACAGCTTTTCAACTTCTGAAAAAAAAGCAAAGGCACTATAATTGGTGACAGAACACCACACAAACAATTGGGGGAATGAATGAATAATAATAAATAAATAAAGGGTTTGAGGTAATTTTGGAGTTATTTTGTCTGCCCCTTAATCACATAAGTTTTGGTTTTCCTCGCTTGAGAGCATTAGGAAGTATACTTCAATTTAGATTCCTTTTAAGTACATTTCAACAGGTTTTGTTTGAGTTTGTCAGGGCACTGCTATTATAAAACCACCCAGAACAATGAACAGGGCTCTGCCAGAGTGTCATGAATCTTGATGTGTAGTCTGCGCCTGCTGTTTAAAATTAACATTTTTGCGGTTCAAAACTTAAAATGACCTGACAGTGGTACCACTCAAACTTGAATAACTCTTGTGCCCATAACTTACTTATTATTTACTGTATGTATTGAAATTGTTCACATGCACACATCATTAGCCCAAACATTGAGCGGAGCCTTACTTTTATGTGTTGAGCATTGCACCATATGCAGTCTTTGACATAAATTAGTGACTCGTTATCTTGTTTTGGCACTGAATAAGGCGGGGATCACATTAGCTAGCAGCAACCGGCAGGTTTTTCTATTGTTCTGTATGGTTCGGCAGCGGACCAGTGACAACGCTGGTGTAAAGCTAGCGTTAAACAAACTAGGTGTTGAACTTGGTCCAAATTTCAAACGCAAAGTCAGTTGGAGGATGCTCAGGTATTTTCATCAGATTCGTCTGAGAACGTCACGACAAAGGTTGTCTAGTTACTAAACCGTCTCTGATATCAACGTTGACCGCAGCGTAACTTAGGAACAAGAGAGAATGTTTTGGATTATTATTAGTTTTGCGCTACGCTTTTCACTGACGCTGGCTAATATGATCCCCGCCTTACCCTGCCAAACACCTTGACCGCCAAACAGGCTGACCAGCATGTGACGCCAGATGCCTGGGCCCCTAAGCAAGCCCTATGGATGCACAATCAAGTGCTAGAAGTGATATCGGAGACATGATCAGTGTGGCAGGTCTTATAGCTCACCTGGCTTTGGATGTACAGTACAGTACAGTGGGGCAGGGGGCTATTGTGGGGCACCCGTGGCCTACTGGTTAGGGCTTCCAACTTGTAGCTGAAGGGTTGCCGGTTCGATCCCCAACCAGTAGTCCAGACCAGAGTGGGCGGGCTGAAGTGCCCTTGAGCAAGACACCTAACCCCACACACACACACACACACACACACACACACACACACACACACACACACACACACTTGAGCAAGGCACCTAACCCCTCACTGCTCCCCGAGTGCCACTGAGGAGCAGGCAGCCCACTGCTCCAGGTTAGTGTGTGCTGTGTGTGTTTCACTAACTTATGGATTGGCATAAATGCAGAGACTAAATTACCCTCATGGGATATATTGTGAATCTCAATAACGA
>NC_085015.1:14044296-14051796 GCF_963854185.1 Sardina pilchardus
GAACATTCACTCCCAGATCTTTGTTCTGGTTCTAGGACCTCTCCGCTCTCCTCCTACTCAATGTCAGGAGTATTCATGTCCTGTGACTGAGTGAGTTTAAGTTTGAGACTAAACCATTGTGAGCTATGCAAATGGAATATTTGCATGTAAAAAAGATGGAACACTGTGATTAAAAAGACATACAGTAATGGTTTGATACCTCTGGATTTGGAAAGGGAAGTAACATCTGGCCAGCTTACCACAACTGGTTTGGCGTGATGTTGGGCTTGTAAAATTGCAATTGAGTTCATTTTTCTATGACTCAAAGTTGAATATATACTATTTTAACATCAGAGAACACAGTGCAATACTCAATTCATTCATTCGATGTCCTCTTTTAGTATTGTCTGTAAGTAAGTTCATTCGTAAGTTTGTAATTTAGTTAATCAAGTGTTTTTCTATACACTTCTGCTTGCAAGAGTCTTGCGCTTCGGTCCTGTCCTTCTAGACACTTATTATACAGAAACTATGTGTACTTGTTTACTCTTATTTTACCTTAGTAGACAAACTACCCAGCTGCCCTCCTGTGCTGAATTCTAAATTCATAAGCTTGGCATAAACACACACACACACACACACACACACACACACACACACACACACACACACACACACACAGTACCACAGAGAGCAGACAGGACAGGTGCTGTCACATCCCATCATCTCACCTGTGCATGCCAGAGAGATGACTGCGGCGTGATATGCACTGATGTAAAAAGGATGGCGAATGGAGACCATCAGTCGCCAAAATAGATCCGCCTGTCATTTCCCATCATGCTCTAGTACCCATTGCAGCGACATGAGGTGACCGTCTGAAATGTGACGAGTGAGAGAGGTGCATTTCTGACACCAGAGCTGTGTCTTGTGACAAACGAGCTTGCTCAGTGTGTCTGCAGTGCCACTCTACTCATTATGGGATGTAATACATAATGTATCCGTCACGGGGTCGGTTTATGGTGGGAATTACAGGGCATATTAAACCCTCCATCTTTATCCATCCTAAAGAGGGCAAAAGGGAACATTGAGAGAGTTGAAACATTTATTTTACATGCGTGATAGCCTATAATCAGAATAATTACCTCCGCCAAGGAGGTTATGTTTTCATCGGGTTTTGTTTGTTTGTTTGTTTGTTAGCAAGACAACTCAAAAAGTGATGGATGGATTTTGATGAAATTTTCAGGGAAGGTCTGAAATGACCCAAGGAAGAAACGATAAAAAATGGGAGTGATCCGTATCCCCGTCTGAATTCAGGAGGCGGTTATGTTTTTCGCTTGGTGGTGTAATGGCATGGTATGGCCATGTGGTGGCGAACTGAATAGTTTAGGTTCAAATGGATGAAAACCAAGGAAGAGAAATACAGGCGGAACTCAGCGCTCCTTGAGTGCTTTTCTAGTTACTCATAGTTCACTTATATAGTTTATAGAGATGTGCAACAGAGGTTAATCCCCCGGTCGCCCCTTCTCTTTTCCCTTCTCAACTGAACTTCTGTGTGTGAGAACTTCTCAGCAGCAAGCCTAGGCCACATAGGATGCTCACTCCCCACATGGTGATACATTGATAGCAAACTGAGAGCTGAGTGATACTGTTGTAGCTGTCTCCTTAATATATCTTGCTTTTGTTTCTTTGCTTGTGTTTTTGTGTGCTTTGTATGTGCTTTTGTAAATCATATTTTAGTGCTGACTTGTCATTCTGATCGAGTCAAATAAATGAGTTGTCCATCCTGCCAAAGGACAATGGTTGAAAATTACAGTAGATTAGAAATGAGAAATTAGATACTTTGTAATGCATTTGTAAGTTCAATGCTCTTCACACAAGCAAGTGCATGATGATGAAGGACATTAGATTGATGAAGGGAAAGGTTTCGGTTGAGGGTATTGTTTTGACACATATACAGTACAAACTCTGTGGACCAATTAGTCAAATGTGTAATCCAATTTCCAAAGCCAAGGGCATGACCCTGTCAGAAACTTCTTACAGGGAGAGGAAAAATATGTCATCTGAAGCCAGGGTGGCTTGACACGTAAAATGGCCTGGCGTGTGAGAGCGAGCGACCCTCTGTGATAGGCACCAGAGGCCACCAGAGTGCCTCTCTTTTTAGCGCGTGTGTGTGTGTGTGTGTGTGTGTCTCATAATTTCCCGAATATTACATACATATTGCACAATTTCTGATGACCAGAAGTTAAGACAACCTACGGATATGCATTTCTTCATTCTATCTATTTGGATTCATTAGAGCTATTTGGAACCGAAAGGCTAATAATTCTACTCCAGCCAGAGGGTGGTGGTAGTGCACCTAAAAGTTGTTTCTAAAAGTCAGCCACACTGCCAGAAGAAGAAACATGTGTCTGTCAAGATGAAGTTTGCAATCTAGCCATGGTCACCGTCGTGGTTACCATATTTAATCCTTATAGGGTCTTCGTTTTTTGGTTACACAGGGGGTCCTGCTGGGTCTGGTAGACCCATGGCATTTTGGGGTCTTTAATTCAACATATTGAAACCGTTTTTTGTTAAAATACTCAGCAGATGTTTACTTCAACCCATTTGTAAGTCATATAAACAACATTTGTTACATTTGTTGCCTTTATCTTTGTTAAATCACATGGTTATGCACAGAAGTGCTACTCGTTTTTGTTGCACAAATGCAACAAACTAAGGAAATGCATCATAAAACAGCCATAACTGGACAATGATTAACTAATCTACAAATGAAGGATGTTTTTCCAGAACTATAGTGAATTATTTATTAGAAATGTTACTTTCTCACTACAGTACATCTGCCATGATCCTCAGATTCTGAAACTTCTTCCTCTGCATCATCTTCAAATCCCCCTGTCTCTTCCAGTATCAATTCTAAGGCAGTCTGAACTGAGAATCGCTTTGCCATCTTTTGTGGTATTCATTCCCGTAGGACAGATGGTGAAATGTGTGGGAATATTGGTGCAGATATTGTTGGGTTAGGGGTTGGGTTAGAGTTCCAATTTTGCAATAATGTTGCAACCTTGTGCGGGAACTGCACTGGTGGCTCACACTAAGGGCCCATTCACCTGCTTTACTCTCTCTCTCCCTCTCTCTCTTTCTCTCTCTCCCTCACTCACTCACTCACTCTCTCTCACACACACACACACACACACACACACACACACACATACACAGGCCCAGAAACCTAAAAGGGCAAATGAGGTAACAGGACCTATGATTTCCACACATTACAGCCCCGGGTCCAGTAGACCCGCGAAGACCCTGTATGTAATAGAAATGTGCGGGGGGGGGGGGGGGGGGGGGGGCAGTAACTTTAACTCTGTTTTCTACTTATTCATCATGTTAATATACACCAATCCACTTCAGGGCAGTTTTAGTAGGTCCTTGGCAATATATTAACAATATGTATCATCTTATCCACCTCTTTCCTTAACCCGGAAATATGTATCGTTGCGATGGTTACGATACTGTTTTCAACTTCCGTTCATTCTGTTAACATGTGCGTTCTCCATAGCAAACTAGGTTATGCCTCAACTTAGATTTTGTTCGAAATGTTGACAATTCTGCCCTCAGCATGTATATACTGCATCACATATAACCGATATAAAATAGAAAAGTTGACTTTTATATGCGTTATGATATGTTAAGCACCGTAAACCGTCACGTTAAAACAGATACAATGCAGCTTCGCCGGAAATAGAAAACCGTCTCGGTGTCATGGCGACCCCCATTGTTGGCTGCGGAATATCGTGGATATTTGGAATATTGACTGCTTGATGACATCATCAATTCAACATGAGTGACAGTAATGGCCATATGCTGGATGCTCCAGACATATCTGTAAAAAGCTAGTACTCAAGAAGGCAAAATCATGTAAAAAAAAATATTATGCTGTACAGGAGAGTGTGTTGAACAACTCTATGTTTTCAGAAATTAAATCGGATGTAAAATAGAGTTTGTAGACCCTAAAAAGCAACTGTCCACGTCTGTGGACGTTGCGCAACAGAGGAGTTAAATGGCCAAAAATTAGATTTTGTAATTTGACTTTTTTTTTTTTTTTTTTTTCTCAAATATGATTTTAATTGCTTTAAATTACAAAGAAACAACCATTTGGTGAACATATTTATAAATAATGACCTAATTACATGTGGTAATGCCAAGGTGGTATGGTAATATGGGGGTAGTAGAGGGGTGGGTGGGTAGTAGAGGGGTGGGTATGAGAGTAGTAGAGGGGTGGGTCGATTAGTAGTAGAGGGGTGGGTAGTAGGGATGGAGCAGAGGGGTGGTTGGGTAGTGGTGGTAGTAGAGGTGGGTAATATGGGGGTAGTAGAGGGGTGGGTGAGGGTCGGTGAGCAATAATGGGGGTAGTAGAGGGGTTGGGCGGGTAGTATGGAGGTAGTAGAGAGGTGGGTGGGTAGTATGGGGGTAGTAGAGGGCTGGGTGGGTAGTATGGAGGAAGTAGAGGGCCATAGTTTCCACATTTTCTGTCATTACATTTTATTATTTTTTACCCCTTTGTTGCGCACTGTCCACATACGTGGACAATAACATAACTTCTATATAAAAGCATATTTTTAAAAAATTCCAACTGATTTTCAATATTGGGCTCATATAGAGTAATAAAATCAATACTAAACAAATCTAGACACTTTTCTTCATAATGCGTGCATGAAAGGGTTAAGATGAAAACTGAAAACGGGTCCCACAGACCCGAAGACCTATAAGGGTTAAATTGGTGGATAAAGGCGGGCATGTCATTCTAATAAACCATAGCTTTGGAACATCACTATTTTGCTAGCCTACTGCCATCCAACTAGCTCAAAGTCCCCTCTGTCATAATGCTACCATGTTGGGTAACACTTTATAATAAGGGTACATGAATTCTCATGAACTAATGCATGAATTAATGCATGAATTATGCATTAGTTAATCCATTAATATATCATGCATCATTATGACTTAACATGAATTAACTGATTGTCATTAATGAATTAATACATAAATAACTCATCATCTTAAGCATTAAGTAAGGTTGGCACATCATCATGATTCATGATTAATTAAGCATGATCATGATGACTTTTTGTCAGACAAAATCTTGGACATCACCGTCATGGAGAAAAAAGAAAAGTAATTACACATGAATTCATGTTAACTAAATGTCATGAATTATCATGAGTTAATTCATTAACTCATGCATTAATTATACATGAAAATCTCATTAATAGACATGAATTAATAGTATGTCATTAATGACATCAGGTATGGACAACAAATTCATCTTGAGCATTAGGTAGTGGTTAAATCATTATGAATAATGATCAATTACACATGATCATGGTGATTTCTAGGTTTTTGAAATGTACTCCAAGGGGTAAGTAAACTATACATTAACTCAACATGAACTAATTAAGACCATTTTCAGAGAATATCGAAGAATCCACTTCTTTTGTCAGTGATAAAGAAGGGTCCATTTACCACTTTACGTGAGGGGCCACAAACATGATGAACTCATGAGTAATTCATCATTAATTAATGTGAATTGACCATTTTTGCATGACTTCAAACTTCATGCATTTAAAGCACCACCTGTTCATCACTTTATCTGAGGGGCCACAGACATGATTAACTAATGAAAAGATAATGCTTAGCTAATGAGGACATGCCTATATTTGAACGATGTGGATTCTTCGATATTCTCTGAAAATGGTCTTAATTAGTTCATGATGAGTTAATGTATAGTTTACTTACCCCTTGAAGTACATTTCAAAAACCTAGAAATCACCATGATCATGTGTAATTGATCATTATTCATAATGATTTAACCACTACCTAATGCTCAAGATGAATTTGTTGTCCATACCTGATGTCATTAATGACATACTATTAATTCATGTCTATTAATGAGATTTTCATGTATAATTAATGCATGAGTTAATGAATTAACTCATGATAATTCATGACATTTAGTTAACATGAATTCATGTGTAATTACTTCTCTTTTTTCTCCATGCCGGTGATGTCCAAGATTTTGTCTGACAAAAAGTCATCATGATCATGCGTAATTAATCATGATTCATGATGATTTGCCAACCGTACTTAATGCTTAAGATGATGAGTTCTTTATGTATTAATTCATTAATGACAATCAGTTAATTCATGTTAAGTCATAATGATTCATGATATATTAATGGATTAACTAATGTGTAATTCATGCATTAATTCATGCATTAGTTCATGAGAATTCATGTACCCTTATTATAAAGTGTTACCCAATGTTGCTATGCTCTTACTGTAACATCTGTATTTTACAGTTTGGATGCAACGTGACCATGGATGAATGAGTTTGGCGTATTAATATGTAACTGTCATTCGGCCAAAAAATCGGTGTGCAAATAACATACGGTAAATACACATTCTAAAGAACGCAGGGCAATGGGAAATTCAACCAAGCAGTGGAATAACACCCTGTATTTGTTTATGCAGTCTTCCAACAGTGCGCTAATAGTTTGATTGATGCTAATGGAGCTCAACAATTAGCAGGAAGGCTTGATAGCTAATTAATGTTGCTGCCTTTTTTTCTAAGCTCCTCGTATTTCCTCATCTCAGTGTCTTGTAAATACAGTATATGTACACTTTTCAGTAGGGTGCGTGGTGTGTATGGAGTGCGTGTGTGTGTGTGTGCGTGTGTGTGTGTGTGTGTGTGTGTGTGTGTGTGTGTGTGTATGTGTGTGTGTGTGTGTGTGTGTCCGTGTCCGTGTCCGTGTCCCCTGCAGGGTGTATGGCTTTGGGCTGGTTTATGAGGTCTCTCTTGCTGAGGAGGCCAAAGTGTCTTGCTCTTAAATGACCAGAAAACTACAGGGAGCAGTCAAACAGGCCATGAAGTAAAGGTATGTTTCATTTACTCGCTCTCTAGGTCTCTCTCCCACTCTCTCTTTCACGCACACACACACCAACACACTCTGACTCTTTCTCTCTTGTGAACAAAGATGATGATGCCTTTCTCACACACACACACTTCCTTTTTTCTTTGGCGTAAACCACCACTGTCCTCACACACCCACATTTAACCAGTGTTTTCACAGAAGAAATCAAGTGTTTTCTCGGTCAGAAAAAAAAAAACTGTGTGTGTGTATTTGCTGTTTGTGTGGAATGTGAGTGTGTGTGGGTGTATGTGTGATGGCAAGTCCGTTTTTCAGTACTATTAACGTGTAAAGAAATGTGTTGATTTTTTTATTGTTCTTCGTGTAGAAACAGTCATGCTAATAAATCAATTTTGAAAAAAATAATAACACACGGAACCGAATCAATTGCCTTTCACAGCTGAGACCATGTCAGATATGTAGGCAGGCAGGATAGGAAAAGTGATCCATAGGTCTTTGAAGAGCAGGGCCACTGAGAAAACAGGAGCACAGCTGGGAGCACATAATATTCTGTACTTTTGTGTCATAATAATACAAATTGATGTGTTGTTCTTTGTAT
>NC_085015.1:14056796-14066796 GCF_963854185.1 Sardina pilchardus
GTGTGTGTGTGTGTGTGTGTGTGTGTGTGTGTGTGTGTGTGTGTGTGTGTGTGTGTGTGTGTGTGTGTGTGTGTGTGTGTGTGTGTATGTGCGTGCGTGCGTGCGTTTGTGTGTGTGTGTGTGTGTGTGTGTGTGTGTACATCTGTGTGTGTGTGCATGCATGCACATGCCTGATTGCTGTAGTCTACCTTTGCACAGCTGGATATCCAGTTGGTGTGTCATCATGAGTTTCTCCATCAAAGTGAATATGCGATTAAGGAGACATATTTGGCTTTGCTCCTGGTTGGGAGTGGCGGCTGTACAGTACATGTGTGCAGTCACTGTGTTCCTTCCACTTACTTCATCCTTCTAAAGCTGTTTTTTATGTTATTATTATTAGTGTGACATTTCAGTAGAACAATCTGAAACACTAATGAAAACGTACAAGAAGTTAGAAGAAAGCTTTTGGTAACACTGTGGAAATTTCACAGCAATAAAATAACACCAGAAGTCAGAAGTTTGAAAGTATAAGGTGCTGTGATTTTTGCTGCTGACGGCGACAATTTTCAATATTAAGTCTATGTAGCTCAGCATTCACAGTTCTGAGCGCCCTCGGCGGAAAAAAAGCTCTCGGCGCTGACCGTTTTTTACCGCAGCGCTCAGAGCGCTCAAAGTTGAAATCTGTTCAACTTTTAGAACAGCGCCGGGCTCGTCAATGGCACTTCTCGTTATAAACCGTCTCTGGTTTTGGTAACTTAGCAACATTAAACACTTATCGAAGTGCCGAGAAAAGGAGGTTGAGGGCGCTCTGGCTGTAAAAAACGCGTTTGGTGGACACAGCACCTAAAGTCTGTATTTACCTCTGACATGTTGATGACATGTTTGATGGATTTGCATGTTCAGAAATACTACTATAATGCACCTTAGGGGTCTCCAACCTTTTTTTCCTCCAAGAGCTACTCTAACAAAATGACTGGACATGGCCGAAAGCCTTTCTTCCTCCGAGAGCCACTTTTAGAAAATGGACATGGCTGGGCACTTTTATCTTACTAGAAGCATGCCATGTATTCACACAGCTGATCGCCACACAAAACCGCTGAATAAGATTGGTATGCTTTTTAAAAGGCTCCTTTCAACTCATTGACCCTCTCTCTCTTTGAATTCAACTGCATAAGAATTCTAACATGTTTTACCAAGTGACTGGGTTGTTTTACAGATTTCTTACATTTTTTTTTTTTTTAGATCTAGATTTTATTTACATCTTCCTCAAACCTTTTGGACAGCTACTGGTACAGGCAAACAGAACTGAAAAAGGTAGGGAGCTACTGGTAGCTCACAAGCTACCTGTTGGTGAACCCTGACGCACCTGATAGGCACCTTTAGTAGGACATGTTTGTTGTTCCACATGTTTGCCAGGAGGGAAACAGGGACATTATCCTTGCATGACATTATGAGTCTCATCCTTGTTTGTATTTAACAGTGAAGAAGCCCCCTTGAAGCCTAGGATCCTCCAGAACTCTTTTACATGATGGATTATAGCTGTCACTTTGAGGGCCGAGTGAGAAAGGGGCCGTCTGGTTCTGACGTTGCTGTTGCTGTTGTTGTTGTTGTTAATGGCTTGCATATCCAAGACGCATTATTGTTATTGTTAATTAGCAATGTCCGTGTGTGTGTGTGTGTGTGTGTGTGTGTGTGTGTGTGAGTGTGTGTGTGTGTGTGTGTGTGTGTGTGTGTGTGTGTGTGCTAGCTGTAAGTCCCCATATAACTGCTCGTGTTATTAAAGCTGCTCTAAGTTTTGTTAAGCGGTTTCTAAGATGGAATGTTTTTTTTTTATATACAGCAAACATCTCCTCACAATTCATTAGATGTCCCCTGAATACGCTGTAAAAGCATGACCCATGCTTGGACCATGAATCATAACAAACTGTTCCAGCCAATGACAGACAAGATGTGTGGTCATGATGACAGTTTCAGTTGCACAGGAGGGAGGGAAGGAGAGTGAGGAGCTACCGTAGCCCTCTGTTTTGTTTGAAACGTCAACAGAAGTGATGTCACCCCACGATGCTCACTCCCAAAATTGAATCGTTTCTTCCTTGGGTCATGTCCGATCTTTCCTGAAAATTTCAAAACACACAGACAGACAGACAGACAGATAAACGCCAGTCACCGATGAAAACATATCTCCTTGAACAATGTAATCCAGTATTTCCCAAATGAAAAAAAAAAATGATTGCCTGTTCTCTACATATGAAGTTTCTTCTCAAAATTATAAGATAGGAACCACACAAAAAAAATACTATTTTCTCCTCATACTGTCTATACAGGTACCTAGGCTATAATCAAATTTGAACTTATAATTAAAAAAAATCTGTGCAGTTGTAACAAAGGTCAAGTTATTCACTCTCGCCCATTGAAAAGAGCATGGATGATGTCACACCTCACTTGACTTAATGAGTGTATGATGGCTCAGTTCTGCTCAATCAACCACTGACCTTCACCTGTGATCATACTGCAGGCCCTTCTGTTCTTCTCCCAGATGTCACGTTTGTGTCCATCGAATGATGGAGTTGTGCCACACGTGCTCAATACCAAGACTTTCAGGAAACTTACAGAGGCATAGGGGTCTAACATACAGCGCAACCAAGAGATGTTGCACTCGCACAGACAAACAACTTTAGAGTTTTAAAGACTTTCGAGACTAGACATGACACAGGACCAAAGGCTGTATACACAAGTAAAAAGTGCACACAATTTTGCATCGGGTGTAAGTTGGGATCCAAAGTGTCTTTTCACAACATTTTGCAACCCTTACTTTTACGTCTTTGCTAGTTCTGAAATGGAATCAGTCAATGTCTGATGTGTGTGTGTGTTTGTGCAAACTGAGTGTGGAGAATCTATACTTCTCTGTCTGTTCACGCGCTATAAGAGGTTGAGTATGCTGGAAGCATCAGCAGCAAATGGACAGAATTGACTTAATGTGCAGCTGTGACAGTCAGGGGATGCAATTTGAGAAGAGGATGTGATGCGGTAGAAGAAGAGGATATGATGTATGTGGAAGAGAATGTGAAGTATGTGGAAGAGGATGTGATTCGATAGGAGAAGATGATGTGATACATGTGGAAGAGGATATGATGTGATGGGAGAAGAAAATATGTATACACATATACAGTGTAATCACACATTTACACACACTGACACACACACACACAGAGAGACAGAGAGAGGGGCTGTAATACATATTCCCTGGCATATATTGGCGAGATGACACAGAGTTCAGGAAAGCCTTCGAGGAAACGGTAAACTCATAAACAAATAACAAATGACATGGACACTCTCACCCCACCCGCATGATGACCTCAGAACCCATTAGCGATGAGGATGGGCCTGGTGAATTTAAACAGCCGATCGTCTCCCGTCCCTGTGTTGTCCATTTTCTCCTGGACGCCCTGTGGTCTATATTGCATGAGGTGATATGAGAGCAGATTTGCAGAGGACCCGAGGCAACCAGGAGAGGTGAAAGGGGCTTTCAAGGTCTCTGTGTCTGGAAACAATTGTGGAATAAAGCTTAAAACTAGGCAGAGATTTCATCTGAAATGGTGTTGTATGATAATAATGAAATAGGGAAGCACTGTAATGCAAGATGAACATTTGACTTGGGGGAATCTCTGCGTCCTTGGAAAGGACAGTATCGTATGCTTGATGGTGTAATACCACAAAGACATGTTTTTTTCAACTGTTTGTGTGTGTGTGTGTGTGTGTGTGTGTGTGTGTGTGTGTGTGTGTGTGTGTGTGTGTGTGTGTGTGTGTGTGTGTGCGTGTGTTTGTGTGTGTGTGTGTGTGTGTCCACAACCTTGTGCTAATATAAAGGCATCTTCCACGTGACAGCTAATCAATAGAAATATGAGGTTATTTGGCCCAAGCTTAGCCGTGGCTAGAGAGGGGTGAACTGTGTCTGTGGGAGAACTCTGCCGCTCACCTCCGTGCCAGAATAGAGCCAGATCCGGGCCATAACAGACACAGCAGGTGAAATTCATCTGAAACAAGACAAACACAGCCGAAGGAAAGCTACTCTGTTCCATTAATCCACCACATACAGTGTGTGGGCTGAGAGGCAAGCTGTTGACATGTGGTATTGATGTATTCTCACAAGGTCTCAAGAGCATGTTGTAAATAACATTAAGAAACAGAGTGCTCAAAAGTAAAAGTTTAAAGTTGTTGTTTTGTGTACTCTTTGTTTAATATATCATGCAGCATTAATGAATGAATACAGAGTACATCTTACCATAAACTTGATCATGTTTTAAGGTTTTATTTAAACATTTAACAGACAATTATATCCATAGCAACTGTAGGCAGGGCACCCATGGTGGCACATTGCTTAGAGGCCACAATAGTGGCAGCTGAGAATTGAGCCCAAGACTTTGTGGTCTCTGCTTGGAAACTGAGTTTCTTAACCAACACACTACCAACACCCCACTACATAATGTATGTCCAGTTCAGGTAATAAGTAGTTTTAGATTCAGTGACTGAAACATAAAGTAATGTGACCTAACTTCTTTAAACGAAATGTGACAAGGACATCTCAGGCCGGTACCGTGATAAATACTTACCGTCATATAACCACAATGTTTAGGTCTGTCTTTCCATTTTGTCATGCCGTTAATATGACGGTCCGCTCCTTTTCTCGTGTGTCACGTGTGGTGGGAACGGGGAAACCACACTGGAGAAATGCAATTTCATGGTCAGCTGAGTTTTGAACGTTGACAGTGAGCAATCATCAGAAAACAGTTTGTGTGTGTGTGTGTGTGTGTGTGTGTGTGTGTGTGTGTGTGTGTGCCCAGGGGTCATAGGCCTTTCCTTAGACCTGTGGTAGGCCAAAGGCTTTGTTGGTGGATATAGAGGAGTCAGTGTTTCTCCTTGTCTTTGAATATACCACACTGTAGATAATCTCACTACCTGTAGATAATCTCATAGGCAGACAGAAGTAGTCCTCACACCAGTCTAAGTGCACTATAATGCATTTGTAGTCTAAGTGCACTATAATGCATTTGTATTCATGCCTTTTGCCTTTTTCCCACAGGCTGCAATTCAAATGGAACGGACAAATGCTATAAAATTGAACAAAATGATCATGACAGTTAAAATCTTCGTCTTGTCTTTGCCAAAGTCAAGGCCACGGTTACATCCACTGACATCAGCCATCCTTGACCCTGGCCGTCTCCGTAACCGCGAGTGACAGTTGCCCCGGTAACCTATCATCAGACCGCCATTAGGAAAGCCAGTGTTTGACACTCAGTGCAAATGGCTATTAAACTTGTTCTGGATGTCACAGTTATACAGCTTCATGGCCTTCTCCTGCCCGACTAAAATAACACCACAATTCTAGAGATATGGCTGGTGTCTTTTGAACTATTTATTTCAAGTTTATTTGCACTCTGTACTGGATGGTCAAATATATTGTTAATGCCATAAAAGATACTAATAGTGTCATATCAGATGGATGAAAGTACAGTTACATTATTGGGCAAACAAATATGTTGAGAGGGATAAGCTTAAATACATTTTCCCAGCTATGTGTGTATAAAATGTGTAGGCTATTTTATTCCTCTGCTTGGTTGAATTTCCCATTGTCCCGCATTCCTTAAAACGTGTATAATCATAATATGTTTTTTTTGCGCTATGGTCATTGAGCATGAGTTTTGTACCAACTGTACTGCTATGATTGGGGCAAAAGTCATGAGACCAGGAAGTTGTGATGCACAGGATAGGATTTGTATACCTGTAACATAGATTTGTAAACCCGTAGTAGCCCTTATTTTCTGTTAACAAGGTATAAATAAAAAAGTAGGTACGACTTCAAATGTGCGGTTACACATTTGTGACTTTAGTGTGCTCATGCGAAATCTGCAGTTAAATGTGCTCGTGACTTTTGCACCAAATATGCCTTCATAAAAAAGCGGGATAATGGACATTGTTGCCCTGCTTGTGCAACAACACAATATCTGTGTATACTGTATGTATTTAGGAATTACTTACTTACATACTTACTTACTTTACAACGATAATTAAAATGCTTCTCTCCCACTTAGTCCCTCTCCATCTCTCCCCCCCCATACCCCCTCTCATCCCCTCCGTCCCAGGACACCAGCTTTAGGTGGGAGGGGGTGAGGAGGCTGTCGGCTATTAAAGTCTCAGTGACGACCTTCATGCTAAAAGGCTACACTAAGCCACCGGACCTTCATGCTATGGGGCTAGGCTAAGCTACTGAGACAGCCGTTTAATTACATTAGCAACCGCATCCCACGGCAGCTGTGCGTGATACACACGAGGCACTGATTCTCCTCTCCTCTGTTCTTTCTCTCCTCCTGTTTTATTTTCTCTTCCCTTCTCTCTTCCATCCCTCCTTTCTGTCTTTTTCAACCCGGGTCCGCACCCGAGTTCGGTACGGTTGCGTTCACACTATCAAAAACAGCCAAACAATCGGACCAAACGAACCCGTGTCCGGTCCAGAGGACCTAGTGTGAAAGCACCCTAAGAATCTCTCTCCCTCGCATTTCCTTGTCCTTTCTCTGTTCCTTCCTCTCCTTGCTCTTCTCAGATAGTGTGACAGAATTTTATATAACACAAATGTGTAAAACACACACACACACACACACACACACACACACACACTCATACACACAATGGCCGCGTTTCCCAAACGCGATCTTTCTTAAGGACTTAAGAAGGCTCCAAAGAAGGAATCGCTAAGAAGATGCGCTAAGATACGGGTGTTTCCCAAAAGCGTTCTTAACTGCCTTCTTAGGAGAACCTTAAGATCAAACCAAAGAAGCTTCGAAAGAAGCTCTTAACGAGAGCTGTTCACCTCGGTGGTGCTGAAACTGAATCAATCGATGCCAGGCAAATCGATCACCCACCCATTTATAAGCGCACAAGTCACACAGTGCCCCGTGTTCCCCCTACAGGTGCAATTAGGCTACGCATGTATCGTGTGTGCGTGCGTTTTTGTGTGTGTGTGTGTGTGTGTGTGTGTGTGTGTGTGTGTGTGTGTGTGCAGGCCCGGGTGGCTAATCGGGAGATTCGGGAGGATTACCGGTGGGCCGTTATTTTGGGCCGGTGTGAATATCGTGAGCTTAAAAATATTGTTTCTGAAGATAATTTGCTGCGCCCTTCTGCAGCCTGGGCTGTGCGGCCGCAGCTCCTTGCGTCTGCCAAAAAACTCAAACTAACTGATAAAACAGGGTGATTATCAATATAGCCTAGGTCTATTTTTTATTAGCTCAGGCCATTCATATATTAACTCATACAAGATGCATCCCATCTCTCTTATAGATAGTGTGGTAGTAGGCATGTGATGTAGGCTAGTCTACTTTATTAATATCCGAGAAGATGTAACCCTCCAGCCCATGTGGCCTCCGATTGGGGTGCACATATGCATTAATGTAAACCGGACTTTTACATCGCGGACTGGCAACGCCTAGAGTATACTGTAGCAGGTGAAGCCTCATTGGATTAGGTTCTTAGTTCAATTACATCTATTTCCTTGATATCCGTGGAATGCCACAGGGTTGTTGATGTTTTTTGTATGTGAAGTATTGTATGTTTTTGTAAGTATTATAAACTCATATATGTTTTTTGTATGTGAAGTATTATAAACTCATATGCAGATATGTTGAAAACTTAAACGTGTAATTCAATATATATTTTTTTAAGTCTATGTTTCTTGCGCCAGTGGTCCACAGCCACGAGTGCATTGCAACATTGAAAATTGTTATATTGTTTAAAAAAGTGGAGTATACATTTCCCTGACGCAGCTTGATCATTAAAGCCTAGAAATCTAGGTGCCCCTAGCGGCAGGCTATGATCACTGAGCATTTGATCGCTAAGAAGGCTGTTAAGAGTGGGTCAGCTCGATCTTACGTTTCCTTCTTAGTGAAAGATCTTCTTAAGCTAAGAGCGACTTCGGGAAACACGTTTTTCTTTCACAGCGTTCTTAAGAGCGCTCCAAAGAAGATCTTGGCGTTAAGAGCTTCTTAACGTGTTTGGGAAACGCGGCCAATGTCTGCATCTTCTCTGCTGCCTAGATTTTAACGGCACACTTCATGTGTGTGCTATACATACAGTATAAGTTGTATGATATTGAAGACTGAATGGTGAGAAGGAGATCATTTCTGTCTCTCTCTCTGCTTCTCCTTCTCTCCCACTCACTGGCTCTCACCTGCTTTCTCCATGCTGAGAGTGATTTATGTGGGAAAGAATCACACATTCACACACACACACACACACACACACACACACACACACACACACACACACACACACACATATATACACACTCTGTCTCTCTGGCTTGGTTTTGTGAGTCCTTTTCAATTTTCAGAGCCAATTTCTTTAAACACACACACACACACACACACACACTCTCTCTCTCTCTCTCTCTCTCTCTCTCTCTCTCTCTCTCTCTCTCTCTCTCTCTCTCTCTCTTACACACACACACACACACACACACACACACACACACACACACGCAGGCACACACAGAGCTTCTCCCTCCCTGCAGAATTCTCTACATCTCGTCCCATGTCTCTCTCTCCTTGCCTCCCTCATCTACCTGTTCTCTCTCCCTCTGGTCGTCAGTGTCTCCTCCTGCACAGGTAATGCCAGAGCTGACTCCTGTGTCCTGTGTAGTCCAGCAGCACCCACCAACCTGATACCTCCAATATTACCTCCAGTCTGCACTCTGCACGCCTCCTCACCCACCTCTGTAACACCGTGTCCTAACTGCAAGCGACGCGAACGAATGCGTGCGACAAAATCAGTTCCATCGCTGTATTTTCGATTGGAGTGTCCTGACTGAATGCGATGCGACCGAACGCGACAAGTTGCTTTGCTACGCGACTTCTTCAACCCTGTCTTGTCGCTCTGTCCGTTTCTATTTTAGTCGCGTCGCGTCGCCTTGACATTAACTTTTTCACGACGTAACAAAGGTTCATTAAAGAATGTTAACGGATACAATGTGGACACAAACTATACGGCACAACGCGACAGTCGCGCAGTCGCTTACAATTAGGACACGGTGTAAGACACATACAGGGGGGCCAGTGGTGGCCTTCAAGCTTGTGACCAAAGGGTTGCTGGTTCGTTCCCCGACCAGTAGGACACATGTGGGAATAGTTACATTGATTATACTACACAGGGGTATATGTATCGCAAATGTTAGCTTTTGGCAGCAGAGGGATAACAAAACCACAGAAAGATAGGCCTTTACACTAGTTTCTTTCGTTAGGCATGACATTAACATTAGAGGACGAGAGTGTTCCTGAACAGTATTAAAGGTGATGCAGGATTTTGGCTTGTAATATGGTGCATGATTTTCAAAATGTCTCTCTTTGTAATGGATGAATCTAAATGGATCTAAAAAAAAATGTTGATTGCATATAGTGGAATGAAATAAAGGAGCAAAAAGAGGCAAATAGAACAAATACGGGACACAAAAGAGGATAGACCAAGGGCCTATTTTACTGGCCTTTTATGTAGATAAAGCAGTGATGGGACTAATATTTCTGCACACAGCTCATACGACGGTACACTCAAGTGTGAGCAGCAGGAGGATGAGAGGCCTGTGTAACATCCTTGACTTAAAGGTGCCAAGCACAACACACTGCACATGAGCCCCTCATGCCGCCTTCAGAGGGTCTATTTAAAAGCCTTCTCTTATCTGAAGGACGGTGCCAAGCTGGTGGAATACGCAAGTTTTAATGGGAAATTGAACATGAGGCAATCAGAGAGAGCACCCAACCTCCTCTCACAAGCCCTCAGAAGCAGTACAGAGAGAGGATTTCTTCAGTTTGTTTCTCTGGCTTGATGTCTTTTGTCATGGCTGTATAAAATGTGTTATTATTATTATTATTAGTAGTAGTAGTAGTAGTAGTATGTGTTATTATTATTATTATTATTATTATTATTATTCATGATGGATATAGTTAATTTTACTGTCTACTGTGATATTTATATGTGTGTG
>NC_085015.1:14071796-14094296 GCF_963854185.1 Sardina pilchardus
AGAGATACTGACATAAAAAGAAGACAAAAAAAAGCAAGACATGGACTGACTTAGTACAGTGGCGAATTGGGACCCAAGAAAGTGGGGAGACAGAACAAATAGGCAGGCGGATGTCTTGCCCGCTGATGTTTTATTGATGATATGGAGAGCGTGGCTGGGCATTCATCACCAGAGCTATTGTCCCAGCACTGCTGGCTGCTGCTGCTGCTGGAGGAAGAGGAGCTATGACAGCTGCCCTGATGCCTGGACCAGGAGGATGAATGACCAGCAGACCGGCCCTGTGCTGGAGAAAATAATGAACGGAGGAGAGGGAAAGACCCAGGGCAGGAGGAGAAAGGGAGCGAGAGAGAGAGAGAGAGAGAGAGAGAGAGAGAGGGAGAGGGAGGGAGGGAGAGGAAGAGAGGGATTTTTTTTCTTACTAGAGATGGGAGATGTATAAAGATGAGGCTCTAGTTTTCTCCTTCTCTTTCTTTTTATTTATTTCCTCTCCTCTCTCGTCCGTCTCCTGTCTTCCCTCCTCACCTCTGTCCCCTCAACAGCTAATGGCGCTAGCGTCTGCCTGGCCCACTCCCAGGAGCACACAGAAGCTCCAGTGAATTATTCTCCTGGTTCCTTCTAGAATTCTACGCAAACCATCTATAGTTTCAGTGTTTGTTATACAGTCTATAGGGAAAATCTCTGAGGGTAAAGGCCGGCGGCGCCCATCGGACAAGTACGCGGCGCGACAAGTCAAGAAAATAAATTAAAACTCCATTGTTTTTAACAGAGCAAAACTCACTAGGAACGTCTGCCGCGCGCCAGCCGCACGGGGATAGAAAACTGTTCGAAAATGTGAAAAATACAAAATCAACACCGTGTTCGGTGGGTGCCAGCCTTAATTGTCGCATCGTAGCGCGGAACTCGCGGCTCACAAACATTCTAATCACATATTTGTTGACTGTTACTCCCCAGGTTAAAACACCTGCAGCGCGTAGCCGGCATCATCAGCCTGACCACTGCTCTGACACCACGCAGCTGTCTGACAGGACAAGCAGCAGGGCATTTGGGCTCGGGAGAGACACACGCTCGCTCTGAAGGACACGCCAAAGGAGGCGAGCCACTGGCCACGTATACTGTAGCCAATCAGTGCAGCCATGCTAACTGATGTTCCGCTGTGAAATGTTCCCTGCCCACCCAACACCTGATGTCTCTTCAAACAGGCTGTCGCACATGTCAGAATAACAGTACGAAACAGTCACAGTCAGGGTCTACAAACCTTTCAACTAGCGGCAAATGAATTCACGGGGGAGACAGTGAATCGTAACGATGTGCTAATGTCATGCAGGTCGTATATAGTAAAAAATGATAATAATATGCAAATGGCACGCAGGCTTGTGCAGGATGCCATGGCTTTTTTGTGTGTGTGCTGGTAGTTGTGTGTTGTAGTATAGAGCCGTGGAAGCACACCTGTAGACCGGAGCGCTGCCATCCTGAAAGAACGGTATAATGATGGCCTGGGGATACAAGCATCTGTTGTTGGCCTCCATCACTACCCTTAGGGTTCGTTTCGGGACCAATGGCTGTGTATGTAACTATCATCAGCGCCTACAGATTGGGTCTGGTCCTGATCTGGCCCAGATATTAACCCCTTGTGGTCCGTGTCTGAAAGCTATTATTTCAGCCTGCATCAAGCAGAACAGGAGAGAGCATAGATTATCAGGCCTATTAGCCAGGGTTTGAAAAATAGTTACCAGAAGGTCTGGTTTGGGGCAGGGGATGGGGCATTGTTGCTATTTACAAGCAACTACAGAGTTTTGATCTAAAACTAGTAAAGTTAATTTCCTAACCATTATGCAAAACTTTGGAAACACCACCAAGAGCCATCTGGCACTGCTAGGAGCTTGGCTAGTGGAAATATTTATTAACGTATCACGTGACCGAAATTAAGTTGAAGATGATACCAAAACACCTAAAAAGTTAGAAACGGTTGTACACAATGCTGGTCTAGTAGTTAAACTATCTTAACTGGATAGTTTTGACGTTGGATGTTCAACCCATGTCCTTTTTATGGTGCTGATTGAAACTGATCTTAGTCCCATTTGGCTTGATGGTCTTTTGCGAAACCTACTCTCCACTTGAATGCTGTGCCTAACCCTAACACTTTTTAGACAGCACTGCCAATGGTGGGGACCAAAAAGATCAATGTAGCGTTTGTCTCTTTTGGTGGGCTCCTAATACAGTCTGTGCTGTTTTTCCATCACAGTCGTATGAAACAAACCTACTACACCTACAGTGTATGAATGCAATATAATACATATAACATTCTTTCATATCTTTACTCCAGGTGCTACAGTATACCATGCTACTTTTAAACATTTTTATTTGGCATAATGATCTTTGCTATGTCTTAATGATTGGTATTCTCTCTCGCCCCTTCTCAAACCTCTCATATTGGACACTGACAAGTCTACAGTAAAAAAAAATCACTGTGAACTGTAATTTATCTCAAAGAAAACATCCTAAACAGCTGATTCAGTGATTCAGTGGTATTTTGCCTTATGTTTTACATCATCGATTGACCGGACATTGGCAACCTCATAACTGGCTGCAGGCATAAGCATCTAATTTAAATGTCAATTTAAATTATCATTAGGCATGTAATTTCAATATGCACATCATTCACACTGAAGAAGTATCAGGAAATAATGTGTCAATCAATAATTAATATTTACCAATTGTTTGTGTAATAATTCCTAACACTCACACATACTCACACGCACACACACACACACACACACACACACACACAGACACACAGACACACAGACACACACACACACACACACACACACACACACACACACACACACACGCACACCACTCCGGTTAATAAGCTCCCTTTGATGGATGCATTCTAGCTATTATGACACCCAGTATGCAAAGCACCATCTGTAACACACCAATCAGTTCTGTACACACAGCATCAGCCAACCTCATAACACACAGTGTGCTAACGGAGACAAACAGAGACAAACTGTCTCTCTCTCTCTTTTTAATAAAGCTCTCGGTGTTTCTGCCAAAACCGTCAAACAGCATTGCCGCTAAGTGCCCAAAACTGAAAAGGGTGTCACAGCAGAGCAGCCTGTAGCTTTCTGATTGCTCTCGAGTCACTGTCACTCATGATGCGGCGTCTTCTGTTAGCCTGACTCCGCCTGTCTATATACACACTTCCGCTCAAGGTCTTTTCCCTTCAGTACTCCGTCTGGGATACCTTGATCCACTTCCGTTTACTCCGGCAAGTGCACCTCCGCCCAATCAGCGAACAAAGGGCGTTCCCGAGAGCCATTACTGTAAGTGTCAAGCATATCGTTGTGTCCCCCGTGGTTAACATATGTCATTACCAAACGTTAGTGATAGAACTCAGACAAGTTATTTCAAACTTCAGACAAGCGTTTTACACCAAGCAGGACATAAACAATTGATGACAATTTCTATTTCTCTGGCTGCCTGTGTATATCTCTCTCCCAAATTGCTTCCACCCCTGTGTTATACCGACAGAGAGAATGAGAGAGAAAGAGTTGTAAAGCTCTTTATCATTCCGCGGTGGTTGTGGGGCTGAAAAGCTTTGGGGAAATTCAGTCCTGATCTCTTCCAGCCAATAACAAGATTGTGTGATTTTGTACACAGTGTGCTTGGCTTTAGCAAACCAGAATCACAAGGAGGGAGTACACGGAATAATTAATGCATTGAATATGTATTCCAGCATGGTCTACTGGTTCTCCCTGGCCTTTGGTTTCAGTGCATTCTCCCGATCCTCCCCGTACTGTGTGTGTATGTATGTGTGTGTGCGTGTGTGTGTGCGTGTGTGTGTATGTATGTGTGTGTGTGTGTGTTGGCCTATACACTGCCAGTGTTTTCGTTTTCTCCTGTTCCGTCTCTAGTTCAGTGAACAAACCCGTGAGGATGTTCTCCAGCTCTGTACATCGCGGGTCAGGCAGCTACAACACAAATCAATTACAAAACTCAGCCAAACACTAACTCCCTGTCTGGAGCCCATACGCTCAGCATACATAAACCATGTTTTTGCTGGACATCAGATGCCACTGCTTCTACTGCATGACAACAGGGAGTCATCAATCACAAGTTATTAAGAGACATGCTCAAGCCTCAAAGTGCTTTATAATTACTACAGGATTCAGTGATGAACATGTACAAGGAGATTTGTTTAAAGGACAAATGGGCAACTGTGGCTTGTGTACCCAGCCAAATTAAAGGTGGTGGTGGTGGTCTAGTGGTTTAGTATCCAGACTTCCGATGTAAACACTGAAGGGTTGTTGTGCATTTGATCTCAGGGGCCGTTACCAAAGTCCTCATAGGCATATCTCCCCACTTGTTGGCCATCTTGGTAATGCACTCTGAGCAGTCATCCGGCAGCCATTTTCCTGTTAAAGTGAATGGGGAGGCATGCGTAAAGGAGGGGGGATATTGCCATGTTTTAATGTTCATGACATGTTCGCCGGAGTTACGCTTTAAATAACAACACTTTGTATTTACAGTACAGTACGTAGTTGTATTGTACAACCTCGCATAACACCGTGTACCAGATGCACTGATATGCCTGTACTGCCAGTCTCAAATTGTACATTTCTCTCTGAAGGTGCTGAAAATAATTCCACTAACTAGAACTAAGTCCGCTCTGAGGCAGGTAGTGTATCCCATCATCCTTAATGTTTTCTTGCTCTACTCTATGTTTATTTCTCCCATAGTTTCTTCAGAGATGATTTATATGCAAACACACAAATAAACACTCAAAAATACCCCCCCCCCCATTTCTCTTTACTTTTTGCTTTCGCCCAAAATTAGCGCACCATTCAGGCTAAGCTAATGATGCTAACAAGGTGCTACATTCACCTCCTACTCCTCCCATCAGAGGGAGGTAAGAGCCACACCGCATTTCACCCGCACGGCAGGACGGTGCCTGAAGGGGTGTCGGAGGAGGCCTTGGCCGAGATTACATCTGACTGGAGCCCATCAGGGGAGCTGGAGAGAGGAGGAGAGGGAGGCTTCTCTCACTCCCTGTTTCTTTCTCTCCTTCTCACTGCGTCTTTCTCATTCTATCTCTGTCTCGTTCTTCCTCTTTCTCTCTCCTCTCTCTTGTACTTTCTCTATTTTCCTCTCTTGATCTGTCTATATCTCCCTCCCTTTCTCTCTCTCTTCTCTCTCTGCAGTTTGACAGGTTGATGTTCTGCGGCTGGGTCTGCGTAGCATGTTTTGGTGTTATTGCTGCTTTTCACAATGTGCAGTGAATAGAAAAAAAACACCTTCTTTTCCGTTTTTCCCTCTGTCCTGTGTAAATTATTTCCAATTGATGCCCCCGCCTCCCCCATAATGTCTCACTCTGATTCGACCACAATCAAAATGTCTGCACCTTCCTCTGTGAGTTTTGGGCTGCAATGATGACTTATACAAAAAAAACAAGACCAAAATGTTGTAGCTTAGAAACCTTTAATAGCTATACAACTACACTTCATACAGTTGGTCTTTCTATGTTACTAGCAGTAAGCAATGTACATGAGTTTGTCCTGACAAGAAACTCACACACCCCTCAAAATGCTGAAGTCTTGACAGAGAACATCCTCAACATGATTGCCAACACCATGAGACCAAAATACATTGCTAAAGATGATGGCTTTAACCAGATGATTAACACATTTATCCAGGTGACACCTTGCGTTCCAGAACTCATTTGGCAAAGCTCATGGAGGAAAAGTATGAAGCCACTCTTGATAAGGTTACAGGATGCTCTTAAACCAACCAAGAACAAGATTGCCCTGACAGCTGACGTCTGGACCCGTTTTGCCACAGATGCATATTGACATCACTTGACACTTTATAAACTCATTGGCTTCTGACACAACCATGCTACTCACAGAACAGCACTCTGGACCCAACATTGCTGCATGGATTGTGCAGGCGGTGGTAGTGGCTGTCCATGACAGTGGCTGTGGCTTCAAGTGACCAAGTGAACTGGGGTCACGCTAGCTGAAGACCAAGCAGAAAACATGGAGGCACAAACTTCAACACAAGCACACAAACTCGACACTGAAACTCAAACTGTTCAAGACATCACTATCATGTGAAACTGCACCTACAGTATTTAAATGATGACCGGCCTGCTAGAACAGAGATGGCCAGTGATTGCCACTCAACTGTCTGACCCAGCAGGGACACAGAGAGGAACACAAAGCCTAGACATCAACGGTGATCATCAGTGGACCCTTCCAGAGGAACTGGCAAAAGCTGCCAGAGCCTTTGAATGTGCCATGCTGTCTACTTGAGTGGTGAAGGCTACTGTATGTGACAGTCTCTGGCCTGCTCCCTCTGGTCAGAGGGCTTTTGAAGTCCGCCCACACTTCCTATACGACACAGTGCCTGTGAGAGCCTTCCAGGCAGCTGCTTCAGAGGAGCCGGTCAAGAGAGGTCACCCTCTGATGATAGCCCAAGCAAACATATCATTGCTGCACTAGACCAACAATTTCAAAACCTGAATTTTTTGACACCAGAGGAGAGGTTCAGTGTCCATACTGAATAGAAGTAGAAAGGCTGGCCCTGCGGTCCATGGATGGGAATACTACTGTTAAGAATCAGCATGCTAGTGGGTGTGAGGAAGCCTTACTATCAGCTGACAGGGATGCCACAACCGTAGCTGAGAAAACTCGGAATAGTTCTGTTTCTCCTCGTGATTCACTCCTTGGATATGACTCAGAAGTGACAGTGAGACCAATGAACAGAATGAATCACAACTAAGTGATCACTATGAAGAAATGTATCAGACACATTTATCACACAAGGTTTACCCTGCCAGGCTAATTTTCATGTGTAGTATGGGATTCTTTAGTACGTTTTGGACAAGTGACAAGTTCCTAGCCTGGAACCCAACCTGAATTCAACCCCAATGATGGACAGACTCCGTTGAGTTTGTTAACAGCAAAAAGTTTGTTGCTATAGAAGCTTATATCGCTACTGTGTCTGTGTCAAGATTTCAACAGTGATATTGATGTTTTTAATAACTTTTAATAGCAAACAGAAATCAGCTACTAATGATTGTTCTGACTGGCTAATGATTAATTTATCTGATTGGCTAGGTCTATCCAATAGTGTGCAGAGGCATTTTCACCATTGCGATTGACATACGGCCAATAATCACATCCCAAAGCTTTGATTCCACTCGCAAATTCTGAATAGAATGTAACGTATGGCTAGGTAGGCTAATTCATTCTACAACCCGCAAGACCCTCTGTGGTCGAGGAGGGAAGAACTGCTTGCATGGCTGATTCATGATTTCCCCATGCTCAAAGGCTGAGGCTATCGCAGTCGGATGCGTGAACATATTTGTATGGAGATGTGTGTTTCTTGCTCATTGTGTGTGTTTGTGTGTGAGTCTGATATTCCTAAGCTTTCATCTACAATGGTATGCAAATTATCTTGCTACCGGATGGATAACCAAATATTCTGCCATAACTAGAGGCAAAAAGGAGAAAAAAAAGTGAAAAGAAAAAAAAAAAACACAAATGGAGCGGGGTGAAAACAGAGGTGACATTCAACAGCAGGTTAAGTGCTGGAAGACTTAAGAGTTGGATGAACTTACACATTGTAAGAATTTAACGGACTGTAATTCATTTTATCACCCAGAGACATAAAATCTCAATGTGGATGGACTTGAAACCTGATAGTGAGAGCTGCCGGCGCAGATGGATGGCGGGTCATGCCCTGTATGAAACGAAATACAAATGAAGATGGCTCAACATTGGCACCTGGAAATATTACATGATAATAAAATAATTGTAAGTGCTAAGGTGAGATACCTAAATGTGAATAGCTGAAAGATACAGTAATAACATTAAGAAGTCAGTGCTTTTGCTACACTGTATAATTATGGGCATGGGGAATATATAAAAACGTTATTAAGTTGATTGGAACATTAAGAAACATATCTATTAAAGGGAAAATAAATGAATGAGAACTTCCAACCTGGGCCTTAAATTTAGATTGTTTTTTTTGGTATACATATTAGCTATGGACATAGACAAACTTAAAGGTAGGGTATGGAATGAGCTTTTTTGGCCATTTTTGCAAAATCACTTGAAATCCTATTCCTAACCCACTTATAGCCACTAAGTTGGAAGCACTGAAATGGAAATTAAACACGTCAATCATCTGCGGAACGGGCAGGGCTCGAAAAACTCCAGCCAATAGAATTCCTCACCCCATACCATCATTTCACAGCTCGATCGTCAATCTAACGTCTTACTCCTCTTCCTACTCCCCCTCCCCACCGCGCGCGACCCTTTCGAAAGCTGGTGACCGCGAGTCAGTGCTGAAACGAAACCAACTGCCTGCTGCTGCACATCCATGTTCCCCTCTTGTTGTGTCACTTCATTTCTATACAAACTAACTAAGGCAGCGGATACCTACGGAAACTCAATCACCCACGCAATAAATAAGCTATGTAGCAAAAATTACATTTTACCATGACACGAAGAGTGCTGTAAACATGAAATCGAAACTTAACAGCTTGGAGCTACGGTGGAATAGGCGAACCAACGGGGCAGCACTAAACTCGGATATTTCAGGAGATAATCGCCCTGGTAAGAACAAACCAGATTCTGTTCAAATATACACACTTATGGCTACTGAACCATATGTACTACAACCCTTTGGAGGTGAATAGCCTAAAGAATGTAATTGGGGAAGTTGATGTGAGTGATTGTATGGAGACTAGAGCTCATAGTGCTGTAGACGCCAGGATGGCATTTCATTTAGCCTGGCTCGCTCTCGCGCTGCGCATTTGAATTGTCGCTCGTGCATGGAGGGCGGGACTTGAGGTTGTATATGTTCAAACTCTGCCGTCCGTTTTGCTAATTCCGTACCCAACCTTTAACTGATCTGATACTAAGTTACAGTGCTATATACATCAACCTTGAAAATGCTATACAGTGGTCAACGATCAACACCTCAAAGCAAACTGCATGTTTCAGCTCTTCCAAGGCTAAACATGGCAAGTGTTTATGGAGATAAATGGAGAAGCTAGCATGCTCGTTGTGTCATTTACTTTCATGGCAACAAGTACTGAAAATATAATGTTATATGCATAATGTCACAGCAAAAGTCACCCTAGTTACTATCACTGAGTGGCAAAAAGATTAATTAAAAAGATTAAGCATTCCATTTGAATTCTCCAGCAAAAATTAAAACGGGAAAGAGCTTCTATGCTATAGATTGTTGTGTACAAATAGATTCGGAGCTCCGTTTCTACAGACTGCTGTCAATGCATT
The DNA here is from genome assembly GCF_963854185.1 of Sardina pilchardus. Lineage (NCBI taxonomy): Eukaryota > Metazoa > Chordata > Actinopteri > Clupeiformes > Clupeidae > Sardina > Sardina pilchardus. Next base: position 14,081,111 of record NC_085015.1, read on the forward strand.
TCCTCTACTATGCCCTATTCAAGTTTTGTTTATACTTTGTTACAGACATTGTTCATTTATAACAGACATTATAACAGACATTATTACAGTGATAACAGACGTGCGCTTCTCAACTGTAGAGGGACCCCGAGAGCAATTGTTCTTTACAGCTGCTTTAAATTTTACATTTCAAGTCTCTGAGCTGTTCTGCTCTTTGCTATCTAAGAGCTGCATAAATTAAGAAAAAGATGGATTAAAAAAAAAAAAAAACAGTGCCAGAGCACGAACCTAGCCCCACACTATTACACCTGGGGTTAAATGAGTGCGTGGCATAAAAGAGTCCTTGATTCTGTTATCTTCATCTCCATCTGAGGAAGAAAATGCGAGCATTCTCAGTGCAGGGGTAAATTAAGCATGCACGCGTGTGTGCTCACACACACACATGCACACCAGAGATTAATCTTAATTAGCTGAATGAATGCTTCATTAGCTGGAGGAGGAATTGAACGACTAAAGGCTAATGGAGCAGGCCTTGCTAATGATATGCAAAACTATACGGAACATGCAAGGTTGTCTTGCTCAAATGGAGGAGAGGCATGGACCACCGATCAACACTGTAATATTATTTTTGGTTTATGTTCTCCAATTTATAACTATTAAATGTTTTTGAAGAGTTTGTGTAATAATATTTAGTAAAAAGTGCAATCATAAAAGTTTTTTTTAACTCTTCTACCCATCCTTACACTACCCCTCACATGTCTTCTATTTCTGGTTTACCATTGATCCGGCTTAGTGTCATATTAGTTCAAATGACTCATTCAGAGGTTCATAATCACACTAACACACATACACACTAAGGTAGGACTCATGGATAATCCTGTACCTATCTGTGTTGATACACTTTGTTGACGTTGGTGCTGAAGTGTGATGGAGAAAAAAAATAATTAAAAAAAACATTAAAGTTTTTTTTCAAAGGAACCCTCCCCCCAAACACACACACACACACACACACACACACACAGACAATAACTCCCACATTTGTACTCAGTCTGTCATCTTTTGTGAGGGGCAGTCCTGGGAGAAGAAGCTCTTCCAGGTCCCGTCCCTCATTAAGTCGACATGGTTTGGCTGCTTCGGGCCGGCTGTGATGAGCCCAGGCTGGGGTCCAGAGCAGCGGAGGATCAGAGCGAGAGACGCCAGCAGCCATCTTCCTCACAGATGGCGAGAGCAACGCACGCAGCCAGCGGGTAAAAAACAGGATGCCCGGCCAGGAACTTCCGCGGCACCGAGACCGCTGAGAATCAGCTGAGAACTCTATGGTAATAATGATAACAGACTGAGAGAGGGTTGAGAGATTAAGCGAGAAGAACTCTATGGTGCTGAGGCCTGAGGGAGACGTGTATGAAGAGAGGAGGGTTCAATGGACCGTGTTCATAACGGCGGCCATTGTTCTCTGACGTCATGCTCGGCGTGGGGACTTCCGAGCACTGTTAGTATAGAGGGCTTCTGTGAGAATGGCAAAGTCCGCTGTCCTCTCAGTGGTTGATCAGTTGAGAGGCAGTGAAATGAGACATTTGTCTAAATTCCCTAAACGTTTACAAGTTAGATATTTGTCTGATTCCCTATACGTTTCCAAGTCAAATTTAAAGATAGGGTGCATTAAGCCTCTACATTACTTTTGCCAGAATTTCAAGCTTCCCACCATGAGTGTGATATCAGAGAACAGAATAATGCCCGCCATACGGATATGGTCAATGTTACTGAAACCAGAGGCAACGGCAAATAATGGTGTGCAGGGTGTGCCTCGAATTTACGCACCTGACCTTGAGTAATTGGCGCGACACCCTACCTGCCTAACTTGAACTGAGACCAGACCTAAAGCAATGCAGAGAGGCAAGCTCTATGGTACTGATTTAATAGGGAATCAGAGGAAATGATATCAGACATGATGAAATGCAAAACTATATGGTGCTGAGAACACAGTGCATGAGAGGAGAAGAATATGGGATCTAAAGGAAGAAGGTGAAGAGAGGAGCCCCAGCAGCGACGCGACTGGCTAGGCGACCCAGTATAGTTGATTTTACAACAGCAGATAATCATTCTTCAGCCAATAAATACATTTCCTCTATCTGACTGGTTGCCAAGCAACATTGAGACTCTAACTTTTGTGTAAGTTTTGGTGGCACAAATACGGTCAAGATGTATGTTTGTGTTGAGTTTCACTAAGGCTTCGAACGCGAATCAGCCAATCATAATTAAGGGCCGGAACTATCCGTTTTAGAAGCAACATTTTTACATCTGTATTTGCTCATAATGATGACCTTGATTTCCAGGCCCTTGTGACAGGTGGCATGTACTGTACTTTGCTTGAGAGATTCTAATAGTCGATGTTTTAGTCGCATGTTTTCTAGTCATTACTCTTTTCCTCACTCTTCCTGTTTCACGTCATCGTTTCTGATGCTTCCAACAGTCGTCTGAACCTCGGTAGTACTTGACCAACTAAACGGAAGCCTGGGCAGAAGTCTCACTCTCCCTCTGTGCGGCTGCTGTGCTCGTCGGCAGTGTGACGGCGTTGAGAATGGCCGCCGTTAAATGTGTTTGAGTCTGACGGCGGAGTGAAGGGTGAAATATGAGCTGGCATTTACAGATATGCAGCTGCAGACTGACGATGACTGAGCCAGTCTGAAAGGCCTCAAAATGAGTTTTCACAGTTTTTTTTTTTTTTTTTTTACTCTCTCTGAATCAGAAATGCTGTCATGTGGAAGGAGACTCACAGACAGAGAGAGGAAGACAAAAAGAGAGAGAGACTGCCATGATGGATGAGCTTCTGTCAATATTTCCAACACAAAGGGAGCCAGAACTCCTAAGGCCATGCGTCCAGTTTATGGCACTCCTCTCCGCTCCTCTTTAAGGCCGACTGGATACTTCACTGGGAAAAGGGTTCTGCCAATGGGACAACCAGGCTACCCATAGAACGGCCCAAGCCATTCCAAAAAGAGTCTCGTGTTCAGTTGTTTTGCACATAATTTCTACTTCAACAACACAATATGAAGAAGACTTGCAATTGACAATGGTGGTGGTGTACACATTACATTGTTATATTTAATCTAGTGAGGACATCTTATTGTTTTAGGAGGTACACAAATAAGATGTCCTCAAGGTACGTTAAGGTAAACATAAAGTACTTAAATTAAGGTATACATGAAATATACATAAGTATAGAAAGTACATAAGGTAAGGTATACATACAGTAAGTGCACATAAACTTGCTACCATAACATAGCCCAGTCAAGGCTTAGTGGCTGTATAGTGCCACAGGGAGAGATATTTCATCCTAACCAAACATCCAAACCGGACCTATTCATACACCATTCAATCTCATGTTTTTACCTGCTATTCTGCAGTCTACATTATTTACAGACCAAACCAAACATCATTGTAATAATGGTGGCTGTTATGTAGCCCCAAATTATTTTTTTTACTCAAAAAGCCCTCAGCCTTTTCTAACCAAACCAAGGTTGTATGTGAGTGAGTGAGTGTGTGTGTGTGTGTGTGTGTGTGTGTGTGTGTGTGTGTGTGTGTGTGTGTGTGTGTGTGTGTGTGTGTGTGTGTGTGCGTGCACGTGCATGTGTGTGTGTGTGTGTGTGTGTGTCCTGTCTATTATGAAGTCCCCACTGCCAGTCTTTTTATACAGCCCTCTTTTTTACTCAACAGCTGTGTCTTCCTCTCTACAGGGGGATTTCAAATCACAGGGAGGGAGCAGCCAAACTCATTACTAATTATATCGCTGGCCCACGACGGAAGAGTAAACAGATTTCTGACAAAGACGAGCGTCCAAACGGCTGTTGTGTGTGACTCCCGCCATCTCGCCTGGACACCGAGACACTTCTCTCATTACATTCTCTCAGAGGAAGGACAGGCAGGAAAAAAAAAAAACAAAACAAAAAAACACTCATTGGTGTTAACAGCTCCGACCTCATTTCCTGTCCAGAGGGGTGATAATTGCTGAAAGCCAAAGACACTATTCCTTGTGCCAGAATGCGCCCTTAACAAGATCACAGCTAGAAATAGCTTCCATAAAGGGGAAGAGGGGCTGTGTGTGTGAGCGTGTGTGTGTGTGTGTGGCTGGCATGTGACTGGTAGGTGGGTTAAAACAGTGTGATGTTGTTTGTAGTGGAGAAACTTTTCCACTTTCAATAACTCAGTCACTCTTGATTCATTTCCACAAGATTTAATAGACCTCCCCGGATGCGTTTAGAGGTGCAGTCTTTTGATCCTAGCAAAGAATAGCCAAAATAGCCAATCAAACAGCCCTCCCTTCATGCTTCCTGAAACAACTTTTTCTGATTAGCTAGAATTATGTATGACTTGGCCCAAACCACATTGTCCCCCATTCTCAGAGCCAGGACTATGCACAATACACTTGATTTTAATAAGTGTGAAAGGAAAAGTTAGCACTACAATCAAGGTCTGCAGCTTTTAAGAACAAAACATCTGACTAAGTGTGACCAGACTCCTACTAATGCTATAGTCTACTCTAGACTGTTGAAAGGTTGTTAGGACAAATCCACGTATGTCATAGCCTGGCTATCACCAGACTAACCTCAATCTTTTAAGACTGAACAATAGTCTGGGGAGTCTGCATTGTATTTCTACTGCACAAGAGACGTGAACAATGGGCGTAGTTCAAATGACTCTGTACGCATTTGGATAGTCCTTCAAACAATCAGACCAACGATCCTGGTGTGCCTTTTGGATAAGCTAGTTTGTGATTGGACCCAGCAAATGTGGGCACACTGTAAAAAACAGAACTTGCATAATTGTAAACTGAAATCAAGATGCAATGTTGAATGAACAAATATACATAGGAAAAGTTCATATCACTTATAAACATGGGTTTAACTATTGTTCTTCATCTGATGTTCAAGAGAAATGGGAAAGTAAGTTTTGTTAAATTGCGTTCTTCAGTTTTCGTTGACACAGTTGACATTCCGTACTTTCTGTTAATGCGCACGCGCAAACATTCTCCCTCTCCCCGATTCGAAGGATGGAAATGGCTGCCGAATTTCAGTGCCGGTATTAGTATTGGATGTTTGTTAAGCGTAAAGGTAAGAAACACCGCTACTTTTGCACTTTGTCCACTGATTTTACCTCATATTGGATAGTTTGAACAGAAACTATTACTATGTAAAGTTGCAGTTAGAGAATAAATTAGATTTTCCTAACCGGAGTTTCGCGTCAAACGCCCCATGCTTGCTAACATCTACCATGAGATATTAGCCATCTTGCAGTCTTTGCTTCCCGTTTAGCTCACTACCAAATGAAAATATAAGCATTTTAGTAATGTCGGTGTGAAAGGTATTCTTAGAATGAACTAATTGACATTGGTAACAGCATGTGTACGTTTGGTTTACCTTAACGACGTTGCTAAATAACTTAGTATAGTGACCTTAAAGTGGCGGGAGGCATGACGTTAACTTTACGCTAACGTCAACTAACTAATGATAGCATTGTATTTCAGAATTTTCTAGAAATATAGCGGTGTTATTCGGTATATGAAGTGTTTACTAAGTGTATGCCTACTAAAATAATTCGAGTTGTTAAATGAATGTGTTTCCTGAGAGGTTGCGATTTCTATAGCAACATTTAACATGAGGAAGGTTTGCAAAATGTTGTGTCAGTATTGTTAGCCTGACTTAAGCAAGTCAAACATCAAATCTCCAGGAAGGAAAGTAATTTCTCTTACAAATCAAATCGTACTTTCACTGTACGTGTATTATGATCATATAGCTATTGGACTATTTTGCAGCAGTCCCAGAAAAACGGAGCTTAACTTTACAAAAGATGCTTGCTTACATTATAATTGTATTATTCCATTGCATAGTAAGCAGGACACACTAGCACTGCATTTTCATTCAATCACAAGTTACTTTACATAGATTTTCAGTAAGAATTCTTGAATTCTTCTTTTATCTTATTTCAGGATTATTGAATGTAATACATTTTAACTGTATTTTTTGTGTCTGTTTGCAGGTTTGGAATGCAATGTAAGCTGTGTGGCTTTGAGAGTCCCAGTCTTGACAGTCTTCTCAAGCACTACCTGTTCTGCCACTATCAAGGACGCACTAGTCCGTTGCCCTGTCTCCATCCTCAGTGCGTTTGCACTTTCAGAACTCCAGGTGCGTTGAAGTCACATTTGTCACGAGTACACAGACCATTTCCACAACAAGCAGCCAATTTTAATTTTGTGTGCGAAGCCTGTGATTTTAGAGATACTTGCCAACCTAAAACATTTTTAAATCACATCAAAAGCCATTTGAGAAATCAAGAAGCTGTGAAGTGTCCTTTTAGGAACTGCCAGGTTAGCACAAATATTCTTTCAACATTTACGAGCCACATTTCGAGGAAGCACAAGTCTCTTTCACTTGAAGATTTTAGATTATCTGTAACATCTCAGCAAGATGTGTCTTTAAATATTGAACCACTCTTGTCTGTCGAAGATGATCCTCAACCTGATCCACAATCTACAGCCAGTGACCCTATTCCAGTAGTTTGCCCTGTGTCTGAGACGTCCTACCCAGAGCCACTGGACTATTTCAGCCTTGAAATCAAGTTTGCTTCACTGTTACTTTACATGCAGACAATATTACACATTTCGAAAACATCAGCCCAAGAAATATTAACTAAAATTCATGTTATTTTGTCTTTCTCAAAACTTACTGCAAAGAGCGCTATTGATGATGTTTTAAGGAGGTATGAATTCATTGATGCTTTATTAAGGGAGGAGCTAAAGGAACAAATATCAGAAGTTGTGTACAATATAAATCCTTTATATCACAGCACTTCAGAGAACGGTATCCTTTCAACACAACATAGAAGAGAAGCATATTTCAAAAGAAATTTTCAAGTGATTGACCCAGTTGAGTATCTTTATGATGGACTGCATCAAAATAGCTTTGTCTATGTCTCGATTCTAAGAGTTATTGAGGTTTTGTTAAACAGAGAAGAGGTTTTGGAAAAAGCAGTTTTCCTCGAGGAGGAGTTGCCAGGATGGTACAAGTCAACACGTAGTGGGCAGTATTTCAAAGGAAATCCACGATTAGGCTGTCAGAGTGATGCTATTTCGATTGCTATTTATATTGATGAATTTGAGGTCTGTAATCCGCTCGGAACATCACGGAAGGTCCATAAGATCACTGCTGTGTATTGGATACTACTGAATTTGCCCGTGAAGTTCCGTTCCACTCTTCCCTCAATACAACTTGCTCTGCTTGGGAAAAGCTGTGATGTGAAGAGTTTTGGCTATGAGAAGTTTTTTCATCCTCTGGTGAAAGACATAGGTCGCCTAGAACAGCAAGGTGTGTTTGTCAAACTTCTCAATTCTAACCTCAAGGGAACTGTGTATTGTGTATGTGCTGACAATCTTGGAGCCCACAGTCTTGCTGGCTTCCAAGAACACTTTCATGCAGGAAATCCCTGCAGATTTTGTCTAGCTTCTAAAGATGAAATACAGACAGCGGATGCCAGCTCTTTCCCATTAAGAACCATTGAACAGCATAATGTCATCCTAGCAGAACTGAGAGACAATGATCAACTTGGCTGTAAGCTGGGTGTGAAAAAAGAGTGTGTCCTTGGTAAACACCTGTCCTCTTTCCATCCTGTAACAGGGTTTCCACCGGATCTATTACATGACCTCTTGGAGGGAGTTGTACCCTATGAGTTGGCTGTTTGCTTGAAGGAACTCATTACAAAGAGGTATTTTACACTCAGTGTTCTTAATACTTGTATCAGGTCCTTCCCTTACTTGCACTCAGATAAAGTGAACCAGCCCAAGGTCATTGCTCAGTCTAGCTTTGCAAAGAAAACTGTAGGTGGGAACGGACATGAAAACTGGGCATTGCTTCGTCTTTTGCCATTAATGATTGGCCATTATGTGCCAGAGCAGGAACCATCATGGGAGATTTTAATGGACCTGAAAGAGATAGTTGAGTTGGCTGTTTCATCAGAATTCTCATCAGCATCTCTAGCCTGGCTACACAGAAAAATTCTTGATCACAGACAGCTAATTAAGGAAACATTCCCTGATTTCAAATTCAAACCAAAGCACCATTATATTGAACACTACGCTTACTTGGTTCAGTGCTTTGGCCCATTGATCGAGCTATGGACAATGAGATTTGAGGCCAAACATAGTTACTTCAAAGGGATTGTACATGATGTGCACAATTTTAAGAATATTCTCCTCACCTTGGCAAGTAAACACCAGCTCATGATGGCTCATTACCTTGAAGCCCCAAGTCTCTTTCCTCCCGCTATATCTGTGCAAAAGGTTAAACATGTCAAAACATGCACCCTTGATGTGCAACAAATGACTGCAGTGCTGCAAAAGTACCCTGATAGAGGAATTGTGAGCCTCACACCAGATGTACATCTGAATGGTACTCACTATAGTGATGGTATGGTTTTGTCCTCTGTAGAACAGAGTGGGTTTCCAGAGTTTTTCAGAATCCTCAGTATACTGGTGAATGGCAACACAGTGTCTTTCATTTGTAGAAAGCTGTCATCGTGGTATGTTGAACACTACAGATGCTATGAGGTTTCTGATACATGCACAACTCAAATTCTTGAACCAGAGGACCTTATTGATCACTACCCTCTTATCTCGTACAATGTTCAAGGAAAGGTTATGATTTCTCTGAAGAGGTTTCTTCTGCACTGATTTCTCTATCAATGCATTAATGAATAGTTGATAGAACAGGCAAGATCAGACCTAGAGATGTACATAGTTATTGTGATTTGTTGATGTTTTTGAGGTAAAGTAATTGCAGAGCATTGGCTTCAGCTAATCTGTGTCTCTCTTTTGTTGTCACAGAGTATGTTGTTTCGCGTGTTGCTGGGTCCTGATAATGCCAGAAGAATCAATGTCACTGAAGCCCTCAACTCGGTCAGTCACTTGAAAAATATTCTGCAAGATAGTCTACAGATTGTGCAAGACTTTGAGATTCAGTTTGAGGATCCAGACTTTGGCAACCAGCTGTGTAATTTGACTGACATATCCGAACTTCCACCAGATAGAGCTATATTGAAAATAATCACCAAAGTATCTGAAGAGTCAGATAATGCTTCTATATCATCCCTTGACACTGCTAGTATAGCTTCCTCTTCCAGTTCGGCAGCTTCTGCGTCATCTAGCTCAAATGTTAGTCCCATTAGCATACCTCTTAGACAGCGTGAAAATTCAGATCAGTGGCCTTCTCCTTTCCCAATACCTACATTTTCATATGATGTGGAATTGAGACTAGCCAAAGGGAATGAGATGTTCAGAGAACATGGAACACTGCTTGATGTTCCCAAAGATATGAAAATGGACATTTTGAATGCTCTATGTCGTTCCATGTTTTCTTATAAAACATACCAAACAAGGAAAGAGTTAGAAGTCGTGGCTGCTGGGTTAGTCAACAAGCATCCCTGTCTGAAAGATCCAAGCATGGGAACATGCTATGATTCTTGGACCACAAGGTTGTACTACAAAGTAGGAAATTACCGCCATAAACTCGGAGCAGCAGGTTGCAGTGAAGTCCGTGTTAACCAGAAAAGAACTGGAGATGATTCCAGGAATCGCTTGAAGAAGGCCAGACGATGTGAAGTGAACTTCCTTCCTGACATTCCAACTGGGCAAACTGATGTAACTCTTCAAAATGAAAAAGCTGCTTTGCAGGAAGAAATGACAAAGAAATATCCCAACCATGCAGTTGTTCATTCCAAAATGGAACAGACATTTGCCTTACGAAGGAAAGAGATTGTTGATGAAGAGCCTCCAGTAGCTGAGATTATGAGACAGTGGCCGGCATTATTTTTGGAAGAGCAAGTAAGTGCATAGAATTGAAATGATTTAAGCCCTTTCTGAAGCATGTTCATTTTGTATGACTAAATGCATCTAAATTATATGATCCAATAGGTTCACATGGAGTTTTTCAGAATCACTGGAGTCAATCTCAAGGAGACGTTCTTCTCTTCACTCGACGAATATACACCAAAGATCATCCAACTGTACAGATCACGTAGTGGAGCCTTTGGAGAGGACTTAAAGACTCTACTGAACAAAATGGATGCCCAGGTAAACTTCTATCATGTATTTATTTTTATGTTTATTGGCAGGCTGCATTGTAAACACTTTTATCCAAAGCAAAACATCTTTCTAACATCATTTACACACTTTAAATTATTAATTTGAAAACAAATACAATACAAAGGATATTTGTTTACTGCTTTGCTCTATCTTCCAGATAACCAATGTCATGTTGCAGAGGAAAACAGCAGCTTTGCGTGGCCTACCATTGTTTATGCGGGAGAGCACAGATTCCTTCTTCAAATCTTGCTTGGTATGTAAGCACAGTCATAATTTAATCGCTATCTAACCCATTTAGGGGTGTGATGATAACCATGTCCCAGATCAGCAGCATACAGTACCTCAGATAAATATAAATGGAATTAATGACATAGAACTACACTTCTTCCAGTGTAATAATCAAGGAACTTTTATTATTAAGTAAGGGATAACGGCCTACGAGGTGTGCTGTTATACAAAATTGATGAACAAGGCGGAGATGATTTGCTATTTTTTAGTCTTGCCTCTGCAGAGTTCATTAATTCTTTATAACAACACACCTTGAACGCTGTTGTCTCACTGATCACCCGGTTACAACGTATCTAAGGGATGAACGTCACTTTAAAAGATAAGCTACAGAAAAGCATGCAGCTCATTCATAAAGAAACGTGTTCAGTTGCTGTGGTTATCGCTAGTACCAGCTGATTCCATTGTTGCCGGCAAGTTCAACTGGTGTTTACTATCCTTGGTATGGTTATCATTCAAAAGAGCATTGATAATAGACTTTTTCACCAGATCTACATAGGTGTGCATTATAAGGAATTGGCACACACCCTTCTAGCCAATAAGAATTCAGTACACAGTTCCATTACACTGTTTGATCATTTGGAGTAACACCTACAGTGCTGTGTTGTAAAGTGCCAGGTGACATTTTGAGCATAAGATCAAAACAAAATTGTGCCCTCAGGGTTTAGCTGTTTTTGCTAACTTTCCACATAAGGAGACCATATAAATTGGACCAAAATGTCTTTGCCTTGCAGGATACAGATGTGGATGTGGATGGCGATGGCGTCAACACTCGTGGAGTCCAGATTGGGATTTTAACTGTTACTGAGGACGACACTGCTACCACTGACACAGATGCCAATGTAAGGTGTTTTGCTTTGATTATTGAGGAGCAGATTGTTCTTGATGACCTCCCTGACCTTCCAACTGCTATGGCCATCCTTTTTGGATTGATTTATGCTTTGAATATGAAGTATCCAAAGGAACTGAAATACATGTTCGAAACCATTCAAAAAGTTTTCCTGCGCCTTGATACCAAACTTTCTGCAAGGGTGCAATCGTTCAGAAACAAAATGCTGAGGTGCTGAGATGATGGACTGTGCAAATAAGAGACATTTTACTCCTTTTCTCTCAGCAATTTTTTGTCAAGGCTTGAGTGTAGTGGGAGCGTATGCAGACTCAGTAAGGGCAGTGTTGGTTCTTTTAGGTCATAACGTTCAAATGTAAAGGTTCAGTGTAAACACATGCTGACAGAACATGGGATCTTGCTTGTTCTCCTAGTAGTTATTAACACCCCCAAAGACTCTGACAGTGAACATTTTTGATGCACCACCATGGACATTCAAAGGCTTCTGAATAAAGCCCAATTACACAGAGTATGGATGGAGCAAGAGTCAGGCTCCTTCACACACATTTAACAGACCAAAGGGGACTGTGACTGCCATACCTTGGCATTGTCCTAATGCCATCACCATAGCACATGGTGTGCTCAGAGAAAGGGAAAGTGTTTGATATGTACTTGACTAATTTATGCAGTGTACCTGGCTCTTAGCCTATGCAAACATTTTTATACTGCAAAGGGTGGTAATGTATAGTCCTTCTTGATCAGGCTATTCAAAAGGTGATCCTCAGGAAGGAAATAATGGATGTTGCTGTTTACATTACTGTGCAGCACTAGTTATGGTAGAGGTAACGTTATTTAGGTATATTTTTACTTTTTTTATAGGGTCCTTTGTAATGCTTGTGTGTGCACAGTCAAAATGGCAGCTTTATGTTCAAGTCGGTTTTCAATTGTAAAGGTTCTGTAAGGAAGTCAAGCTTGATAGTTTACCAGGTAAACTTGCTCTGCATTTTCATTATGCATTTTTATTTGAGCCTGCCTGACTCTCTCTTTATTTTCTATTTTCAACTGCTTCAGTGTAATGAAGCATATATGCAATCTTGAAGTACTTTATTTTTCACCACAATGTTAAGACCATAAGACCTTATATGGCTTGTTTGATATATTGGTAGCCTAATGATTAGGGCATACATTGTTATAGACTCGCACTGCCTTAGTAAGATACATATTTGTGTGTGTTGGCAGATTTTTTATATAGATCAGTTTATTTGACTGGCTCTTAGAATTTAAGATTATTTTAATTACTGTTGGCACAGAAGACAGTGTTCTAAAAGAAGTTTCAAATAAAAAGTATTCTTTACTTAAGAATTCATTGTTTCTGCTGTCTGTTTTGTAACTGAGTGATAAGATGTGCATAGACAATTGCCTTTTATTTCTTGACGTAGTTCGATAAACTTAAAGAGCATAGTTTCAACTTCAGATTAAAAGGAAGCTGTACATACTTAGAAATGTAACGCAACCGGCTGCGAAGGATTTTTAAGTTTTCTCAACTTAAGTTACCATCTAGTTGTGCTAACCTGCTTTTCAAAGTTGAGGTGATAGTTTACCTGACTTATTTTTTCAATTTCAGCTTAGTTACACGTATATGTTATTTGCACTCGCAAAGCAAAGTTGAAGAAACTTAAAACACTGCTTTGTATGAACTCTGAAAACCTGGTCAGCACAACTAGACAGGCCTAAAGTTGAGTAAACTTGAAAATGCTTCGCAGCTGGTTGCGTTACATTTTTTAGTTAGCCTAACTTTTTATTTTTTACAGTGCAGGAAGCAGGAGAGATAGATGTGCAGGTTCCAGCCTGAGCTGCAGAGTGAAATCCAGATCGCCGGTATCAGGCAGGGTTTACCCAGCCTATATGCACTACACTGTAACCACAATGTGGAGGCCTACTCTGGTTCAGACCTGGTTGTTGGATGT
>NC_085015.1:14099296-14116796 GCF_963854185.1 Sardina pilchardus
ATGAGCTGACAGGGACAACAGCACAACACTACAGCACACAGGCAGTAGCCCCCGCAACCCACTTGGACACTACTGCATGACTGGCAGTTCATTAGCAGTTAGCATCTGTACCCGTCAATTAGGTTTTGTTTTGTTATGCAATAGCCACCCACAGCAGAGCATGGACTAAATAAAAAGTTTTTGTCAGAGTTTACTTTTAATGACAGTAAGGACAGAATTGAGGGTCTCAGTTTATGTTAATTGGTCTTACAGTATTATAATGTACAGTATAACAGAAACATTGTGTATATTTTTGCTGCCTCCTGAGGTTCAACACTTTGTTATGAAAGAATAGACCAGACGTGCATGAATTCACGTTTATTATATATTAGTGTGATCTATATAAATTAGAGTATATATTAAATACATGGACATACAGTATTTGCCATAGTGCCTTTTCAGCATGTGAATATCAGATGAATATTACAGTGTATTTGTATTAATTAAAGTTTGTTTAAAAGTGTGAAAACTGAAATAATAGTTTTACTTCTGTTAGTCCATAAACAGAGTGTTGTGTTTACTGGGCACTTTTAAGCATATGATACACACACTTTTTGAGCAATGTTGCCGGGCATAATTTTGCATTATTGTCTGTGCACATTCCTATTGATACTGGGCAACCGTTTTTTTTCCCCCGTTACTTTTACAACTTTTACATACATTTACATACATAGGCTACTGTAGTCGTCAGGCAACTTGTTGCGACCATCCAATCAGAACACATGCATAGGTTGCCCAGCGACTTTGATACAGGTTTCATCACCTTTAGCCTTTTGGTTGAAAAACAAATAAAAACTGGTTTGGTAAAATGAAGCGTCTAACCGTGAATGTAGATTAAATGTAGAGCTACTGTACTGTATGACCAGAGGTGGACAAGTCCAATTAGCTGCTCTACCTGAAGAGTTGTGCTAATTAGAATCAGCTGGTAAGTGAATGGTTAGCACAGATATGTGGCAGGACTTTTACTTTCTGAAGCTGGACTTGTCTAGCCTGGGTTTCCCATACTGCCTTGCGCGGTGATTTATTTCACGCTGCTAAGGCAGTCTGGAAACTAACACCCCCATGTTCGCCTGATGTTGGAGGCCAATCACAGGGGAGAAAGCAAGACCATGAAGAGCTATGCAGAGACGCATTTGATTAACATCCGTGGCGCCCAATGAACGGATCTGGGCATTTTTTCAAATACGAGAAAATGAACGTCTGGTTGCCAGACCACGTCTCATTTGAGAAGTGGGAGGCGTTAGCCAGGCTAGGACTTGTCCACCTCTGGCTATGACTTAATGGCTCACAGGATCACCTCACCATGAGAGCAACAATAGTCTCCTCCGAGCAAAGTTAAGCATTGGGAAATGAAGGCAATAATTCACTACGTTTCTTGTTCTTGAACTTCACTTGAGCTGCAGAAAAACAAAGTCTGCTGAATATGAGAAATTCCTCTGAGGAGGAAAAAAAGTTGTTTGAGTCTGGCAGGAAGACACTTGCTGTCTGCTTCAAGGTACTGTAGCTTGTAGCAGTGGCCTGAGATCACAATGTTCCCTGAAGGAAACGACCTCTGTCAAAGATGAAGCCTATACTCCTCTTCCAATTTAAGCCTGGGTGTTTAGCTGCGTCTGCAATCCCGGCTATCTCCGGCCCTTAAAGACCGGCGAGTGAGAAGAGGAGTACGTGGTGAGAAATAAGGAAGACTGATTTCCGGAGAGTTCTTAACACCTGTGATGAAATTAATCAAGGGGTGCCTTTAATCAAAGGGTGGGAGAACACACTGAGTTTTTCACAGAAAAGAGAGGCGTGGGAAGACTAATAACAAAGAGGGGGAGAAAAAAAAAACACCGGAGGCAGGATGGACACAAATTAGATTGTAAACAGAATTTGAGAGACATGGGAAGAAATTATGGAATGATGAAATAACGAAAGGGCAATTTTCTTCTGTTCTATACAGTAATAGCATCAGAATAAAATAACAGAGGACTGAATAAGTTCTTCAAGGAAGTCCTATCCGATTTTATATGATTTGTTGCAAAAAAGAATAATTAAATAAAAACTAGAAGAAAGCACGTTCTCCAGTTGTCCACTTTGAGTTGGAAATGTTTGGTAACTTTATGTTACTATTTTGTTAACATTGTCTAGTTGTTCCCCTCCAAAATGATATATATTTTTTTATTATTCTAATTACAAAGTAATTTGAAATCACTTGAACACTACTAGACAATGTGTTAAGAACATGTTCATAAAGCAAGTAAAACTAAAATACAGGTAAAATAAGGAAAACCAGCGCTGTGTGACCCTGTTTTTCGCTGGCTGTATGGACTGTATCGTCTATCTGTATCCTCATCAGCCCTCCCTCTCTGACTTTCAATATTTTACACCAAGCAACAGGAATGATAAATGGGGGCCACTCCAGATCCAATCTGCATGTAAATAGGAATTTGCTATCAGGTGTGCAGCTGGTACCAGAGTTTCTAATTCTGTCCCTAAAAATGTGAAATTTGGACTTCTCTGCTCACATATGAGCTCACTATTAAACCATCTCCTTCTATCGCAATCGGTTTTCTGTATTTTTTTTACCCTCTCCATCGCTCTTATTCTCCATCTCTCTCCCTCTCTCTCTCTCTCTCTCTCTCTCTCTCTCTCTCTCTCTCTCTCTGTTGAAATGCATTCCGCTCTTGCTCGGTCTACATTTCTACATTTCATGTTTTAATGCATTGTGTGTAGGATGTAATTGCAGCTGCTGAGAGGAATGACGACAACCCAATCCAGACAATCAAAATGATTTGCCAAATGAACCTCTGATTCCCTCACAGTGGTCAAATGCATCTCACTTTCTGAAAAATGGCTACATTGTTGAGCACATTAGGAAGTGTTAACAAAGATAGCTGGGGCAAGTGTACCAAAGTAGTATGAGAAATTGTTTTAATCTATTTCAATCTGATGACTATACAATAACTGTAACAAACACACACACACACACACACACACACACACACACACACACACACACACACACACACACAAACACAAACACAAACACAAACACAAACACACACACACACACACATTATATTATCGTGATGTATACCTAATGTGTTATAAGGATCCAAATGCCTAAGATGAAACCAAATGAGGCTCCGTACTTAGCACCACAGAATACAAGAATAAGAACACAGCAGTATCACAGCGTGTGAACACGAACACACACCCACACAAAGACTGACACAGAAGACAGAACTTGGAGACAGAGGCCTAAGGAACAACAGAAGCACATAATAGTCTTGACTTGTCCTACTGTTGTTCCTCAAATATCTCCCCTTCCACTTTGACGCATGTTCCCAGCAACTTTGTGAGGGCTTAGGGCAAATTAAATGGGCTTAGGATGAAAACGTGACGTGCTTGTGGGCTGAAAAATAACGAGTGGACTGGCTCTCCATAAATGGGCTCTGATTCGACTGAATGCAGCTGTGTGGATCTGGCCTCAACTAGTCTTTGATTATATGTGACCATTCAAAGCGAAATCAGTCGTTTTGCGCACAACGTTATTTTGAGAAAATTAACAATAACAAACTTCCGGGTTAACATGTTGAATTTCACGTTTTCGCATAATTCGACTGTATATAGTCTACAGTTTCATATCGTGAACGCATTTCACGGAAAAACATACGTTTTGACAGTTAAACCCGGTGAAGATTCAACACATTTGCTGTCATTCCCGTTGTGCACGCGCCGCTGAAAAAGGTGATTTCTTCTCTTCTGGCATATCGTGACAGGAGAACCATGTCAACTTTGGATGCTGTTATCTTAGCGATAGTTTGTGTAATACCCTCGATATACATATCGTTGGAAAGCTTAGTTTATGGCCGTTCACGTGAGCACAATAACTTAATTTAATAAATTTTACCGAAACGACTGGTTCCGCTTTACAGGGTCACATATGAGTAAACAATACAAAGAGTATTGTAGGACCAGTGAAGTGTCCATTAGCATTCGTATTTGTGTTTTTTTTAAAGTTAAATATGAACATAACCATGTTAATTAATCAAATAATGATAAGCAAATATATGTGCTTTTTGCTGATAGGTTTGGTCTTCTATTTCCCCATTGAGTGAGCCACTGAATGGACTTGTTTGAAAACATATTAGATTTTCTAACCTTGTGAGACATCAGGTGAAGTCTGGTCACCAGGCTTGTTCAACAGGAATGTTCCAAAAGCGAATTCTTCCCTCTTTGCTAACTGTCATTTTTTCACTTTCAGCTTGGCCTTGCCTTGGAACACTCCTGAAAAGTTCCAATCAGCCAAAGTTGCTAAAAATCCATACTGTTGCCTAGTTACTTTCAGTGAGATAGAAAAAAAAACTTTATTCTGCCATTTTGATTCAAGTGGCAACATTCACTGACTGAGGCATTCCATCGATCATTCAACCATTCAGTCAGTGGGTTGAGGCAGGAATTGAAGTTGAACATTGTTGTAGCTGTATTGTGGTTGGGCCCTGTAATGATTTGTACGTAACACATCATATGACATATGAGATACTGTGTCAGTGGTCAAAGCTTTGCCTGGTACTCGCCTGTGTGAAGTGAGTTTCTTCAGAACAACAATATGGAACAATTACTGTATTTTTAAAGAACAGCTATGTTTTCAATAGGCTACTTGTCTTGGTATCATTTTTCAAGTAGCCTATGTTTTTTTTAAGTAAAACATGGTTATATGAAGACAGTAAAGCATACTAGCTGTACTATCAACCCAACAAGCTGGGTTACAGAAATGACCCAATATGAGTTAAAACAACCCAATAAAAATGCCCCAGCAGGCTCAACCCAGCGGTTGGGTTGAAACAATAACCCAGCATTTTTTAGAGTGTACTAGCTGTTGCCACGAGCCACAGATGCCACTATGTTCTCTATTCTGGGCTTCAACAGTCAGCCTTTTTAGTTACAGTAGCTGGTTTGCTTTTCAACTGACTGATGCTCTCACATTCATTTTACAAGCATTGATGGATGTAGCCATATTTAGGAGGCATTCAGTGTAAAGACTATGAGGGAGCGTTCAGTGAAAGCTAGACCCTGGCTTTGCACAGGAATATTTCGGGAATGGCTGCATGGCGGCACAGTTGAGAAAAATAAAGGGGAAAAAAGTCCTTCTCCAATTTACAAGCCCAAATGCAGTCAATGCACGAATCCAAGTCCAAATCCAAATCATTGGTGTTCAAGTCACAAGTCCTTCAAATAAGAACTCGAGTCAGACTCGAGACTTGAGTACTACAAGCCAGCCTCCTGTCTGTGTATGTGAGAGTGAATCTTCAGTTAGGTGAGGCTTCTCAAAAGTGCAAGTGACACGCACGTTTTTATGATGTGAGACTGGGACTGTGTTAACCGTGAATGAAAATGTCATTTGAGCATTTTGTGACTAATGGAAAACCTGTGCTATCGTGGCCCACTGAACCCTGTAGCAGTTTTGAAATCCCACTGGGCCCGGTGCACTTCGACTCAAAGTCATCAAAAGGTGCAACAAAAGCCTTTTTTCACTGAGTAGCTCCAAAAATCCATTTCCACAAAGAATTAATTGGACAAAAGTAATATCTCTGACAATGATAAATGCCTCCTTTGTATAAGAGGCCCCTATTGGGAGGATTCCCATTTACTCCTATGCCAAATGACCTTCAAAGAAAGATTACAGATTTTATTAGCATTTCAATTTGATTAGGTGTTATTGTACATTTGCATCAGGCGAGACTGAGACCGAGACTGTAAAAATGATCAGCAGTGCTTCTGCATTATCTTCCTTTCTTTCATTCTTTCATTCATTCTTTCTTTCTTTCTTTCATTCTTTCTTTCTTCCATTTTTTCTTGCATAATATTAATGGCTTTGCTGAAGTCCTCACTTTTGATTACCTTCACCAAGCAATCTAATGAACTAGGAATATGTAGAATTAATGGTGCTAATACTTCCGTCTCCGTTCTCACTCTCAATAGCGAAACAATCATACAAGGGCTCTTTGAGTGCACTTCAATCCACTCTGGTTTATTTAGTGGTAGTCGTGCTGTATGTGTACCACGCTGTCATTTCCCACCCTCATTTTCTGCCAAGTGGCGTGACATGTAGCATGCTGTTTCCTCGAAAGTGTCTTTCTCCGTGGGCTACAGTATACTCATTTTCTGAAAAGGAATGAGAAAAAGCTTCAGGCATTCTGAAATCTCCATGTCTCAGCCTAACGCACAGGACACGGTTGGTCAGCTAAGAATTAATTGTGATATAATACTTTATAGTTGCATCATTAAACTGCAATAATGCATGCATAACCATCAAATGAATTATAGGATATGAAAACACAAAATGGCCAATAAATAGTATTACTCTCCAGAGAACTTAAATCATCTTAGAGTCATGTCACTGTTATTACCACATACCAAAACTATTATTTTGAATAACAGCATAATAGTGTTTTGCTTTGGTTGGCTACAGTTTTTCCATAATGTGCCGTCCGTGATTTCCTGTGGTAGCGGGTGATGCACATGTCTAAAATGTCCTTTAGCGGTGAGCTATGTTCCTACTCCCTCCTGCCATTTTAGCCACCCTTTGTAGGGCTTTCTCGTCCCTTTCTGTGCAGCTATACCACCACCCTTTGTAGGGCTCTCTTGTCCCTTGCTGTGCAGCTGTGTAATACACGCTGAGAGCATGGGCTCCACAGTGCACCTGTAGAATCTGGTGAGGACTGGAGCGGGCGTCCAAGCACTCTACAGATGCCTGAGGTCTGAGGAAGTGAATGCATTGATGTGCCCTTTCTGTGACAGCTACAGTACAGTACAGCAGGCTCTTTCCTGTTGAGGTCATTACTGGGGGGGTGAGTCCGAGGAATTTCATGCTGCTCACCCTCTCCACAGCATTCACACTGATTAAGGTGACCAGAAGCCCGAGACCAGAACCAGGGACATAATCTCAGAAAAATGGGGAGAAACATGGGGACATTTTCAGTTTCACTAACAATCTGATAGAAATACTACAGTTTTACAGTTTCATCTGTTAAAAAAAAAAAAAAAAAAAATGTAATTTTTTCTGTATTTCTGTATTTTTCTGGGGGACATGCTGTAGGTATACAGTAGTTTTTCTGTATTTCCCCAGGAACAGGCAACCATAAGCGGGGACTGTCCCCTGAAATCGGGGACGTCTGGTCACCCTAAAATGAGGGTATTGCTCGCTGCTCCCTGTCTTCAGGAGCCATTAAACATCTGTGTAATATTTACCGATTTTGAGAGCTAGCTTGTTGTCATGGCACCACCTTGCCAATGGCCTAACCGACTCTCTGTAGGCCGTCTTGTCATCGTTTGTGATCAGGCACACAATGGTGGTGTCATCAGGCTGTCACTGAGTCTCAGAGCTGCCAGTGTTTGGATGAGCTCGGAGGGGAAGACTGTAATAAATATCAAGCTGTCAACATATAGCCTACTACAATAGTTCCGTCGATGTATTAGGGAAAGCTCGTATACATAAATGTAATTTGATGTTCTTTCTTGGAGCAGAGTGGGATACACAGTATTTGCTAAGCTCCTTGAACAGTAAGCTAAAATGCTTATAATACACACACGTACACTCAAACAGACAGACACACACACACACACACACGCACACACACACGCACACACACACACACACACACACACACACACACACACACACACACACACACACACACACACACACACACACACACACGTGTCAAGCTCCTTGAGCAACAAACTGAATGGTTGTAATTGGACAACAAAATGGCCTCCACTTTAATCACCATGGTCCATTAAAATCCTGGGACACTCACAGGGGGTTATTATCAGAATGAACCCTCTCAGAAGTGTACACCCTGTGGCTAAGTAGCCAAGGAGCTTTTGTCTATTCAGAACAAGAGCAGTCAGGTGACGGCAAGTCATTGTCACTATCGCAGTCCTATCTGGAGCAGGGAGAATGAACGCTTTCCTCCTCAAACGTCCTTCCATTAAAAAGCATAAGCAGAGTAATTCACAATAATGGAATAGTATTCAGTTCAATTATTTGTGTTCTGTTTGATATTCTATTCTAATATACCGATAAGTCGAGAGATATGCAACCAGAATTTTGCAAGATATCATCTTCATGCAAAAAGAAAGTTCAGAGAAACTTTCAGAGAAAAAAGAACAATGAAATAGTTCTCTGAGAAAATGAAAAACAATGAATGGCTTTGATGCTGCCACATTCATAAAATCATGAAGTCACTTTCACAGACACACACACACACACACTCACAAACACGCCGACGCACACACACACACGCACACGCACACACACATATACACACCGACACACACATACACACACCGACACACACACAAGGAGATGAAATTCCTGGTTTAAAAAAAGTGAACTTTGAGGCTTTGACACCAAACGCTCAGTCGGTGTGTGTGTGTGGGTGCATGAGTCATCATTCCTGGAAACTTTTAAGGACTCAGAGGAAGCGCCGCACGGCTGGTGTCATGCTGATGTTGGGGGAAAACCCGGGGAGAGGGGAACGGTGTTCCGCTTTCTGGGAGTAATTCCTCTTGACAGAAGAGAGTTTCTCGACGCACTCACGCTGCCTTGGAAAATCTCTTGATGTGAAGATGTGAAATCCACTGGTGACAATGCTCTTTCCTCAAGAACAAAGTGCTTGTTACAAAGTTTAAAAGTGGTTGGGAACCATTGAGAGATGGAGATGGAGAGAGAGAGAGAGAGAGAGAGAGAGAGAGAGAGAGAGAGATAGTGTATGTGTGTGTGTGTGTGTGTGTGTGTGTGTGTGTGTGTGTGTGTGTGTGTGTGTGTGTGTGAGAGAGAGAGAGAGAGAGAGAGAGAGAGAAAGAGAGAAAGAGAAAGAGGGTGAGAGAGTTCAGTTGAAAATGTTTGCATTCCTGACTGTCTTTACTTCCCATCTCTTTAAAGTTGCTTCCAAGTTCAAGAGAGAACATAACAACATATCAGTAGCAGTACTTTTGAAATGACCTGAGAGTCATTATTTTAGGCATCAATCCCAACTGCCTATCAATCTAGCCTGAGTGAACACAGATGAATTGGTGAGCACATCCGAAGTGGAGCGGAGCTACCCTGGAAATCTAGGTAGGCTTTTTGATGGAAAAAAGCACCGCTATATTCACATTATGACCTGGCAGGACGTCCATTTGCAACTAATTTCGGTTGTCTAGACGTCCCGAACGAGGTCGGACTGGACTATTTTCCCATTGTCATGTATTAACACTAGAAGCGCCAAGCGCCGGTCATTTGACCGCTGACGCGTATTACTAGAAGCGCCGTGTAGGTTTGACCTAGATATACCTAGAACTGCCGGGCTGCGGTCATTTGACCGCAGTGATTACAAAAAAAAAAAAATCTTTTCACTCGATTAAATTCCAGGACCCTACGTTCACGACTTTTCCTAAATACGCGTGTTTTGGCACCCAGAATTTTTACATGATCAAAAGCACACCGGTACAAGCTAGTTTAGAGCTATTTTGCGCTCA
Organism: Sardina pilchardus; assembly: GCF_963854185.1. NCBI lineage: Eukaryota > Metazoa > Chordata > Actinopteri > Clupeiformes > Clupeidae > Sardina > Sardina pilchardus. The sequence continues at coordinate 14,108,843 of NC_085015.1, forward strand.
CTTATGTGACAACACTATGTTGTCTCGCGTTCGGCCATGTTTGTCCAGGCTGCTATTCTCTTTTCTCACAGCAGATGTCGCAAGGATTTCCTGTCAGTCGGGCATGAGAATAATATTTTACCATAAAACATATCGTTTATATGTGCAATATGTATTATATATGTGCTTTATTTTAATAACTATTTTTCATTTACATGGCATAGTCTATGGAGGCGATTTACAGTGGTAAAATGCGAGTTTGTTTTGAAAACGTTGCGACAGGCCTATATGTATAACAAATATTTTCGTCGTAGCCTATTTATGTACGTAGGGCGCGTATGCCTACGTACATTCATAGTTGTATATCTTATCTTCTATTTGTAGGCTATCTTTTAAAGCTCAGACTAATGTATAAGCATTTTCTTACATATTTGCTGGACTGACTGAGTTACGTCAAGACAAACACCTAGTAGAATATAGCCTAGGCTTCTTTATTGATGCCTTGTTCAAAAGGACTTCCGTCATGAATAGGTTGGGAATCGAACCAGCAACTCTTGGATGCTCAAGCCGAAGCTCTAACCAGTGAGCTACAGCCCTGATTGGTCACGCGCATGAAAATGTGTCTCTCAATGCTGAATCTCGAATTCACATAGAAGTTAGCTTAAATTGTAGAAACGATAGGCCTATAGCTTTTTTTCAGCAGACATCGCAAACATAGCCTACACATTCGCAAAACTGAGAATATCATTCACTCGTTATTTTAAATTATGCTACTTCTCACGCCTGCCTGCTCAGCATAGCTCTCTCTATCTCCCTCCCTCGAGGTAGATAGACCCTATAAGATGCTTCTCCCTAAATGAATGAAAGTTGTTTTAGAAAGTAGCCACGGTAGCCTGTAAAATGCGGCATGAAATCCTGGCTACTGTGTAATTGAAACCAGACTGTTAGGCTCTTTGTTCCAGGTGACCAGGTCCGATCATTTTCGTCGGCGCGAACATATAGGCTAGCCTACCTATTAAATTAATAGAAGTGAATTTGGGGAGTGAATTAGAACTAGCCACATTCACTTTTAGAGCATTTTAGTTGAAAGTCAAGTTTGCTTAAGGTTTGTTCAAGAACTCTTCCAAAGTTTTTACCTCAAACAACACAAATCAACACAAATACATGAACAGATAACTCAAACGTGCTGTATGTCATAATGAAACAAACAACCACAGATTATCAACAACACGGTCTGACACGAATGACACATGGCTTAGTGCAAACTGAATTTATGACCAAACGATTTGATTCGTGCACGAAGCGCCATCTAGCGATCATTATGTGTAAGTAAAAGCCTCCCAGTCTAAGGACTCAGCGGTCATTTGACCGCCTCGCCGCGCTTTAAGTAGTTCACAACAGCACGGCGCTTCTAGTAGGTCGTCAAAGCGGTCAAATGACCGGGGCGCGACGCTTCTAGGTATAAATGGGTCAGAACGGCGAGGCGCTTCTAGTGTTAACTAATTCTGGCTGTGAATAGACGTCTACATTATGACCTAGCAGAACGTCTATTTGCAACTACTTTTAGTTGTCTGTAGACGTCCCGAACTGAGGCATGCTGGACTTTTGCCCCAATGTCATTTATTAACTAATGCTAGCTGTCAAATGGACGTCCAGATCATAGCCTGGACGGTCCGACATGATATCAACTTGTCTTGGACGTCCATAGACGTTGCTTGCTCAGTGGGTAGCCTGACCAGCCAGACCTACATCAAGATTTAGGGTCTGGGAACTCACAGTAAGCAGGGCTCAATCAGAGGGGTGGGATAAACAGTTGTCTTTCAAATTCCCTCTCAAAAGTAAACACACGCTCCCAGACCCATTCTCTGTCAAATTTGAGATTTGAGAAGTGGTCTGGTGTCCGTCAGGTGAGGAGTAGTATCCTCAGCGAAGAACAAAGTTGGGATCAAAGATCATTTTTGACGCCTGATGAACTGGAGATCAAAGTGAAGCCTTCAGCTAAAATCCTTATAGGCAAAGCCCACTCGGCAGGCAGTTATTTCAGACTAACAAGATCAAGCTCCTATTCATATGAATGGGGAGTCGTACTGTAACTCCAAATAGGGAGGTCATATTGGCATAAAAATCACATCAAGCGTGTCTGTGTTACATTTTAATTGACTGGTACATGTATAAAGCTCCCCTCAAATTGCTAACATAAGGTGAAGAAAGAAGTCAATTCTTAACATTAAAATGCACACCATTCAAGCACTCTCAAACAGGACGTGTTGGAAATAACCATAGACTGTAAAAATAGGAAATAACACATTGATGTGTAGGTTGTGTTATTTGCAACAAAAGCAATGTGTTGGAAAACAACACAAACGGTGTTGTCGTTACCTAAACACATCAATGTGTTAATTCACATGGTAAAACACATCCTTTTTTCAAAGAGTGTGGCATGGCTACTGTATATTATTACATGGACATAAACAGAAGAAAAACATCAATCATGTTGTTCCTACCAATGCAGCTGGTTACTTACATTGCAGGAATGGGTTGGATACATGAAGACACTTGCGTTTACCAACTGACAACATACTGGATTGTCTCCTCCTTTATAACGTCTCAGCCTCAACAGATCCAGAGATCTATGTGTGTTTGTCCAGAAACAAGGTTGGACTTTTAAAGGCCGGTTGCTGTCAGCAGTGAAGAACTGGAGAGTTCCACTAATCCTGTGGAGGAACTGGGAGTGTAGAGTGTGTATTGATCTGCAATGAGTGAGTGTGGAGTGTGTAGGTGTGTGTGTGTGTGTGTGTGTGTGTGTGTGTGTGTGTGTGTGTGTGTGTGTGTGTGAGACCCTTGAATGAGTGTGAACATCACTCCTCCACTTCTTCAATCTGACCCCCTGTGCCAAGACCCCGGGATTATGTGAGATTTGTTTGTTTGTTGTTTGTGATGACAGGTGAAAAATAAATGAAAGTTCAAACAACACACACACACACACACACACACACACACACACACATATACACACGCACACACGCACACACGCACACACACACACACACACACACACACACATACAGTACACACAAACAAACACACACACAGACACACAGACACACACACACACACACACAGCTGAGGCTAGATGAGGGTGTTGGCATTTCTGAGCTGCCATTATTGTCAGCCACAAGACATCTCCTCATTAGCGGTGATGACATTTCCCCGGTCGGGTGCCAGTCATCTCACCTGATTGTGCACTTAAAGAGGCAACTGGTGGGAAGCCTGCCATGTTTGTGGAAATGTCAACCTTGCATACAATGTGGCAAAAAGAATGAAACAGATGTACTTTTTGAATCAGAGAGAAAGAGAGAGAGAGAGGGAGAGAGAGAAAGAGACGATGATAATGAAGATGATGAAAGTGACAAAAGAAAATACTCTTTTCCCCGTCTGAATTAACATCATGAAGCAAAGATATAAATTCTCTACAATAATAATAACCAAAAAAAAAAAACAGATTGAACACGAAATGACATTTAGTCAAATAAATGTGTATCCAACTGTTCAGTTTCTGGGTGTAAAAAAGTTCTAGTTTTCTTAATTTCACGTTTTTTTTGTTCATTTTCTTTTCTTGGTACTTTCTTGGTCCTTCATTGTGATGTCCGCCCACCCCTTGGCCATTTCTTTTCTATACTTTACTTTCTCATGTTTGGCTTAAGTTATGAAAGAATGACGTTGGACCTGATTCCTCAGAATGAGGGACCTGAGAAGTGCCCAGACACTCTCTCTAAGTGCCCTCTCCTTCTCCAGCTACCTGGCACACCTGTAGAGAAGGAACAATATGGCATGTCCACTTTCCTCTTCCACTCTCAACACTTCACTTCTCCTTAGGAGGTAGGCTACAGTATGTGTTTGCTTTATTCCAACATCCATCCATCTGTCCATTCATCCATCCATCTATCCATCCATCCATCCACCCACCAATCAATCCATCCATCCATCCTTTTATCCACCTATCTATCCACACACCATCCATATATTCTATCTATCTATCTATCTGTCTGTCTGTCTGTCTGTCTGTCTGTCTGTCTGTCTGTCTGTCTGTCTGTCTGTCTAAATTATAGTGCTTCTGGTCACACATCCTACTGCTTACAGTACATGGTGTCTGCAGGACTGCATCTGGGTTAGTGTGGAAATCTACTGCTTGCCAGTCTGCCTGAGCAGATAGAAAACGACAGAGAGATCAGAGAGGGAATACACACACACACACACACACACACACACACACACAAACAGGCACACACACACACACACACACACACACACACACACACACACACACACACACACATGCACGCACGCACGCATACACACACAAACACACTCACAAGCATGACTAGAAGTTGCTCAAAGAGGGTGATTATGGTCTAGTGCCTCAGAGCTCATTCAGGTTCCCCTCCAGAGACGCCTTCAAACCCCCTCAGCCTCCCCAGAGAACCAGAGGAGAGCGCAGGGGGAGGAGGAGGAGGAGGAGGGGGAGGGGGAGGAAGAGACCAAAGAAGGCTTTTCTGAATGGAATAACAGCACTCTACACTGCAATGTTTGCACCATGCAAAGCAGGAGACTCTGGGTTCAGATGTTTCGTGGATGTGCATTGAGTGTGACAGACACCCAGCTGAGTCTGTACCTATTTGTGTTTTATTTCCATGAAATGCTGTTTTAAAAATGAGCTCAGAGGTTTACGGGATTAGATTTTTTATGAATGAAAATCAGACTGGTGTTTTTGGCATAATTTGTTCTCTCTCTCTCTTTATCTATCTATCGATTTCTCTTTCTCTTTCTCTCTATTTGTGTGTGTTAATCAAATAATAAGTAATTAAATAGTTTACTTCTACAAGGTAGTAATTGCATTTGTGTGTGTGCACATTTGTGTGTGTGTGTGTGTGTGTGTTTGTGTGTGTGTGTGACAGTGGCATATCATTTGTTATTTGTTTATGAGAGAGTGCACGGTGTCCGGAGAGGTGGGCACACACAAACATGCACAAACACACAGACACACACACACACACACACACACCACAGGGACTGTCCACAGGGAGCAGAAAGTGACAAATTGAAAACGGTGGCGGAAGCATCCCTCTCGCTCTCCGTCTGTCCTCCATGAAAACACCTCCCCTCGTCTGCCTCCTCCCTCCTCCCTCCTCCCTCCTCCCTTAGACGCGCTGCTGTCACAGGCACCCAAATCTCCCACAACAACAACAATGGAGGCCTGAGGTGCCCTTTGGGCTTGGGAACTCAGTGGCAGTACCTCTGGGTAGGATCAGGGGATATTCCAGGATAAAGGGTGGTAAAAAAAACAAAAAACAAGTGTGCAGTGGCTTCTCCCTTTGCTCTAGGACTGCTAACCTCCTCACACAGAGACAGACACAGACACATAGACACACACACACACACACACACACACACACACACACACACACATAAATATTTTGATTCAATTTGATTTGATTAACACACAAATAGAGAGTAAGAAAAGATAGAGAGAGATAGAGATGCACATATGAATACCTACATATGATTCTAAGGACAGCTGAAAGGATTGCATCTAAATGTTTTGAACATGCATGTACACTGTACAGTACATTCTCATGTATTGGCTGATTGGAGATCATGCTCTTGGTTGCTGTAGCCTTACTGGCTCTTGATAGCGGTGGAGTCCCACTGCGCTTACCTCTGCTGGAGTGTCCACAGGGAAGGTGACCCTGAGCTTCACCTGGTCTACTCCACACACAGGCTGCTGCTGATGCATGTCACCCATCACTCTCCCACACACAACTCTGCCATCTCAGATCATGGAGAGAGAGAGAGAGAGAGAGAGAGAAACGGAGATATAGAGAGATAGAAGTGAAGAGAGAGAGAGAGAAAGAGCACAGCTTTCCCCCATCCCACACTCTACTGTGCCATCTCAGTTAGTGAAGAGAGAGAGAGGGATGGAGAGAGAGAGAGAGATGGAGAGAAAGAGAGCACAGCTCTTCCCATCCCACACTCTAATGTGCCATCTCAGTTAGTGGAGAGAGAGAGAGAGAGGGATGGAGAGAGAGAGAGAGATGGAGAGAAAGAGAGCACAGCTCTTCCCATCCCACACTCTAATGTGCCATCTCAGTTAGTGGAGAGAGAGAGAGCGAGAGAGAGAGAGAAAGAGAGCGAGGGAGAGAGAATAAAAGAGAAAGAAGAGGGAGAGAGAGGGAGAGAAGTGAAGAGCACAACTCAGCTCTCCAGCTCCCCCATCCCTCTCCCTCTCCCCCCCCACTGCACTCCATCTCAGGCCTACCAGAGGAGGAGACAGACGGAGAGAGAGAGAGAGACGGAGAGGAAGCGGAAGTGAGCCGAATGGGAAGGATAAATAAAAAGTGAGGGGATGAGATGAAGAGAGATAAGGAAAGGAAAGAGAGACAGATGAAAGAGAAAGAGAGATAGAGAGAACATCTATAAAGGAGTGGTCCAGGCTGCCTTCTCAGAGTGCTCTATCTGTGCTTGTCAGGGCCTAACCGCTATATCACTCACAAGCACTAAAAGCGTTTTAATGGAAGCCATCGGAGGTGTGTGTGTGTGTGTGTGTGTGTGTGTGTGTGTGTGTGTGTGTGTGTGTGTGTGTGTGTGTGTGTGTGTGTGTGTGTGTGTGTGTGTGCGTGTGTCAGGGGGTGTTATAGGAGAACATCTGAGCTATATGGTGGTCACTGAGTGGCAGTCTACTGCCCATGACACTGGCCTCCACCCAAGCCACGGTACATAGCTCTTACATGCTTGGTTTTGGCTTGGATCCAGCAGGAGCCAACCGGTTATCATTGAAAACAGCATGCTACATACAGTACTGTATGTATCCATACATGATATATGGTATGAAATATAATTCATCATCTAATCAGCTGATCAGAATCTAGATACTCCTGCTTGGTCATTCAGTCATTGCATTCTGCTTGGTATCTCTCAGTCTCCTTTGCGATGCACACTGTTGTTTGCACTCTCTGTTTGTTGTTGTTTGTTTGTTTGTTTGTTTGTTTGTTTGTTTGTCTGTAAGTAATATGTCTGGAGATGTGTATTGTCTATATAGTATCACTAGCGTCTATTATTTAGAAAAAAACTACAGACACCGGTGTCCAGAGCTCAATTACTTAAATACTTAACTTAATTATTATGTGTGAATATACTTGAGGAATGAAAGCCTTTTCTGACTCTGATATCTTACAGCATGCAAAAGGAAGAAGTTTCCTTATGAAGGAAATCTAGAGACAATTTATTAGGCCAGCAAGATTAAATAGAAATTCATCTTGATCTTAGCAAATGTTCTTTGAGTCTTTATCTGAATAAGGAATTATTCAAAAATACAGATAATTCTTCTCTACTTTGACAATACAGTACTGTATAAAGTAAAAAAAAATGTACAGTACAAAGAACGCCAGTGACTTTCAGACTGGTGAAAGGCTTTTATCATATACTTCTAATTTTCTCTGAGATATTGTCCTTCTACTAATTTCCTTTAATACAAACCCTTCTAGTTAAAAAGGGAAATGTCTTTAAGGTGAGAAAAGAAACTAAATTCAATACAAACCAATTAAAAACAATTTTCCATAGCTTTTGAAAGTCTTGCTGCTAATTCATTTCGGTTGTGATCTGAAGAGACAGGATTTTATAGGGAAGCAAAAGAACCATCAGTCTAAGTTCTGACTTAATTGAAAATGCTTCTTCCTTTTTCTTTAGGCTATTGAGTCTTTAAGAGGCGAGAACACAGTGGAAATTAACAGTCAATACTTTGCTCTCCCAGAAACACACAGCGTTTTTGAGATCTCACTCCTCAACACAAGATATACTCAGTGACCTCAGATTGCAGCTCATTTAAAGATGCAGTAAGCGATTGCGCCAGAAGCTGCATTCGTTTTTTTGTTTATGTCTAAATTCAAATTAGCAGACGCTTTTGGTCCAAAACAAACGT
>NC_085015.1:14126796-14131796 GCF_963854185.1 Sardina pilchardus
AACTGCATTTGAAAATATCACTGCATGCAATTGGATAACACTACGACCGATATTTACTGACTGATTCCGGACTTCCACATTGCAGCGCTGTCCTCATCTGTTTAGCTCAACTCTGGCCCGCCTACTGTATATCAGATACACCGATTGGTGATTGGTGCAGATTGTCTCCAGGGACAGGGTAATGAACATCATTACTGATTGCCAGAGTGACTCACTGAGCAAATTCAAACTGCATGTGCTCTCGTGAGAACTCTGGATTTCCGGGGTATTACATAATGTGATAGGGCAGTGAAGAGAGTGACAGGGAGCAAGTGGGAGAGAGTAACATTTATGTTTACTGTATTGCATGTACAATGTATATGTAATTGTCTGTCCATACATCTACATGTAACTGAGCTTTGGCAATAATGTTATTGAAACGTTCATGCCAATAAAGCTTCATTGAATTGAATTGAATTGAATTGAGAGAGAGAGAGAGAGAGAGAGAGAGAGAGAGAGAGAGAGAGAGAGAGAGAAAGACTTTTGACTTTTAAAAACCCTTTTATTGGACCATTCCATGGCTCAAAAACACCTTAAAAACCTACAAAGTAGTCACCCAAAACCCTGTCCCCCCCACCCTTGTCAATGCACCATTTCTGTGAGAAAAGCATCATATTGTCTGAAAGCATGTTCAACCCTAACCCTTGATTCCACCAAAGCTTTAAACATGAGAGAGAGAGAGAGAGAGAGAGAGAGAGAGAGAGAGAGAGAGAGAGAGAGAGAGAGAGAGAGAGATGGGATCGGGAAATGATCCGGGTCGGACTCAAACGGGTCAGGCATCCACAGTTCCCCGGGATGGTGGATGCTTGTAGCCTGAGAAGCAGACGAATGTGAAGGCTCATTTCATCTGTCATATCAGTCTGAGCACTCTCTCAGCCCAACAGATTTCCACCCAGATTTAAATCAGTCAGGCCGATCACAATCGTTTATCAGGGCGGGCAAAATATGATCATAGACAGAGGAGCATTGTTGAGGGACATTTGCTTGCACACACACACACACACACACACACACACACACAGACACACACACACACACACACACACACACATAGCCCCATGAGTTACAAAGAAAAGGTAAACAATGACAGTGGCATTTGTTGTATTTCTATTTAACATTCAGTTCATTCACCATTTTCTATTGGCATGCAGCTCCTAATTATTTTCTATTTTGCCCAACACAACAAGGAAGAATTATAATTGAAATAGGCTGAAAGAGTCCAACATTGGTAATCATCTGAATGATTTATGAACACTGTTTTGCATTCAGTAAATGCTTTTTATTGTTACCGTGTTTGTATTTATATACTCAAAGTATTTCTGCAGTAAAAATCAATGGGCAAATAATTGCAGACAAAGCAAAAAAAAACTCAGTGCTTCATTTTTTGCCGTAAAGTGTCTTTGCAGTGGAGTAATTCCGGGTGACCCCTAGAGTGTGAAGGAAGATTCCCTGGCCTATCAGCTCTTATTACAAAGCTGTCACCGGGCTAATGGTCCGTATTAGACACTACGACAACTGATGTTTCACTCCAGGCCTCGCTATTTGATATTCACCACATAGACAGAAATTGAATCTTTAATAGCTTCTTGGAAACAAAACCACCATTTTTATTTTTGGGCCTCTTTCTGTCAATACGCACTACCCTGGGTGGGTGGCATTACCTCGTTTAAAAAAAAGAGAGAGAGAAGTAGGGTCAGTAATCTGTTCTCCCACTAGGTGGCAGCTTTTTTAATTGCCTTTGCTGAGTTCCTGCAGCAATGGATTCTTCCCCAAGCCACCCCCCCCTCCCCCTCCTCCTCCTTCATCTTTTCTCTTCTTTGTGCTTCTTCTGCTCCACATGAGAGACCCCAGCATTCGTATTACATCATCTATAACAATGTAATAACCTGAGGAGCTACAGTGGCCCCTTGGCCTATTGATTTGTCCGTGGAGAAAAGGCCTGGGGACCTCTGGTTAAAAAAGCCCTAGGGTGCCCCTACCCCTGCTCCACCCGAACCCGACACCCCACCTCAACACCACCATCCCTCCCTCCCTCTCTCCCTCCCTCCCTCTCTCCCTCTCTCCTGCCCAGTCTGCTGTTCCTCCTCTCTTCTCCTCTAAACCCCCCATTAGAGAGCAGCCACTGTGCGGAAGGATTAAAAACGGAAAGATTAAGCACAACCCAGACGCCGCTCTACACCGCTTCTTCCTCCTCCCAAAGATATTCAAATCGTCGCCTTTAAAGTGCAGATGGATTCTTTTTGAAGGGCTTTCTTTTTTTTCTTCGGGCGGAGGGGTGGCAGGCAGAGTGGCTTCGGGAGAAGGTGGGTGGGAAGAGGTGGGGTGTCGGTTCTCGAAATCGTTGTGTACTTGATATTCTTCTTTTTTTCAAACCTAAAACCCACTTATTGTTTTTTTTTTATTGAAGCCAGCGTGACGTTGCGAGAGTGTTTCGGTGGGGCCAGGGATTATTGTTCAGTGGGAGATAGCGGTCAATAACAGCCTGAGTCACACACACAGGGCCTGTCCATTATACCAGGCATCTGTTCATGAATAAAAAACTGACCATCAGTAAACTGCACGGAGACATATGCTGGGGTGCTGATATAGAGAGGGCTTACGGGGAATTATAAAAGGTAATCTACTGACATATAAGATACTTGACACTAAGCTCTCGCGCTGATCTCAAAGCCCCGGACTGAACCGGGGCCGACTTTGCTTGAATATTAGAGCATTTGGAGATATTTGCATTCCGAGGGCATTCTTTTCTCACACTTCTGGAAAAAAATCGATAGCTGTTTGTATCGCTGTCCTGTGTACACGTGATGCACTTACATAGATTGCATTACACGGTGGTCATTCAGTACAGTGCCATTACTTCACAAGTAGGAGTCCATTCAGGGAATCAATTTTCTCTGACCCCGACTCAGGTCAGTTTGCCAGTCCCCAAACACTGTAGAGTACACCGGAGCAACTCAGATGTGAAGTTTAGATATTTATTAAATTAAGGCGCCAACATAGTGGACTAACGTCTAAAAGCTGTGTGTTTGTGTTGACATGTGATCTTTTGAAGGGATGAACTTGAACTTGGCCCCCCCAACCTCCCCCCCCACACACACACACACACACCTCCCTCTCTACCATTACTCTTTGTCATAGCTGCTATCAACATCGCTGTACGAATGTCAACAAACATTTGGATATGTGCATCAAAGTCAGTGGAGCCATTAGATGGTGAAAAACGTTGAAGGACATGCATTTGTCTGGTTGTCTGGTTCCAGGCACAAGCTGTTCCTCAGAACCCCAGACAGCAGAATAGAAGGGTTGTCAGCCACGGCTATATCTGCAAAGTACTTTTCGAGTAATGACAGAAATTTCTCAAGCAGAGAGTTGCAAACGTCTGAAAATAGATTGTAGGAAGGTAAGTGCTGTCAAATTATCACCGACAGCCTCATCCAGTGGAAGGAGAGAAGAAAGTGAAGAAGAACACTTACGCAATGTGCAATCAGCAAGATGAAAGTATTAGATTGAAATGAAAGCCTTCATTAAAAACTATGGCTGGCTTGCAGCCCATTTCATTTCGGCACTAGGGGAGAACGGGCATGGTTGTAACATGGGGTGAGTTGTAACACCACCATTTCCACAAAGCAGGAATAAGATATTTGACATACATGATCACCGCAGCATTTACACTCTTCCACCACTATCCCACACGGTGACTTTTACATGAAAGCCTAAAATGTCACCCGTTCTAATTTTACAGAGGAAAAACACTTACATGTATGTAGATTAGTAACACATCACACTGCGCAGTACACGTTTTGTGCAACATTTATACTATTGAGACCAATTTACACAATTTTACACACACAAACACACACACACACACACACACACACACACACACACACACACACACACACACACACACACACACACACACACACACACACACACACACACTAACAAACACACCCATACACACACCTCAGACAAACAATTGCATGCATGAGCCCCCTTATACAGTACATAGGCTACTTTGGCTGTGGTCATTTAGAGAGAAATAGATAAAAAGACAATGTGTGTGTGTGTGTGTGTGTGTGTGTATGTGAGAGAGAGAGAGAGAGAGTGTGTGTGTGTGTGTGTGTGTGTGTGTGTGTGTGTGTGTGTGTGTGTGTTGTGTACACTGTGTGTGTGTGTGTGTGTGTGTGTGTGTGTGTGTGTGTGTGTGTGTGTGGGTGTATGTGTGTGTGAGTGTATGAGAGAGAGAAAAAGAGAGAGAAAGTAGAGAATGGTGTAGCTTTAAACATGGATCCTGTCCTGGGTAACGAGTCAGAGGTAAAAAGTCAGAAATCTATGTTTCTAGTCCCAAACAAAAACAAACAAGCAAGCAAGCCACACAAACAAACAAACAAACAAACAAGCAAACTGATTTTTCATCATCATCATCATCATCATCATCTGCTTCCTGAAGGACAGCGCTGCAAGCTGGTTGGCCAGAGGCCGTTCGACGCCAATAAAAACAGGAGAAGGCTGCGGCCATAAAACTTACTTAGGGGGGGGAATTTGCCGGCACATCACGGCGCAGTTATTCAAATGTCACCGCCCGGTGGTGAGTGCTTGCTCCATAAACCTGCATCATTAGGGCCCAGGACATCCCCCATCCATCACCGCTGGTCTACAGGCCTGTCGCGAACGCACCTGCATCCTGCATCCTGCCACCTACCGCACACAGCCTCCTCTTTGTGTGTGTGTGTGTGTGTGTGTGTTAGTGTGTGTGTGTGTGTGTGTGTTATGTGTTAATGTATTGTTTGTTTGTTTGTTTGCTTGTTAGTTTGTTTGCTTGTGTGTGTGTGTGTGTGTGTGTGTGTGTGTGTGTTTGACACCTACCGCACACAGCCTCCTCTCCGACTGCCTCGTTTGTTTTGCGTGATACGGAGCCTCGCCTTCAGGTAGGTCTGTCGGAAGTCGGAGTCAGACTC
>NC_085015.1:14136796-14149296 GCF_963854185.1 Sardina pilchardus
AAAACTCAAGCAAGCAGATAAATGTGACGGCCACAAACGCAAATTCGTCTTCATCGTGACAGGATATCGATTGTGCTCTGCCGAACCGTCCACAAAGTCTGTTAGTTCGCTTGTGCTTGTGTCCTCGTGTTCTCTCATTCCTTTTGTCAGGCAGGGCTGGACTGGGACCAAAAAACGGCCCGGGCATTTTTGGCCATAGTGGCCCACCATGATAATTTACACGATAAAACATATGTGCCCACTGTTTTGTTTGTAAAAAATATTTAAGTAAACCGCAGTAGCCTGCATGGAAGCGAGTAGGCTAGCCTACCCTTGCTAAAAAATATTAATTATTATACACTCACTCACTCACTCACACACACACACACACACACACACACACACACACACACACACACACACACACACACACACACACACACACACACACACACACACACACACACACACACACGACCTTTAAACCAGCAAGGATGAGGTTGTGCACAAAACCCATGCTATTAAATGCTTCACTAAATAAAACCTGCTATAATTTATGTTGAGGATTTGCACAGTTTTAGCCAACAATTCACCTTGATACTATTTAGTGAAGATGTATAGGCTACACATCCCAAAACATTTTCATTGTTAATTCCATGGGCCATCACCATTCCTGTTTCATTCCATGCGTCTGACTGCATGTCTGTGTGTATGGGTGTCTGCTTGTCTGCGCAAAGAAATGTGATAGTTTGCTTGTTGTACTGCGTCAAGATTGACAACAATTTCGACCAATCGTGACTGTCTTAAGATTTCAGAAGGTTGATGGCGAGCCGACAACTCGTTAATTTGATGGGTTTCGCAATTCAAATGCATGCGAGAGGGGTAGGCCTACACAGAAACCACACAAAAAGACGCGCTCACACTATAAAACTTTGTTTTGCTTAACTGGGTGCTGAATCCTACATAGTAGGCAGGTTAATACATCTAAGAAGCAAGGGGAAGCAGCCGTCGCAGATTTCAAACGTTTAATTGTTCGTTGTGCGCCCAAAAAGTTCAGCCAACATTTCGGCTACTTCTTACCTGGCTCACAGTAGCTATTCTGACCTCCTCCTCCTCCTCAATCTGTCCCTGCTGGGTCACGTCTCTCACCTCCTCCTCCGAATCAATTTGAATAGCTACTCCTTCCTCTGTGTAACTACTCTGTTGCACACTCGCATGTGCCTCTCAAGCCTGTGCACTCGGTGCTGCTTCTGCACCGCTGCTATGTCGACGGCCCTGTTTGAACTTGTGGTGGCAAACATTTCTGTAATTTTAGCACATTTTTGCTGCATCCACTTGTAGGCTTTTGCCTTTTATCTCGCAACTTTTCTGCGCCCCCCTTGCGCTTTTGTGGTTTGTCTTTGTACATTTTCATATACGGACGGTCTCAAACTCCAGTCGAACTCCAAGAGGGAGATGAGGCCGGGCAAAGCCATAGATATATGGCTTTGAGGCCGGGAGGGAGACAGGGAGGGGCCTGAGATTTCATTGGACTGGCTCAATGTCCATTAAGGCAGTCAACCAATGGGCCGCGATTCGCTACCGTTGCGGCCGTACGCTATATAAATGAGCCTAATATTTGTTTTATCATTATGAAATTATGACAGCCTCGGCCCAATATATGCGTCGGCCCACCGGGCATTGCCCGGTATGCCCTATGGCCAGTCCATGCCTGTTGTCAGGACATAGACACAAGCTTCCGTGTTTTCACCAAATCTCTCATCTCTGCCAATACGATACGGTCGAAGGATATCAGTGTGGCATTGCTTCTATATGATTCTCTCGAGTCGCAGATAGTAATGCAATCAATTGCATTAAACTTCCATTAAACTAGAAGCCTGATGTGAAAAGTAATGCATGGATTGTGTTCTTCAACTGACAGTGAGATTGTTTTTTATTCTCTTGTGAATGAACGCACAAAAGGATGGAGTGGTTATTGGAAATGAAATATATGTTCGTATCATATGTTCATCAATTTTCTAGGCTTTTCTCGAGCAGAAGACAAATTAAATCTTCGAATGATATCAATCTCGCTGTGTCTTTTGTAATGAAGTTATGCAAATTGAAAACGAGCAAGAGAAAGCGTATTTTGTCAATTACAATCGTAGATAAAAAAAAATATTCCCGAAACAAGTTGTTGTGTTACTTTTTCCTCCTCTTTTCCGACCAAAAAAGGGTCATTTTCTGCTTCAGTGGAGGATGTCTGTGTGATGACGGGAGTTTTGTTGAGCTGACAAGGGATTAGAAGTTATCAAGCAGCATGAAATGGGGCTGAGACTGGCACTCACACAGCCATACTCACCCACAGTGAAAACATCCTTCCTGCATGTATCTATCCGGTGTTCCTTTATCTTTATGATACTGTACAGTGGAGTTGAGATGTTGCAAGATACTAGCAGTGGCACTGGCCACACCTCATAGTTCATCCATCTATCTATCTATCTATCTATCTATCTATCTATCTATCTATCTATCTATCTATCTATCTATCTATCTATCTATCTATCTATCTATCCATCCATCCATCCATCCATCCATCCATCCATCCATCCATCTCTCTCTTCCAGTCTCAATCATTTTTTGCTTGTTGTTAAACTTTTTTTTATCAATTGATTTTTCCAGGAGTGTCAGGAATGCATCAGGGTCCACAAACCCCCCGCACCCCCGCACCCCCTCCTCCAGCCCACTCACAACCTGTCTCCACTGATGGACATGTGCTGTTAATCCGAAACAAGCGTGCACACACACACACACACACACACACACACACACACACACACACACACACACACACACACACACACACACACACACACACACACACACACTCACACATACACATCTACAGTATATCATCAGATTGGTTGACCGCGTTTTTTGGAGTCTCAACTCAATCCTCCGGCCCTAAGAGAACCTGAGCAACCCGGAGGAATCCGGTGAAGCTCTTAGTGGTCCATTTGAGCCGTATAGAGCTGGGATCCCCTCTGCTCTTATTCTATCCTCCTTCCTTCCGGCCCCTGGAGAGAGATTCTGCTGCTGTTGGCAGAGGTGAGGTGGCAGCGTGTGTGTGTGTGTGTGTGTGTGTGTGTGTGTGTGTGTGTGTGTGTGTGTGTATATGTTGTGGTGAAACGGCGCGGTAAATGAGCTCAGCGGCGATGGCGTCGGTCTCCCGGGGACCGACATGGACTTTGCCACTTACCGGCGATGGCACGAGGCGAGGTTCACAGCCAGGAGACAGCGGGAAACTAGCTGTGCATCGGAACGGAACACCAACAAGGCTACAATTTCTTGCTGGCTTTTCTGCTAAAAGCCACAAATGACTTCCATTTTCTCCGCTGTCCTCTGTACATCATTGCTGCCTCGCGGCGCTGTCTGAGGAAAATGTGAAATGTCTTTCATGTTTTAATGCTGAAGTTAATTTTTGACCATTTTGTCAATTCAATGCCTTATTCATTGCCTTAATATGTGTGTGTGTGTGTGTGTGTGTGTGTGTGTGTGTGTGTGTGTGTGTGTGTGTGTGTGTGTGTGTGTGTGTGTGTGTGTGTATTTGCACGGGATGAATACGGAATACAATTAAAAATCTATAGATCATTTGGTAACATCATTTGGTTTTGTCTTGTGCTACAGATGTCCTGGGTTTTGTGAGGTTTTGATATTTTAATCTCAATTCTCAAAGTTTCATTAAACTCAATATGGCAGCTTGTGGTTCATTATTGAGTTGGCTTCAAGTATTGTTGGACTGAAGGATCCATTTGTGTTCATGTGCTATCGCAGTCAACAGAGCGCTTCTTGCAGTGTGTGTGTGTGTGTGTGTGTGTGTGTGTGTGTGTGTGCATGTTTGTGTGTGTGTGTGTGTGTGTGTGAGAGAGAGAGAGAGCGAGAGAGAGAGAGCAAGAGAGAGAGAGAGAGAGAGTGTGTGTGTGTGTTTGGTGACATAAATCTTTGTTATTACTATAAAGGTGAATTCCATACGAGGGATGATGGCAGGCTATCAGATGTGATTTGTGGGGGCTGAGAAGGAAAGCAGGCACTGTGGCTGTGCACGTGAGTCTATGTGAATGTTTGTGCAAGTGTTCAAATGTGTGTGTGTGTGTGTATGTGTGTGTGTGTTTTTTGTGTGTATATACACGCATGTACATGATTGTGGAGTATTGGATTTGTGTGTGGTTGTATTCTTTTTATTTTTTGTCCATGTGACTGTTTGCGTTCAGGCGCTTGTTTGTGTGCATGTGTAGTGTGTGTGTGTGTGTGTGTGTAGTGTGACACCTTGACCACAGCAATCAGTCACAAGTGCGGTCTGCTCTTCAAAGCGGGAGGCGGGAGGGGTCAGCCCTGCCACAGCCACAGTCTCCAACTCACACACATACACACACACACACACACACACACACACACACCCCACCCCAACCCACCCCAACCACACCACTGCAAACCCAGCGCCACTGGAATAACAAGCTGGTGATTTGCAGCCTCTATCCCAGCAGCTCATTAGAGCAGCAGTCCCCCCTTTTCTCCTGTGACAGGCCGTCAATGAGGGGGACGGGGGTCGAAGCAGTCGTTATTTAGAGCATGGAGATGGGAGGAGATGGGAGGAGAGGAGCAGAGAGAGGATGGGAGTGGAGGAGAGGAGAGCAGAGGAGCAAAGAATAGTGGAGGGAGAGGATGAGAGGAGGGGAGGAGAGGAGGAGAGGAGGAGATGGGAGGAGAGGAGCAGAGAGAGGAGGGAGAGGAGAGGAGGGGAGGAGAGGAGCGAAGAGGAGGGGAGAGGAGTGGAAGAGAGGAGGAGAGGAGAGGAGGAAAGAGGAGTGGATGAAAGATGGGACCAGTGACGGCGGATGGACGGATTTGTCCAGAGAAGTGAACATTAGTACCCCCCCCCCCCCCCACCACCACCCTTTCAAATAGCCCCCTGCTGCTTGGTGATTGTCATTCCTCTGTTTGCAAGCCTCCCCTGATCGAAGCTTAATCTTTATTTATAGGGTAAATGGGGCAATTTGGGGGCCACTCTAATCCCCACGCCTGTGAGGCTTGTTTGTGTGTTAGTTAGTCTGTTTGTTTATTTGCTTTTTTTTTGTTTTTTTTCCCTGCCTCTCGAAGAAGTTGCCACGGCAACGAGCCCAGCGTGTCTTGGTGTTAACCAGTGGGATGCTGATTCTGTGGATCTGCCCCTCGATGGGCTGCTGTGGGAATGATGAACATGAAGAAGACTGTAAAGCTTTGCATGGTTCATGATGTAAATTCATGTTATTGTGTGTGTGTGTGTGTGTGTGTGTGTGTGTGTGTGTGTGTGTGAGAGAGAGAGAGAGAAAGAGAGAGAGATATGTTTGAATGTTATCGTTAACAGTCATCTGTTGACTACAATAATGAACATGACTGAACATGCTGCAATATGTGTTATTTTAGCATCTAATTTTCAGTATCTTTGGTGCTGTGGCAAAACAAAACTTTCATTCTTAGACCTACTTCTTCTGCCTTCCGTATTGAGTGGCATACACAAAATTGAGTCAAATTACAGACTGCACTTCCCACTGTGTGTTTGTGAGTGTGTGTGTGTGTGTGTGTGTGTGTGTGTGTGCGTGCGTGCGTGCGTGCGTGCGTGCGTGCGTGCGTGCGTGTGTGCGCGCGCGTGTGTGTGTGTGTGTGTGTGTGTGTGTGTGTGCACATAGAGATATAGAGTGTGTATGTGTATGTCTATGAATGTATTGCATGTATTTGAGTGTGCGTGTGTGAGTGTGTGAAGGGGGCTGGGTAGGCATTCCAAAATAGTTTTTAATCTTGAGCCTTAATGGAGGGATTACGGGGTTCAGTTGCTCAGTTACTAGGCACTTCTCTAGGCATTCCTTGGCAGCTGTGATGATGAACATATGTCAATGACAGCTGTTCTACTATAAGTTCCAGTTGAAATTAAGGGTCAGTCCAAATATGGCAAAAAAAAAAAAAACTATGTGGGCGGTGAGGGATATTGTTTTGTCAAACTCATTCATATTCTCTGTTTGGGCTGAATATCAGAACATGCTGGCATCAGCAATCTTCTCTCAATATGACGATGAAAATAATCATTCTTGTGAAAAATAATCAGCACAATTTGACATTGGACTGGAGATCATCTTGAGAGCACTGAGGTATTCGGTTGTTGAGTCCAACGACACGGACCCAGCAGCTATTTTGTGAAAAGACGTTTATTAGCGCAGCCAGACGGGTTTTGCTACTTGTAAACTTTGTCATCACCACCTTCGTTTTAGCGGTTTTAAAACAAAATCGCTAAACTTTAACAAAGTAATCACTGTAGCTATATGCATAGCCAGATGATGAATGGGTAACGTCCAGGCATCCGCGAAAAATATAGATTTGATTAGGTTGAGGCAACAAGTCCGTATAAGGTGATAATTTTCTTAAAGGCCAGTCAGAATAGCGGAAAATAATGGTTTATTTTACTGTCTATGGAGATAACATGTGAGTTTGAAAGCCGTTGGACCCGGAAAACTATGTATTATCCCATTATTACATCATCACTTAAAAACCGAATAAATTGCTTTCTGTGAAGATTACTGTAAAAGTATTCTGTTACTCTGAGATATGGGGGATGATAAGATGGCTTCCTCAGTCCAGAAGGAACAAGCAACATTTGCAAAAACAATCAAAGGGTCAGAGGATCTTCTTTACAAACTTGCTTGTTCACTGGTCTAAGGGTTGCGGTTTGAATTCATTTTTAATGTTCAGAAAAAGCACTTTGTCGCTGTTTTCTAAATTCAAACATACTGTACCACAATTTCAAGGTAGTATCAAATGCGTAATACTCATCTGCACATGACTTTGCACTTGAGTGCATTCAGGCTTGACTTCCTGAAGCTAATGTAGTAACATAACACCATGAGACCCTGAGTGTAAAGATTGGTGGGTCTGCTTAATTCTTCCACATGCCACTTGGCTTGACCAGACATTTTTGTTCATGGACACTATTAGATTACAGAATCTTACTGTCATTTTTCGAAATTTCCAAGCTCTTTCTGTGAGGCTCTAGAAGTTTTGGAAAGTGAATGTCAAGCAAGAGTACAAGAAAAAAAAAAGAAAAAAGCCTTGTAAACATGGCACCAAACATGGGTACAAATGAAGGTTAGGTTTGTATAAATCAAGCTTCTGTCCTCAGTGCAGACTCTGGCTTATCACCTTTAATCATTAATGTTTCAGTCAAGTCTTTCTGCCACACCTCATTTACTGTGGCAGCAGCATCAACATGTTAAAGCAGTGAAAGAGAGAAAGAGAGAGAACAAAAATAGTACTTTGGAGAGTGTCAAAAAAACGGAAGTGGGAAAAAAGTATGCGCAATGAGATGAAGTAGATTAAGTTTAACAGAGAATACATCACTTGCCAAAAAAGAAAAACCTTTCCTTTAACTTCAGGTGAACTTATGTGAAGTTCAGCAAACAAGTTTCAGAGAGCGAGAACAGAGGCAGAGTCAGCTATACCCCTGAGCTCAAGGCTGGAAATATGCAACGCTGACTTCAGTAATGTTCAATAACTTTATTTTATCAAAAAATGATGTTATGGTCATATACTGTAGAGTTAATGTAGAGTTAATTAGAAAACAATGTGCTGATATCACAAGAGCATGGGCAAATAAATGTAAACTGCTCAATCTAGTAGTTTTCAGGGCCAGATCATTGCTAGACAGCACAATACAGAGTATTAGTGTGTGTGTGTGTGTGTGTGTGTGTGTGTGTGTGTGTACAGTATGTGTGTGTGTGCATGCGTGTGTGCTGTAAACAAGGGTAAAAGGCGTGTTTGCACTGTGAGGTGATGTTCCCTTGTTTGTTTGAACTCTCTGATCGGCCACCTGCTTGACGTGTTCGCGAAACACTTCCCCATCTTCCTTAAAAACGAAGCAAGGGGTAAATATCAATATTTCAGAATACTCTAACTCGTAGGACATAGGAGAAAGCATAGCCAATCACCTACCCTGTTGAAATGCCCTCTGGTCATGGAGAGGTCGAAGGTCACAGGGTCACTTTCATGTCCTCCACATCATTGGTCTGCTCACAGGAGAGTCCAGCCAGAGACGGTTTATAAAGCGAGACGATTCATATGAGGGTAAATTCTGGTTTCATTGTGACGCAACTGCCACTCCCATTTAGGAGGCAAACGGAGGTATTTATATGGGAGAAATAATTCTACACCTTTATGATTCATCTTAGTAACTATACGATCTTTGGTCCAGCCCACTGCGGGGTTGTAGGTTGCGGTGTCTGTGAGATGTTACGCCATAAGATCAGCCTGGCGAAGCTGTTCACTCTACACCAGTGGTTCTCAAATGTTTCACAATGAGTACCACCTCAGAGAACAATTGGCTCTCCAAGTACCACCATTATGACCAGCATTAAATACTGTACATAACGTAGACCAATTCAAATATTTACATTATACTGTACATACTGACTTTTTTAAAGATAAGAAAATAGTTTACATTTAAAAATGTTTCATTATTATATATATATTTATATAATTTGAAGTGATTATATTATCTACACGGGAAAAAAAAAATCTTGTCATCCCAGAGTACCACAACAGAGAGTTTGTGTACCACCAGTGATACCCGTACCACTGCTGTACACAGCACAGTACCTAGGACTCCCCAGAGGGGGCACCTGATGACTGACCGCATCTGACTTGGAGCAGGGCATTCTTTGGAATGTGTCGTTGTTGAATCGTTGAATGTCTGGGGGGGAAATATAAGTATGCAAGCAATGCTGGGTTACATGGTAGCAGGACCTGTTTGTGGCCGAGAAGAGTCACAATCACTGCAATCAACCATCATCAGGAAGATAAATGGTCCTCCAGACTAGCAGGGGTACTTTTCTTTGCCGTCTGTGATTTGGAATTCCTCTTCAGTGCAGCCACACACGCATGTCCTGTTTTGTCCTGCATGTCTGAGGCCTTACATATACTCTATATGCAAGAGCTATCATTGCAATGGATATATTTGTGTGCTCTTTTTTTATCCCTTTCATGTTCATCATCCTCTTGGGGCTCAACATTAGATCTAACATTTAATCTCAGCGTTTTTAAGGGCTTTTGAAGCAACTCAGGGAAACCTTGGAGTTTATGCCACAGACACTTTGGTGCTAATGTGCCTCAGTGAGAGCGACTAAAGAGTCAGCGTCAAATTCCGTTTGATTATTTCATTTTCAATTAGAGGCCCCTTCACATCAGGAACGTTAACTATAAAGACAGCTGTAGCTATAACGATATGACGCCCGACACTTCCCAACTCTTTCACTTTCATGTCATGCACTTCCCTATCTGCTAGGCTAGGGTATTTAGTCTGCCATAGCCTTTGTGCGGTAAATTTTTGAATATTTTGAGATTGACTAAGTGAAGTAGAACTACTGCTCGTATGTCGGTGCTTGTTGACATCTTATTATCGTGTATTATCGCTAAACTTTTTATTGTTTTTTAATGTTGCCATCGGTTAAATCCACTGAACTGCACTTGTGGTTGAATTATATACTGTTCGGCAATGGTCACCGCAAATTGCATTTAGAGAATGGTGACTGGTGGTGATGAGTGCTGTTTACGTTATGGAGTGAAAGCTTAGTAAATTTCACATGGCAAGGCTCAGAGTTTGCTTTCTGCGCTCAGAAAAACTCGTTCTCAGTGCGATCGTCAAGTGTATGTCCATCTTCCTGTGTACATCCAGCCCTCAGTGTGGACAGAGAATGTTCATTACATTACATTACATTTGGCTGACCAAAGCGACTTCCAACATGATAAAACATTTAAGCTTTCAAGAGCACTTCTAACAACAAATAAAAAAAACACAAAAAGTGCATCAATGAATGTAATATGTAATAAGTGCATCAATAAGTGCAATTGTTTGTAGTCGTGCTGTGAGAGGTGATGCTTTTTGAAGAGTTGTGTTTTCAGACATTTTTTGAAGATGGCTAGGGATGTCCCTGCTCTAGTAGGAACAGATAGTGCGTTCCACCAACGAGGGACGACAGATGAGAAAAGTTTGAATTGACCTGAGCGTGCTGGCGAAAGAGCTAGACATCGCTCGGCTGGCTCAATGCTAACAGAAAGCCAGAGGCATTGCAGAAAGGACATGGTGTTTGCTCCAACACGATCTATTCTCCTGCCTGATTTGAACACTTGTTAAAGGTGTCTCCTGCCAGCCGACTCGTCTCATCTCTGAGGTTTGTGATGCTAATTCTGGGGAGGCTGGGGAGTGTGCTGGCAACAAAGGAGGGTTTTCTGGTGCAAGGTGGCTCTTTGTTAACCTGCAAGAGGGCCATCCGTGGCTTAGGGGATGCAGAGAGCCTCGCCGATTCCTTTCCTCTGACTACTCTAAGATGGACAGACAATGGACATCACTGCGCTTTTGATGTCGGATGTTTGACGCCTCTGTACCTGACAGAATCGGAAAAGTGTGCTCTGATTGAACCAGATTTCCCAGGGCCATTGTAAAATCAGAGAGAAGATTAGTTCGCGTTTGAGCTGTGAGACCTTGAGCGGATGCCAAAGGCACACTCTATTCCATAGGATCATTAAGAGAGAGAAAATACACTATGAGGGAACACAGCCTCAAGGTCAACTTCGCTTCCTGCGTTTGATGCATGTCAACAGATGACACGTGCATCAACACCAGTGTTTAGAGTACAGTTTTATCTCTTGAGCACCATGTTTATGTTTTCATTTATGTTTATGTTTTTATTTATCTTTGTGTTATGTTGATGTTTATGTTTCTCGACAGATGCTTCTGATGACCAAAGCGATTCCATTTTCCCAGGGCCTTTCTGAAATCAGAGAGAATATGAGAGCGAGTTTGAGCTGTGAGAACTTGACTAGATGGCAAAGGCAGATCCCACTGTTGTGAATTTGAATGGGGGTAGGTTGTAGGGGCAGTGTTGGAAAAAAAATCTCACCTGTTTCTTCTGATGTCTTGAAAATAATGTTTGAATTCAATCATCCAGTTTTACTCAACAAGTTACATTTGGTGATACAGCTTAGCTGTCCTTTCATACGGTTCACCCTGCTCCGACTCCAATATTATGAGAAGTTTCTTCAATTTCAACTTCTCTTTGACTAACTTCTCCATGACTTTGCTTTTGGTTGGTCTACTGTCAATGAAGCGCTTGATGAAAGAGGGTTTTATGCTCTTAACTGAAAAAGCTGCAGAAAGCTTACGTTTTAAAAATCCGCTTTATTCCACAGAGTCCACTCTATCCCATGGGATCATTATGAAGAAACAGACACAGACACCTTACAAATAAACGATATATGAACACAGCCTTAAAGCCAATTTATAGTCGAGGTGACAAGTGTCGCTCGACAAAAACAAATTGCTGTCGATCGATTTTGTTGAGCTGTAGGCTTTCAAAGTCCAGTGGCATCAACAAAATGTCAAGAAGATCAACTAGTTTCTATAACAACTTGGACATTAACGTTACATGTCTTGCTTTAAACATAATTGCACCGAGGATTATGGTTTGGCTCGTTGCCATGGTAATGGGTTAAATTCCTCATTACCTTCCCCTTATGCCTCCTCTAAAAATAAAATAAAAGAACACACACATTTGTCAGGAAATGTTTGCTACTTTGGACATGTGCTCGTTGTTGGAAATTTAGGTGATGTATTTGACACAGGGGTGCATCTAGTTATGCGGTCCATAGCGCAGCTGGCTGCTTGGTATAGATCTACATGCTATTAGGAGGCTCAACCAAAATTATACTGCATTCCATCAGTATCTTTTCTATATAACATAGAGGTAGATAGGGGAAAAAAATAAATAAATAATAAATAAATAAAACATTTATGAAATAGATAATACTTATATATTTGGCTGAGACTTTGATCCAAAGTGACTGATGTATGTCAATATTTACAAGGGCAAGTCTCCCCAGAGTAACTTGGAGTTGAGAGAGAAAGAGAAAGTATAGTTACTTTGAATTAAATGAGTGAGTCTTCAATGACGAGTGAGTCTTCCATATTATGCATCTTGTTATTTAAAACGCCACTCTGCTAGGTGGCTATGGGCTATATAGCCTAGTTTGTTTTTAATAGCAAACAAAAATGTCAAGAGAGCAACAGGGCATTACATCCTTTAATTGTTAAAATATTATTGTTCATGATATTCAATCACTCTGGCACAAATGAGGCTGGAGTTGGTGGATTAATTTACCAAAAGTAAGCAGCAAGGGTGAGCAAGATGGGAGTAATGAGAACCGTTTAGGCTCTGTTGGCTTAGCCATGAATGTTTTCAATTGCTAGGGACGCCCCTGATAAATATTGCCTTTGCATGCAACTCAAAACCAGACTATGTCTGTGTAAAACTAATGTGAAGCCAAGGGATGTATTAAAAGAGGTGTGTAGAGAAATAAATGCCTTGTAAGTGCCTTGTACTGTAGGTTTATTAAAGGTGTTAGGAGAGTTTGTACTCGCCAAAGAGCAGAGCTCAAGTGCCATGATCTGTTGAGTGTGTGATTGC
>NC_085015.1:14151796-14154296 GCF_963854185.1 Sardina pilchardus
CACCTTCTTCCTCTTCTCTCTCTCTCTCTCTCTCTCTCTCTCTCTCTCTCTCTCTCTCTCTCTCTCTCTCTCACTCTCTAAACCTGTCTCTATTGTTATAGAAAATGTCAAGTAGCTGTTTGTGTCAAGGAGCTTGTTTACCTTTTTAACACTTCTTTTTAATGTTTCTAAAAATATGTATCTCTCTGTTGTTCTGTCTCTATTTTCTCTCCCTTTTCCCTCGTCTTTTCCTCTCATGCTATCGTTTTCTGTAATTGAAGTTTTAACCACAGGGTCCAGCAACGCAGACTTCTTTGCAGACTCTGTGGGGTATTTATTTTAGAATCCCTATGTCCACCTACTGAAATTGCCCTGTGTAATGCTTCAAGATGCACTCTCCCTTAGTTAATTAATTGTGAAGCAAAGACCCTTTCACATGTTGCTAATATAAAACATTAATTAGCATTGTCCTTAAACAATCGTGACTAAAAATAGAACATACAGCTCAATTATCCTCCATCTCCATCCCTTAATGAACACTCCGCGAGCCCATTTTAATTAGCCATTTACTGCATTTGAATGGATAATACACCAGATTACTGAAACACTAACTTGCTAATATGTTGTCTCTGACATACGGCACAGCACTTTGAAAATTAATTCGTCTCTCTCTTTCTCTCTCTGATAATGCATTGTTAGTTTTGAACAAATCCGCATTCAAACACAAGGAGTTTACAAGGTAAAGTCACAAGAATGTAGCCATATTGTGTTCTTTAAAGTGAGCAGTATGTTGTCTTGTTTGTGTTTACTGCGAAACACACTCGTAAGCATGCCCTACCTGCTCCCAGTGTTGCTGGCTCAGCAGTTTGAGTTAGTGTGTGTGTGTGTGTGTGTGTGAGAGAGAGAGAGAGAGAGAGAGAGAGAGAGAGAGAGAGAGAGAGAGAGAGAGAGAGAGAGAGAGAGAGAGAGCCCGTGAGGGAGAGAGAGAGCGAGGGAGCAGTTATTGGGTCTTGATTACTCCATCTCCAGCGAGGTCTGATTGAAATCTCCGTCTCATCACTCTGTCTCATGTGGCGCCAGTGGCTTCCACTGTTGGAGTGGAATTAATCTGACCTCTTTAACCCCAAATCACTCACTAAACTACAAGGAAACACACCCACACACACGCGCGCGCACACACACACAGGCACACGCACAGATTCAGAAGAATGCGAAACAGTGTGGATGCAGGCAGCCTGTGTCTGGGATTGTTCCCAGATTTCTTTCCTCTGTGTTGCCAAACCAACCACCCATGCATGTGGCCCACTGGCATACACACACACTCAGTACAGCATCTCCTTAATGAATGCCACGTTGTCTATCAGTCACAATTCAGATCCCCTTCATGCTTGAGCTATGCTGTTTATTTTTCACGTTCTGCCTTGCCCATTTAAGAGTGCCGAGTCAACTGGTAGAGAGATCTGGTGGTGATTCTGGTAAATCAGAGGAGACAGTGTTTAACATAATGTCAGCAGACCGCCTTGGTGCAGTTAAGAGTTCACCAAAACTTCTTACACAGAAGAGCAGTTTTGCCTCATGTGACTCCAGGGCCTTAAGTTAAATACTTAAATGCTAAGTTGAAAGTCTAATGAAATCTCATTGAATAATGAGGTTAAATCTATTTGCTAGTTTAGTACTTAGGGTAAGATGCTAAGTGCTAACAGAGGTAAGTTAGTTCATGCACCACATGTCACAAGCCAGACGATTGGTTTAGTTCATACATGAGACACTTAGCTTATTGACTTTGAGCTTTGTTCGTCATTTATGTAAGGGCCCACAATCACGACATGCTCAAAACACCAGTGAAATATCAACAACTATACAAGCAAATGTTTATAAAATATGAATAAGACTTGCTTGTTGTGTGAAGCTCATGGTGTTATGTCTGTGCTTTTCAAAAGGATAGACCTTGTCCATTGCTCAGAGATGTTTCTCTATTTCAACCATCTCTGAATACAAGACAATTTGTTTACCCAACAACAACATGGTCACTGACGTCTGGGCGCAATGAAAACATCTTCCCCATGGCTTTGATATTGATGACAAAGTAAAAAGACAAGCAATTCTCTCGTCTGAAAAGAACCACCCACATCCATGAACATTTTTTCCAGACCCTCAACCGTTCCACAGTCTGCCTGTTGTGTCACAATAGGTGAAATTCATGGGGGGGAAAAACAGCTTCCTTGAACTGGTTTTGTCTCTTTTCTCACAATGGCGCTGGTTCAAGGTTTGGACTTGTTTTCATTTCTTATCACTGAATTATTTAAAAGATGGAAGGGGCCCACTGTGGTCCCCGTCAGGCAGTATTGACTGAAAAGACTGTGTCAAGAAAACAGAGAATGAGAGAGAGAGAGAGAGAGAGAGAGAGAGAGAGAGAGAGAGAGAGAGAGAGAGAGAGAGAGAAAGAGAGAGGGGGAGAGAGAGAGAGAGGAGGTGGTGAAGGAGAGGGGGAGGATGTAGTGACAGGTGGAGGGTTGTGTAA
>NC_085015.1:14156796-14166796 GCF_963854185.1 Sardina pilchardus
TGTGTGTGTGTGTGTGTGTGTGTGTGTGTCTTGCGTGCATATCTACACGTCTTCATGATTGAAATTCAAATTGCATGTAGAATTTCAATCATTACTATTCTGTGTGTTTCATAAGTCATACATGCATGCATGCTATCCAGTTAATCTTCACACAGACAGGCAGTACATAGAACTGCCCTTTGTGTCCATCATCGGCATTCAAATCAGAAAATGTCTGCTGCTTGTGTATGCACCTGCATGTGTCTGAACAGTGGCTGTCAGGCTTGAACAACACCATATGTTTCTTAATTGCAGTAGTGTGTGTGTGTGTGTGTGTGTGTGTGTGTGTGTGTGTGTGTGTGTGCCTGAATGTGTGCCCATGCAATATATCCACGCTTCTTGGTTGTCAGGCTTGAACACAGTGAGATGTGTTTCTTGATTGCTGTTGTGTGCATGCATATGCGTGCTGAGGTTATGTGTGTGTGTGAATCAGTGAGAGAGAGAGAGAGAGTGTGTGTGTGCCTGTGTGTGTGCCCATTCAATATATCCATGCTTCTTGGATGTCAGACTGGAACACAATGAGGTGTGTTTGTTGATTGCTGTAGTGTGCATGCATATGTGTGCCAAGATGTGTGACTGTGCGTGTGACTGTGTGTGTGTCCGGTGTGTGTGTGTGTGTGTGTGTGTGTGTGTGTGTGTGTGTGTGTGTGTGTGTGTGTGTGTGTGTGTGAACATAACCACACTGCTGCCCATCCTAAGAGTCCACTCTGTAAGAGCTGCTCTTCCTGAAGTCATTAATCTTACTTTGGCCTTTCCTGTGCCATACCTCTGGAGCCCTCTCCTCTCCTCCCCTCCCCTCCCCTCCTCTCTTCTCTTCTCTTCTCCACCCCTCCTCTCCTCTCCTCTCTTCTTCTCATCTCTTCTCTACCTCTCCTCTCCTCTCCTCCCCTCCTCTCTTCTTCTCGTCTCTTCTCTTCTCCACCCCTCCTCTCCTCTCATCCCCTCCTCTCCCATTCTCTTTGGTTCTCTTCTCTTCTCCTCTCCACTCATCCTCTCCTCTCATCCCCTCCTCTCCCCTTCTACTCCCCTCCTCTCCTCTTCTCTTCTCTTCTCTTCTCCTTCCCTCCCCTCCTCTCATCTTCTCTCTTCTATTCTACTCTCCTCTCCTCTTTTCTCTTCCCTTCTCTGTTCCTCCTCTCCACTCCTTTCCTCCCATCTCTTCTCTTCTCTCTCCTCTCCAACTCCTGCAGCTCAGAAGGATGGTTCACATATTTTAACTCCATATCCTCTCTCTCTTTCTCCCTCTTTCTCTGCCAAGCACTCATCTCATTCTATTCATTCACTCTTTTCACCTCTCTCTCTTCTCTATTTTTCCCCTCATCACTCCATATGCTCGTCTTCTCTTCTCTTACTCTACATTCTCCTTAAAGGGATATTCCGCCATTTGTGGAATTACGCTCATTTTCCACCTTCCCTCGAGCAAAACAATCGATATTTACCTTGTTCCCGTTCATCCAGCCATTCTGTGAGTCTGGCGATACAACTTTTAGCTTCAGCCTAGCATAGATCATTGAATCGGATTAGACCATTAGCTTCTCGCCTGCTAGCTTCATGTTTAAAAGTGACTAATATTTCTGGTAATTTTCCCATTTAAAATGTGTGTCCTCTCAAGTTAGAAAGTGCAATAAGACCAACTGAAAATGAACCCTGCCGTTTTTCTAGGCTGATTTGACATGGAACTACATTCTCATCTGGCGTAATAATCAAGGCAACTTGCAGCTACTGGCACTACTACTGCTTGATGTCTATGGGGACTATTTTCAGATGCTGCGTACGATATCTCTGCGCCTATGGTATGTTTGCAAGTTGCCTTGATTATTACGCCAGATGAGAGTGTAGTTCCATGTCAAATCAGCCTAGAAAAACGCCAGGTTTCATTTTCAGTTGGTCTTATTGCACTTTCTAACTTGAGAGGAGACACGTTTTAAATGGGAAAATTATCAGAAATCTTAGTCACTTTTAAACATGAAGCTAGCAGGCGAGAAGCTAATGGTCTAATCCGATTCAGTGATCTATGCTAGGCTGAAGCTAAAAGTTGTATCGCCAGACTCACAGAATGGCTGGATGAACGGGAACAAGGTAAATATCGATTGTTTTGCTCGAGGGGAGGTGGAAAATGAGCGTATTTCCAAAAATGGCGGAATATCCCTTTAAGGGCGGAATGTCTCATCTCTTTCTTTCATTTACTTCTCTCTGTATGAAGTGTTCTTTTGCTCTCTCTTCTCTCGTTTTTTTCTTTATTCAAATTCACAAGTGCTTGACCATGATACTGTATATTCCAGTGTTGCCAAAGCAAAACCAAAACCAGTTATTTACATTCACATTACAGATAGATAGATAGACAGACAGACAGACAGACAGACAGACAAACAGACCGACAGACAGATACATAGATAGATAGATACTTTATTCATCCCAAGGGAAAGTTTTGGCATCCAGGAGCTTATGCAACCATGACACAACAAACACACATACACACATATGCTACATGCATAGAAATGTAAAAGAAATGAAACATAAAAGTTGAAACATGTAATTTTTAACAATTCTTTTGATTTGCATTCCCTTTGACTCACGCATTCTCTTGCTCTCTATCTTTCCATGTCTCAATCAATCTTTCTCTTTCTGAATATCTCACTCTCTTCTCTCGTCTTTCTCAATCTGTGTCTGGCCTCAATCCCTTTCTCTCTATTCATCTCTCTCTCTCTCTTTCTATCTCATGAACATGAGCCCTGACTGAACTTTGACAGGGTGAACATGAAGCCAAGATTCCGTAAATAGCCTCCGGTTGAGTAAACAAGGGGGAGAATGTGCACATCAATACCTACTGTACGCAGTAATGCCATTTGAAGATTTTTATGTTATTTATTCTTAATTCATCCCCCCCCCCCCCTCTCTTTAACTTCAGGCTGAAATAAACGCCAGGGAGCCGAGGTTATGTTTGTAGTTTATGAGGAGCAGAGCTAGAAAGTGTGTGTGATTGGCACACGTTTGAAAAACCTATTAACTTACAGGCTCCTCTCCCTCGCCAATTTATTTAGCTGAAGCAGCCTACGGGATCAAGGAGAGCAATATTGCAATTGTTTCAAATGTCAGAAATGGTGTGTGGTTGCATACAATCACTCCAAAACACTTTCTTCCTCCTCTCCTCCGCATCCATTACTGCAAGGCTGCCGTCGGGAGTTGTTGGAATTCCATGTTTTTCTGGGTTATTATTGCCTTCTCTTAAATGGACGTAGCGTATAAGTAAACCCAGGCAAAGGCTTTTTTGGGGGGGATTATGCGTGACTTGAAAAACTGCTGTTGAGCGATAGGTTATTTTGGAGAAAATAAAGTTTGCAGACTTTACAGTTTGTCACATTTTGCAAAAACACAGTTGTGTCAGAAAGTCAGGGTACCCCCTGGTCTAAATGTCATGAGTCAGTTTCCAGTTATCTGGTATTGGTACTGTACATTGACAGCCTGACGAGCCAGACTCACATCAAGATGTAGGGTCTGGGAACTCCCAACAGGCATGGCTCAATCAGAGGGGTGGGATAAACGGTTGTCTTTCAAACTCCCTCTCCGCGCAATAGGATAGTGCTACAACCAATCATTTTCTTTTTTTTTCAAGTAGCAGGATGGAGAATTCACACTTAACAGTTGCAACTTGCAACTTATGGTAGAAGGTCAGTCTTCATTCACCGACTCAATACACGTTGTGATTTGCCCGATAGACACACGCAAGCCAACGGAGAGTTGCTACCCTGGCAGCACATTACATTTGCTGCCACTAGGGTGCGTATAGATTTCTAGGCTAGTACATTGACGTAAAAGGGGTTTATTCATAAGTCAATGAGAATTTTCTTGAAGCTGTGAAAAGCTTTGTGCTTGTGTGTGCTTGTGTGTGTGTATGTGTGTTTGTTTGTTTTGTCAATTTAAACATGGCCACAAGAATGAATACACAATAAATCTACAAAACTCTTCTCTTGGCACCAAGCACAAACACACAAACATGAACACACACACACACACACACACACACACACAGGCCCTCAACTCCCTCCGTATCTGTAAGTGGGCTGTGTGAATCTCCAGCTCATTGACTGAAGATTGTTCCGGAAGCGGCCAAAGATAAAAGGACGGTGGACTTGAGCCTTCCGTCCTGAATGCTGAAAACGGGAGCACTTAAAGCGAGCCGGGCGAGCCGGCCGAGAGAAAACAAACACATCAGCAGCGCCGGGCGGCAGAGATGGCGGCCGGCGGTGGAGGAAGAGGAGGTGGTGGTGGAGGAGGAAGACGAGGCCTCTTGTCGAGTTTACATATCAAAGACAGAGGCTCTTTAAAAACACCCATCCTGAAAGGAGGTCAGGAGAGGCCCGAGACAAAGGATCTTTGATGTCTAAAAGGACTGCCAGTGCCCACTCGGATGGGAGAAGAGAGGAGAGGCATTTTGCATATTGTCTTTATTGGACATGGGCAGCACGGGTAGCACGGGCAGCAGAGGCAGTTGGCGCCAGGCTTGGTCTCCCTTTTCCGGAGAAGGAGGCCTATATGGTCCATGGGAAACTAGCTGTCGAGAGCTGCATGCTCGCTTGGAGACACCTTTAGATGGTCCAGCCCTGTCAGTCTCTCACAACCACACTCTGAGCAAAAAAAAACAAAACATATATACATACTGTATATATATATATATATATATATATACAAAATATATAGCCGCAAGCGGCGACGGCAGGCCCGAGCACCTGCGGTGCGGACCTGTGACATTTCGGAATCTAACAAAGCAACATGTGCGTGTTGGTGGGCATATGCATGAACAACACACATGCCAACCAAATGTGGTTAATTTTCGTGAATGTATGTGCCAACCACGACTGAGACTTCAAATGTGCTCAAATTTGCTGCGGGCATTACGCCACTGTACTGAGAGGTGGCAGTCCTCGCTCTCCTGCAGTCATTTGCAATGAGCTACACAAGTGTGCTTGTGTAAATAGCCTATTAATTATGCCATGACTACTTAGATTAAGGGGCGCTGAGCCCAGCCTCTTGTTGTGACCTTTGTGAAAACGCCTCGCAATCAGACTCAGTAAATAGACTTTCTATTTTTAAGCGTGAGGGCCATCCAATGCCGATTCTACAGCTCACGCATCTCTCTTGTCTGTCGCTCAGCTTTGCTTAGAACACGAGTGTAGCCGGAATAGAAGACCATTCCAACTGTGCAGTGTTGTGTTCTGGTTCAGATAATGATGGCACACTGACGATGATTATCTTCTGGCTCTTTATATCCTGAAGGAATTAAAACAGGAGCGCAGATGTAGATGTTTATCCTCATATAAAACAGTAGTCTCCCTCAGTCGATGCTAAAAGCAGACTTTAGAGTTGATTGCATTGATTCAAAAATCATGAAACAAAGTGCAAAAAGAATTACTATGGAAGATAAAAGTTTGCATTAAGCTGTTGTTTCTTCAATCACATAGCATATTATTTGTTCTCATAATATGTTAGATCAGCATGCTATTTTGAGTAATGTAGTAATACAGTATCTACACAGTAGTAATATATCTATCTATCTATCTATCTACTGTATCTATCTATCTATCTATCAATCAATCAATCAATCAATCACAAAGAGCCCTTCAAGTCTGTGTCTTAGTCCTTGTCTCTGGTGTGCATGCTTCCTTCATTTACATTTATTAGGCTGTGGGCTCTTACAGTAATGGGCTGTAGGCTATAGGAAGTCTTCACGCAAATGCTGGGACACTGGGGATGCTTGTGTTCCCTCTGAGTGTGTGTTCCTCTACCTGGTGGTATTGCTGCATTGGCAGACAGCCCAGTTGTCTTTTATCATGTATCTAAACTTGGCATCCAACATGGGCAGTATCAGGCAGATGCCCTTGAACATAATTAGAGGTGAAAACATATGGATTCTTTAATACATGAAGTTGTGGGTTCATATGCTCACCTAGATACAGATATGTTATACATATTTTAAATATATGTACATTTAATACGATACTATGTTTTAATTGCAATATGTCATTTAGGTAAGTGTAAACAAAACATCAATTACATGATTTAGATTTCAGTGAAAGTAATTCCCATCAAAATATGCAAAGAACGTGCAGTTCTGAAAGAAGCGACACAGAACGTTCTCAGGATGAGCATTGCGTTGGTCGTCACAGGTTTAAACGTGTATTGGCCTTTTCACACCCTCTATACATCACTAATCCATATCTTACGTGTCTGTTCCCTATCTATCTTCCAATGAGAACTGTGTTGGAGAACTGAACTGCTCAGGTTTAAACGTGTATTGAACACAAGACAGCACTATTAATCTGATTCCATAAAATTAAGAACTTGACCTCGAATAATTACGAAGTAGTTTATCAACTACTTTATGACATACAAGAAGATAATGTGTGTATATATATATAAATATATATATACATACAGTATATACACTATATTTCCAAAAGTATTGGGTCACCTGCCTTGACTCATATGCACGTAAGTGACATCCCATTCTTAATCCATAGGGTTTAATATGACGTTGGTGCACCCTTTGCAGCTGTAACAGCTTCAACTCTTCTGAGAAGGCTTTCCACTTGGTTTAGGAGTGTGTTTATGGATTTTTTTCCATACGTTCTTCCAGAGGTCACACACTGATGTGGGACGAGGAGACTGGCTCTCAGTCTCCGCTCTCATTCATCCCAAAGGTGCTCTATTGGGTTAAGGTCAGGACTCTGTGCATAGGCCAGTCAAGTCCATCCACATCAAACTCTGTTCATGTGAACCTGTTTATTTGACCAGTTTCATGCTTGATGGCTCTATTACTGATAGCTGTGCAGTGTCAGGTGTTGGATAGTTAGAGTGTTGGGACAGATTCCTTCAGGCTAACATGATGTATTTAGTCACCTCTGCACTTTCTCATGGTATTCTCTACTCTGTTCAAATATGACAGACATGTGCGCACACACACACACACACACACACACACACACACACACACACACACATTAATCCTCAGGCTAGTCAGCTTAATTG
This sequence comes from Sardina pilchardus, assembly GCF_963854185.1. Lineage (NCBI taxonomy): Eukaryota > Metazoa > Chordata > Actinopteri > Clupeiformes > Clupeidae > Sardina > Sardina pilchardus. The sequence continues at coordinate 14,163,862 of NC_085015.1, forward strand.
AAAAGAAAAAGAGCAATCAGTCTGGGGAGAAAGACAGGTAAAGGTGAATGTACACTGTACATTTTAAAGTATATTTATTAAATTATTAAACAATTATTAAACGATTGTTGAAAGACCCCAAAATGCCATGGGTCAGCAGGACGCCCTGTGTAACCAAAAAACAAAGACCCTATGAGGGTTAAAGGAACCGTATGTAAATGTAGGATTTTGGCCAAAACTGGTACTGCAATCACTTTCAAAATACTGTAGAGCGGTGTACACCACAGCTGTGATAACTAGAGCAGAGTTGGCAACCCTGATGCCGAAACTCGACTGACTTCAGGCCAAAACACAACGATGTAAACATCAACATCAGTTGAAGGCTAAAACTTCCCTTTTTTAAATGTCAATATCCTGGACAATATGCTGTTGTCAGTGATATTTGAAATGAGCATGATTTCTTAATGTCTAGTGACATATCAGGGCCATTTTATGATTAATTGAAATACATTTCTTCCATAAGGTTCCTTTAAAAATGTTCCGGGTGTGATCTTCAGACATTTATACTTAAAGGTTGCATAGGACGTCACATTTGTTTGTGTTCATGTATATATTTGAATCAATTAGCAGATGGTTTTGTGCAAAAAAACCTGCCATAGCCTACTTTACTGTAAGCAAGGACTAAGTGAAACATGCCAGAGAAGAAGCCCTGCCTTCCGCATTCACAGACAAATTCCACACTCCATGGAATTGTTTTTATATGTGTAGCTGTGGAATGAGCAGCGAGCGGACATGTGGAGATGATGTCTGAATGTGACGAAAAATGCTATGTGCTTGAAATTGCGTAAAATCCGTGACTGCACCTTTACCGTAATATATACATATATCAATCCACAGCTCATGCCCACAGAATAGAGTAACTGAATATTTACACACCTCCCGCATTAAACCCATCCAGGAGCACACACATATATAAACACACACACACACACACACACACACACACACACACACACACACACACACACATGTACACACACACACACACACACACACACACACACACATGTACACACACACACACACACACACACACACACACACACACACACACACACACACAGGAGCAAATATGCAGGTGGCTGGTAGGTTGAAGACCATTATCTGGGATTAAAAAGATGGGTCCGGTCCTGCCACGAGGGCCAAAATAATGACACCGGAGACATTCTGAGAGATTCAGAAACAGTTTGCTGATGCATATTTGCATTCATATGTCTCATTAGAAGCCCAGTCAAGCCACAGTTATTTATAGCATATAATACTTGTAGTTGCACATAGGAGTACCAAAGGCCCTGTGGCAGGCCTTGCCTCTCACCTCCTTACCAGTCTGGGACTAGAACTACTTTATATCAATACATTTTATCCTGAGCAAAACAAACAAACAAACAAACAAAAAAACAAAAACAAATAATAAACAGTCACATGTTTTATCTTGAGCAAAACAAACAAACAAACAAAACAAATAATAAACAGCCAAATTGAGAGGACGTGATTGTGTACCAGTTATGTTGTTATTGTAATAAAAAAGCAGCAGATTGGGAGGCCTCTTTGCACAGAGATCTGGGAGCAGCTCTGCATTCACCAGTCTCTCTTCAGTGCACTAACAAGCCCCAGTGCCTCCCTGATAAATGTTATTTTTATCTGGAAATCGTTTTTTATTATTATTATTATTAATATTTATCGCAATCATTTCTTATTATTTTCATAATTCCGGCTCCGCAACCTCCGACTTTGAGAAATGGAGAAAGAAAGAAATTGGTGCGCGCAGAAACTATTTAAAAAATCAGATGAAGTGGGAGAGGAGGGGAATAAAATTGGTAAGAGGCTAATTGTTCTCTCTCTGTCTCTCTCTCTCTCTCTCTTTCTCTCTCCCTCTCTCTCTCTCCTTCACCTAACTCTCTGTTCTTACAGTACAGCCGAGGCAATTATGGGCAATGAGTCCTTGAAATTGTGATTTATATCTTTACACCTGTATCTCGAGAGGTCCCTCTACAAAGAGCTTGTGTGTGTGTGTGTGTGTGTGTGTGTGTGTGTGTGTGTGTGTGTGTGTGTGTGTGTGTGTGAGTGTGAGTGGTGGGGGTTGGTGGGGTGTGCTGTTCTAATGCTCTGTAGATATTGCTTTTCTAACACCATCTTTGTGTACTTTTTTCCACAAAAAAGATTCTGGAACCTTCCGACAGCACCTGGAATGGCGGTAAATTCTGCCTGAGCCATCATCATTACACCACCACACAACACAGTAGACTTTGATGCCTAATTGCTATGGCTCCTCATTACGGCCCCAACCCCTGGTTAAAGTGACAATCACTACAGCACCTCTTTAATTGTCACCCCCATCTTTTTAACACAATACAGTGCAGTCACTGCGGTGCGTTATACTGAGGTGTCTGTTGTTATTGTTGTTTTCTGCCATAAACGGCGAGGTACGTGCGGGGCTGAGATCATTAAAACTCCATCGCTGAGCGCGGGGCCAGATGTCAATAGACTTTTTTTTTTCCCCCTCCCCTCTTCTTCTGAGGTGCCTACATTTAGCCTCTCTCACAAAGAGTGTAATTACATTCCCATTTTCTCCCTGATAATAACTCTAAAGCACTCTGAGAGAGAGAGAGAGAGAGAGAGAGAGAGAGAGAGAGAGAGAGAGAGAGAGAGAGAGAGAGAGAGAGAGAGAGACTGGTCGGGTGGGGTTGGAGGTGTATCAGAAAAGGAAAACAGCAAAATTGAGAGAGGGTGCGTGTGTGTGTGTGTGTGTGTGTGTGTGTGTGTGTGTGTGTGTGTGTGTGTGTGTGTGTGTGTGTGTGTGTGTGTGTGTGTGCGTGCTGGTAGGAAAGAGAGACAATTATTATTAGACTTTTAATCATTGCGTTTTTCGAACAAAGATAGGAAAATTAGCCTATTT
>NC_085015.1:14171796-14184296 GCF_963854185.1 Sardina pilchardus
ACGTCATTTTCCGCCATGATGGATTTTCCGCCATTTTGGATTTTGTCAAAAACACTTAAATGCCTTCTCCTCCTACAGATTTTGTCCGATCAACACCAAACTTCACACACATAATCTACAGACCATCTTGTATACTGAAATTATTTTTTTTTTTCGGAACTATAACCGTTCGCCTGTAACAGCCAATCGAATTTTGCGGCGAAGCCGCCAAACAGGAAGTGGGCTCATATTTCAGCAACCCTTGCGCGCATCAAAACCAATCTTGGTACATGGACTCTAGACCCCATCAGGATGAGGCTCAAGAAATTTGGTGACCTTTGACCTCTAGGGGGCGCCGCAGTTAGCAAAAAGGCATTTTGGCCTGTAGCTGTTGATGTGTTTGGAATTTAAACTTGCTACCGATGTCTAGTTATACTGTGGGAGGTCCTTAGGCTGACCCATTTCAATTTGTGACATCAACCTTATTTGATTCGGCCGCCATATTGGATTTAATAAAAATCCCTTAAACATTTCCACAGGTCACAAAATGTATCCGATCTGCACGAAACTTCACAGGGATGATCTTCAGCCCGAGTGTAACATAGGCTGTGCTTTTCGAAAGGATATCTTAAACCGTCCGCCCGCAATAGCCAATCGAAATTGACGGCGAAGCCGCTGAACAGGAAGTGAGCCCGCTTCTCGGCCAATCTTGGGTTGTTTGACATCAAAATTCTTGTGACTGCTTAAAACTACATGCCTGACCTAACAGCATTGAGTTACCATGGCAACTCTGGCCTTTTTGTCCTGCCTGCTTGGCCCCCACATTGCTGCTTGCAGCTATATTTGGGGGCCAAGCAGCGAAGCTGCGAAGGCACCCATAGTGATGCTTAGTTTTCTTATTATTATAAACTATTATAATTCTTCTGCCATTGAAGTCTATGGCAGCCCATAGAACCGACTTGTGAAAAGTTGTGAAATTTGGCACACTGATTAGGGACAGTCCAATAATTCATCTCACCAAGTTTCATGTCGGCACCTCATGCGCTCTAGTGCCACCAACAGGTCAAAGTTGGACGTGCGTTCACGCACGTAACTTTTGACCCCTTGGGCCAATTTTCAAAAGTCAGGTATCATTAGAATCCTTGGACCAGCCTGAGTTCAACGGACCCTATGACGTCATTTTCCGCCATGATGGATTTTCCGCCATTTTGGATTTTGTCAAAAACACTTAAATGCCTTCTCCTCCTACAGATTTTGTCCGATCAACACCAAACTTCACACACATAATCTACAGACCATCTTGTATACTGAAATTATTTTTTTTTTTCGGAACTATAACCGTTCGCCTGTAACAGCCAATCGAATTTTGCGGCGAAGCCGCCAAACAGGAAGTGGGCTCATATTTCAGCAACCCTTGCGCGCATCAAAACCAATCTTGGTACATGGACTCTAGACCCCATCAGGATGAGGCTCAAGAAATTTGGTGACCTTTGACCTCTAGGGGGCGCCGCAGTTAGCAAAAAGGCATTTTGGCCTGTAGCTGTTGATGTGTTTGGAATTTAAACTTGCTACCGATGTCTAGTTATACTGTGGGAGGTCCTTAGGCTGACCCATTTCAATTTGTGACATCAACCTTATTTGATTCGGCCGCCATATTGGATTTAATAAAAATCCCTTAAACATTTCCACAGGTCACAAAATGTATCCGATCTGCACGAAACTTCACAGGGATGATCTTCAGCCCGAGTGTAACATAGGCTGTGCTTTTCGAAAGGATATCTTAAACCGTCCGCCCGCAATAGCCAATCGAAATTGACGGCGAAGCCGCTGAACAGGAAGTGAGCCCGCTTCTCGGCCAATCTTGGGTTGTTTGACATCAAAATTCTTGTGACTGCTTAAAACTACATGCCTGACCTAACAGCATTGAGTTACCATGGCAACTCTGGCCTTTTTGTCCTGCCTGCTTGGCCCCCACATTGCTGCTTGCAGCTATATTTATTATTCCTCTGGCATTGAAGTCTATGGCAGCCCATAGAACCAACTGGTCAAAAGTTGTGAAATTTGGCACACTGATTGAGGATAGTTCAATGATTCATGTCACCAAGTTTCATGTCGGCACCTCATACGCTCTAGCGCCACCAACAGGTCAAAGTTGGACGTGCGTTCACGCACGTAACTTTTGACCCCTTGGGCCAATTTTCAAAAGTCAGGTATCATTGGAATCCTTGGACCAGCCTGAGTTCAACGGACCCTATGACGTCATTTTCCGCCATGATGGATTTTCCGCCATTTTGGATTTTGTCAAAAACACTTAAAAGCCTTCTCCTCCTACAGATTTTGTCCGATCGACACCAAACTTCACACACATAGTCTACAGACCATCTTGTATACTGAAATTATTTTTTTTCTTCGGAACTATAACCGTTCGCCTGTAACAGCCAATCGAATTTCGCGGCGAAGCCGCCAAACAGGAAGTGGGCTCATATTTCAGCAACCCTTGCGCGCATCAAAACCAAACTTGGTACATGGACTCTAGACCCCATCAGGATGAGGCTCAAGAAATTTGGTTACCTTTGACCTCTAGGGGGCGCCGCAGTTAGCAAAAAGGCATTTTGGCCTTTAGCTGTTGATGTGTTTGGAATTTAAACTTGCTACTGATGTCTAGTTATACTGTGGGAGGTCTTTAGGCTGACCCATTTCAATTTGTGACATCAACCTTATTTGATTCGGCCGCCATATTGGATTTAATAAAAATCCCTTAAACATTTCCACAGGTCACAAAATGTATCCGATCTGCACGAAACTTCACAGGGATGATCTTCAGCCCGAGTGTAACATAGGCTGTGCTTTTCGAAAGGATATCTTAAACTGTCCGCCCGCAATAGCCAATCAAAATTGACGGCGAAGCCGCCGAACAGGAAGTGAGCTCGCTTCTCGGCCAATCTTGGGTTGTTTGACATCAAAATTCTTGTGACTGCTTAAAACTACATGCCTGACGTAACAGCATTGAGTTACCATGGCAACTCTGGCCTTTTTGTCCTGCCTGCTTGGCCCCCACATTGCTGCTTGCAGCTATATTTAATTGTGTATTTCAGGTAATATATATATATAAAAAATGCAGTTGTTTTTGTTATGATTGAGTAAAGATAAATCAACTAAACATAACTCAATTACAGTTCCACTGAAATTAGTTGGGAAAAAAAACATGATTTATGAAAATTCATTAAAATGGTGGATAGTGTTATAGAAAAGAACTCTACATTTGCAGAGGATACAAGAAAGAATTTTGAAGGAAGTAGTTTGTAATGCCATGCTACATCCTGTAGACATGCTTGATTGGTGCCGGTGTCCTGCTTAGAGAGGACAGTGACCCAAAACTCCTCTCCACACTATGCAAGAACCATGTAGGGAATAAGCAGTATGTGGTATTCTACCTATAATAGCCTAGTTAGTACACAGACCTGCATGTCCGTGTGTTAGGGAAATGGCCTTCAATGGCCTCTTTGTCAGATGGACCTGCACAGCACATCCCAAATTTGCCAAAGGTTCGTCTGGGTATTCTCAGGCTATGACTATAATGGAACTGAAGGGAAATGTGTAAGTGACCCCAGACTTTAGAACATCAGTGTAATTATGATAACAACAGCAACAGCATGCTGCATATTGAAATAGTAATTGATGGCCTCGTGCCATTGTGGATAACCATTATGACCGCTGTCAGAAATGTCAATGTTGAAAAAAGAGATGTTGATCCTTCAGCCTATTCTATAGTACTGAGTCATTCCTTCTATTATACTGTATCTCTGTATAGAAGGAAAGCCTCTAATCTCTGCCAATCTCTCTCCCCCCCCCCCCCCAACCCCACATGAGTAAGTACTGTATGCTTAAAGTGGTCATAAGGTATGAATTCCTTCTTGCTATCCTCACCTTTGTGTGTTGGGTTTTGTAAAAATGCGTGTTAGTTCTGATAGAAGGCTAATTGGATCAACAAGTGTCTTTGTCTGCCCTTCATACACAGTAATCATATGCCATGCAAGTCCATGTACAGTATATGCGTCTGGGATGCTAGTTGACGACACAGATATGCATCAAAATGTAGCAAATTGTTGCGTGCTGTCTCTTTAAAAACAACAAATCAACATCCCATCAGACCTGCTAAAAACACTTGCTAAAAAGACACACACAATTGTTCACTCTGACACACACACAAAGACAGAGACAGAGAGAGAGAGAGAGAGAGAGAGAGAGAGAGAGAGAGAGAGAGAGAGAAGTGAGGTGCCGTGATGACAGAAGTGATACATGAGGTGTCAACAAACAACTAATACAAATCCCCATTGGGTTTGCCCACACACACACACACACACACACACACACACACACACACACACACACACACTCGTAACATGAAGCCTGAGGCATATCACAGGCAAACACACACACACACACACACATACATAGACATACTGTAGACACATACACAGCTAAAATAAAGTCTCTCTGCTATAACCAAGGGACATCACAGGCAAACACACACACATGCACAGACACACATACACACAGACACAGCCTCGGCAAAAGCACAGGGTCTTTATACACACACACACACACACACACACACACACACTTCTAAAGCCTCTTGGCTAAAAACGAGAGGGTCTTGGTGGTGTTGTGAGCCTGAATCGATCGGCGGTGTTATTCTGTATCTGTGGACATGGCGGGAGGTGTTTGGACTCAGGGGCGGAATAGTGCCATCAGGACACACAGAGCGGATCAATAGCATCAGGATTCAGTGACCCGGCTCGCTCCGCTCCACTCCGCTCCAGTCCGCTCGGACTGCCTGCATCACAGCCTAAGGCAGGGGTCCCCAAATAGTTTGGCCCACGGGCCGAATTGTGTCAAGCATGCCAAACCAAGGGCCGTTGTTGATCTGAGAAGGATTTTTACAGCTCGCATGTTGCAGTAAAGGTGTTTGCCACATTGCTAAAGTCAAATTAAATACTCTAGTTATCATTTACCTGAGTTCTGATTTTTCATTTTATTTTTTTTCACCAAGTTCCACATGCGATGCGAGTAACCATTAAAATGTGTTAGGCTAGGCTACATTGTTTTCAATGGGAATATCATGTCAGTAGGCCTAGGCAACATGTGGTGTGCAGCACTCTGTTTCTACTTTATTTTTGTCCCTTGCATTACTCTGCTACCTTTTTTTTTGTGATCTTTGGAACGAGAAATATGACGCATATAATGGTATCATATAATGGTATATAATGGACAGAGTCAGATGCAGAGTAGTATATAAATACAATGTGTATATATATATATATATATATATCCAAAAAGGTATCAATGCAAGTATGCATGTGAAGCATGTGCCTAAATGTAAGTGTATCATGTGATGAACCAGTGAGAAAAATAAAAACAAAGAGCTCCTTGAAACGCATTATGTTCTTATAATACACATGGCAGCACGCTGCTTCTGAATCACGGGCGGCTAATCCTTATTAATTAAATTTCCCAGCAGGGCTTTCTTACAGGTCTGCCTCCCTTTCACTGACCTCCTCTCCAACAGGGGCTTTTGTTTGTGTGGTCAATGGCAGCTTTTCAGAGGGAGAGAGAGAGAGAGAGAGCAGAGTGTTCATGCCGTGCACGGAGAGCACAGAAAGGCAAATGGCAAAAGTGTGAAAAGCAATAAAAGAAATAATAATTAAAAAAAGAAATACTTGGGTAAGAGTGTGCACACTATTTATCCAGTGCTCTTTTTGATGCTGGGGGATTTACTTGTTTGCCTCTAATAGCGAGGTTATTACACGTTTGCCATAATGCACACATTAATATGCATTTTACACATTCATCAGATACCTCTATGAGAGGAGACACGGATGTACATGAGACTTGCAGGTGTCTTGTGTGCAACTGAGCTTTGACAGACAGTTTGTTTTTTTTCTATTCTGATGTTTTGTGCTTGTTTGTTTCTTTGCTTTGAGAATAGGTTTCATTTGTATATTTTATGATGGTGGGGACAGCCTCTGACTAAATTTGGAGGCTGTGAACAAGAGCGGGTGGGGGGATAGAGAGAAGGAGAGAGAGAGAGAGAGAGAGAGAGACTTTTGAAATCCCTTACGTTATTCAAAGTTCCAAAGCTAAATACAGATATGACTGCAGAGAATCACAAAGCAATTTCGACGAACAAAGACTCTATAATATATCTATAACACCAAACAGACACAATTTTAATCAGAGTTTAGCCTTGAATAAGGTCCGGTAAACGTTTTAATCGAGTCGAATTCCTACCCTGCTTGTTATGTAGTTAGAGCAGGCTCTCCCCACCCAATTTGAGGAGATCACATTTACCTTTCCAGCCTTGTGCCGATCTAATTTGATTTCTGACATGTTTTGTTTTGTTGTTGTTGGCTGTCTTGCAGAGAGCAGTCGAAAGCACAATGTGGACACAGCAATCACGTATTGTGTGAGTTACCATGTTGTATGTGACTGAAAAACAAAAGATTATACAAGTATAAGAAAAAGCCAACAGTGTTACACTGTAGGTACATGCAAATAGTTGCTACTTACAATACATTATAGAGCCGTTCACTACAGCACAAACATATAAACTGTTGGAACAACCTTAGTTATTAGGCATGAACCCAAACCTCTACATATACAGTATTGTTCATCATCAAGCATCTTTACAAAGCGTTTGAAACAGCATCTTCTCTGGGGACAGTATAGCACAATATCTGAATGTATCAGAGGTTGGTTTAAAAAAAACAAACAAATTCATTAAAGCCATAAAGACAAAACACCTTGTCTGTTGAGATGTCAAGGACATGATTTCATTTAGCTCATGAATAAAGGAGCGAGTGAGAACGAGCGTGGAGGAGACACATGGAGACAAACCGAAAGCAGATCACTTGTGTCAGAGAAAACATATGGTATTTATCTCATTTGTTAATGCAATTTTATTGGAGTGTTTTTGTTGTTTGAAACATTCGACCTCTGGGAAGACTGACATTATAGGGGCACTTTTTCACATTAATGAGCAGGAAAGATGGATGTCTTATCTTTTTTTTTCATAGATCTATTTCCCACCATAACAAAAGAAGTCACAGGAATATTTTTCCACTGTCCTTCAGAAAGTTATTTCTGTCAAACGAGTGTGTGGTTTGGATAAGTAGTCACCAAATCAAATTCCCATTTTAGAGTTTCCACAGGAAGGCTATACCGGGGGACGTCCATTCGCAGAGTGTCTGCTGTGCTGTAGCAATTAGTTTCCCCATCATCAGCGACAGCGTTGTCCCCAAATGTTTGAGGGTTTCCCGGTCCACATTAAAATGTGAAACCAGAGATCTCCAACTAATGTGGTGCCAGCATCGTTTTCAAACGACTCCTGGCTGTTTCAAAGGGCTTGAAAACCGTGTAAAGTGTGAATAAGGATGAACACAATAATCATAACAAAGGTGTTGATTAAAATGAAAATAGATTTATGTAGTTCACAGGGATATGGTTGACAAGGGAGGAGATCGGTATCTTTAAATACTTGTTTTGATTTGGCTCAGGGAAAAACTAGATGGTGTTATGTTTATGTCTCTTAACAGATGCTTCTAAGATGAGAGTTCATCGTTCATTTCCGTGGTGGGCTTGGATTGAAGCAATGAAGTAAGCTGAAGTAAGTCGATTTTCCCCCCCTTTTGAATGAAGGTTATTAAAGCCAACGATCTCTGTTTCCTTAATGGGCATTTCACATTGGCAATTATTGTAAGGCCACACAGACAATTTGAGTTGAATGGAATGTGGCCTTAAAATGGTTCAAGTACGGTGTTCTTAAAAGAGGACAAAAACGTATAGCTGATTATTGATTGGAGAGTTAAAGCCATGTCCACAGTCTCCTGGACCTACAGAATGCTCAGTAACAGCAAAGATGTGAAGCACTAACATAGCAATGCATTTAAAATATTCTGTCGTTTTATCTATTGCATGTCTACATGTTGTGAGGCATGGCTTGTAGATCAATAAACGGCAACCGCTTTTGAGACACGTTGAAGCTTAGAGAAAAAAAAAAAAAAAACCTTGTTGATTTCAGTCAGTAAATCAATGGCCCATCCAGTCCGTTTTCTGGTAATGCCGATTTCCATGAATGAAAGCTCTGGCTCATCATACCTGTCAAGGTCTGTGGCCAAGGCTTCAAAAGCATCAATATATGAATCCTATTTGAGTTATCTAGAGCGCATGCTAATGGCCCAATGAGTGCTGGGGCTCTTAACAGAAGCGTGCATGCCTAACACATTTGGATAAGTAACAGCAGGTAGGATGCAAAACAGGCACCGAGGACTGAAAAGAAATGGCTTTTTGAACCAATAGGATTATTAATTATTAATAGGACTGATACATTTGTGCGTGAGTGTAGTTTTTTTTTTTTTACAGGGATAGACCACACATCATAATGGAGTGTCACTGAAAAGGTGTTGGGGGGAGTAAGTGTTACTCACTGGGTGCCTCTCATTCGTCTTTTTATACATCCTCCCTTCCTTCCTCGGTCCTCGTTCCCACTGATCTAGATAAAGAATGATGGGGCGGCAACAATGAGATAGTCTATCCAGTGTTCTTTATAGATCAGTGGGAATGAGCTAGAGGGCCGAGGAAGGAAGGAAGAGAGGATAGATAAAAGAGACGAATGAGAGGCACCCCATGTGTACCTCGGTGTCCATTGGATTCCATTACCTATTTGTGCGTTCGGCATGGTGCTTTGCCCATCTCACACAGCACCATTGCCATCAGGTACCAACGACATTCTCAAACAGCTGAATCGCATTAATGAATGTGTTACGCAGGGACACGTGTGTGTATAGGACACTATGACGTGTAGATTGAGGCCTAAATCCCCTTCTTAGAGGGCAACAAAAGTCAAGGGCGAATAGCAGCGAATAACAGCCTCAGCCAGAGATCTCCTAGTAGTGCTTTGTTGTGGAGCGTTTTTTCCTTCCTCCGCAATAGCGGCAGGATGTCGATCTGCGCGTGGGGGCTTTCTTCTCTCCTGAATCGGGCGTCAGTTATGCTCATCTAGCTGCCAGGGTTGGTCCTCTAGCCGCATGTCTGTGTGGTCTCCAGGGAGCACGTAACTTTTTCTTCAACCTCAAACCAATTTACTTGTGCCAGATATCTGGCGCTCAAGTCTATTTCCATTCGCTGTGCTGATCTCAAGAGACGACAACAACGCAACGCAAGCTCACAGAAGGCAGCTTTCCACTTCATATTGAAACCTGAAAGTACAGAGCCTTTCCTTTGCTTTAGGGTTTTCTTTATTATATATATAAGGCTTTGGAAGATTTATATTCATTATATTTATTATTGTTTAAACATATTGTTCATATGTTTTCCCCCTAGGCAATAGGGGGGGGATTCTTTCACTTCATTACTCTATATTACATTAAAACTGTTCAAATTGTAAAAGAAAAAGTATCGGCATGTAGGTACCTTGTGACAGCAGTCAACAGATTTACTGTCATAAACCACCAGACAGGAGATCTATTCCTTCCTCCTGTGAACATCTCTCTCTCTCTCTCTCTCTCCCTCTCAGTCGTTTGTTGTGATAACTCTGTAACTCCACTTCATACTATTCAATTTAGGGAAAACTCAGGCTGAATGAGCTCAATATGCTCCCCAACAGGCCATGGTTATCTGAGGCCCTGACTACCTAACACTCTTACTTTACACTTCCCATGACCCTCCTCTCTATCCCCCTGCCCCTCTTATCTACATCCCTGGAATTAACTTGACTCTGAGCTGTCACTCCACTCTTTTACAAGGCAGCACTTATTGTAACACCATGGTCTCCTATCCACACTGTACTGTACCTTGATTGCTACCTATTTTTAAGGCGCTTTGGACAAAAGTTAAATGATTTTTTTACATTTTTTTTTAACTCAATATATATTTTTTCCAATGGGTCCGGTCAGGTGACACACACACACACATGCATACACACATGCATACACACACACACGCATACACACACACACACACACACACACACACACACACACACAAACACACACACACACACACACACACACACACACACACACACACACACACACACACACACACACACACACACACACGTACACACACACAGCCGACATGGACTGTTGAGTCAGGCAGTGGGAGGATTAGATTGAGGAATTAAAAAGGTAAGACTGCTCAGAGCAAAATGACAGTTTAAATCATATTGTTCATATGTTTTCCCCCTAGGCAATAGGGGGGGGATTCTTTCACTTCATTACTCTATATTACATTAAAACTGTTCAAATTGTAAAAGAAAAAGTATCGGCATGTAGGTACCTTGTGACAGCAGTCAACAGATTTACTGTCATAAACCACCAGACAGGAGATCTATTCCTTCCTCCTGTGAACATCTCTCTCTCTCTCTCTCTCTCCCTCTCAGTCGTTTGTTGTGATAACTCTGTAACTCCACTTCATACTATTCAATTTAGGGAAAACTCAGGCTGAATGAGCTCAATATGCTCCCCAACAGGCCATGGTTATCTGAGGCCCTGACTACCTAACACTCTTACTTTACACTTCCCATGACCCTCCTCTCTATCCCCCTGCCCCTCTTATCTACATCCCTGGAATTAACTTGACTCTGAGCTGTCACTCCACTCTTTTACAAGGCAGCACTTATTGTAACACCATGGTCTCCTATCCACACTGTACTGTACCTTGATTGCTACCTATTTTTAAGGCGCTTTGGACAAAAGTTAAATGATTTTTTTACATTTTTTTTTAACTCAATATATATTTTTTCCAATGGGTCCGGTCAGGTGACACACACACACACATGCATACACACATGCATACACACACACACGCATACACACACACACACACACACACACACACACACACACACAAACACACACACACACACACACACACACACACACACACACACACACACACACACACACACACACACACACACACACACACACGTACACACACACAGCCGACATGGACTGTTGAGTCAGGCAGTGGGAGGATTAGATTGAGGAATTAAAAAGGTAAGACTGCTCAGAGCAAAATGACAGTTTAAATCAGTCAGCAGGACTTATTGCACAGAATTCAATCAGTTCTAAAATAAGATGCTCAATTTCAGCTTAAGGGAGATTTATATTCATTTATACCAGCTGCTAATAAAAGTGCAAGGAGCTCAGAGATTTACGGGGAGCAACAGCTCTCACGCCCAGGTGCTCATTCCGTTTTTTCCCCTGTATGTCTGTGTGTGTGTGTGTGTGTGTGTGTGTGTGTGTGTGTGTGTGTGTGTGTGTGTGTGTGTGTGTGTGTGTGTGTGTGTGTGTGTGTGTGTGTGTGTGTGTGTGTGTGTGAGTGAGTGAGTGCGCACACACATTTTGACCTTTCAAATAATCAATCCTGGCTGGAAACACTTGAAGTTCCCATGCAATCTTCTAATGTTCCTGAAAATTCGATTCTTGAGAGGGGTGTGGATCAGTGATATGCGGGTCATTTTATCGGCAACCCGAACTCGCCCGATCTATAATTCAACTCGAACCGCTAGAATTATTAAATTGAAAATAATTCTCCAACCCACAACCCGACCCGTTATTGTACTTCTTTAGTTGTTCATCATTTGAGCTAGCGTTTCTACTTTAGCCTACTTTTGAATGAGAACAGAATGGCCCTTTCTGTCCAACATCACAGGACAGCTTAGCCTCACTGATAAGAAATATTCCCAATATCCTTGAGGTAAACAAATGCACAGAAGTGGACATCCAGAAAGTAAAAGTCCTGCCAAGTATTTGATCCAACCATTTAGTTAACCAGCTCATCCTAATTAGCAGCCAGGTATAGATCATATTATTAGTTATATCACCTGTGTTAAGTTCACAGGTAGAAATAATATATGGCAGGACTTTTACTTTCTGGAACCAGGAATGCCCACTTCTGCAAATGCAGCACAAACACAACTCCCTTTTCTCCGACATACCTAATAAGGACATCACTAAAACACACTTACAAGTGTTAATAATCCACAGTGTAAAAAAAAAAACACTCTGGCATTTGCTGTGTAGGTTGCCTGGCATTTTAGCCTACAGTTGGGTTGTAAGGGGGATCATAAAATATGTGGGAATCCTTTCAAATGTTAATAATTAATTAAAGATCTATTTTTTATGCTTAGCCACAGGCACCTTATTTCAGCCTGCATATCACTGCGTGGATTAGGTATAATGCAATGAATGTTGACAGGAAAAGTTTCCGTAAACATTGTCCTGAAAACATTAGGTTTTATTCAGCAATGTATGTGTGGCTGTGTAGAGGAGGATGTTTGTTTCCATTTCTGTATATGTCTATGTTTGAGTGTGTGTGCGTGTGTGTGTGTGTGTGCATGTGCGTGTGCATGTGCGTGTGCGCGTGCGCGTGCGTGCGCTTGCGTGGGCGTGTATGTGTGTGTGTGTGTGTGTGTGTGTGTGTGTGTGGCCATAGGGTGCCAGGCTACAGCTGAA
>NC_085015.1:14189296-14199296 GCF_963854185.1 Sardina pilchardus
CGCTTTAACCCTCTCTGGCCACGGCTACACTGTGCCACACTTGCAGTACTACACTCTGGAGCCATGACCATGGAGGCTCATGAACAAGTGCCCCCAGAGTGTAGCACTGGATTCCTCCTTTAACTAATGAACACTTGGAGGCAATGCTAAGTAAGACTGAATCAGTTAAGCATTGATTCACTGACGAAAAGGAATCAAATCTCCCCATGTGGATCACTCAGTAATTGGTTTGGGTTTCAGGTGATCCCTGGACTAATGAATGCTGTTAGGTGATGCTAGTAAGGCCAGATGTATAATTGGCTTAAAGTTGATCTGCAATAGGATTGTAAAGCTCAGAGCTCAGGCGTGATCAACGGGCATGATAGACTGACTGGCCTGTGACCCTGAACAGCAGTGGTGCTGCAAGTGGAATGTTTGTAAGAGCATAATGTGAAAGATGTACAGGGTGAATGAAAAACGATGGAGAATTTTATGTGTGTGTGTGAGTGTGTGTGTGTGTGTGTGTGTGTGTGTGTGTGTGTGTGTGTGTGTGTGTGTGAGAGAGAGAGAGAGAGAGAGTGTGTGTGTGTGTGTGTGTGTGTGTGTGTGTGTGTGTGTGTGTGTGTGTGTGTGTGTGAGAGAGAGAGAGTGTGTGAGTGTGAGAAAGAGAGAGAGAGAGAAATGTGTGTTTGCTTGAATACCATCTGTATTCTTGTCAAATGCCTGTTGATAACTAGTCCCATATGCATTGAACCCCCTGTTGATAGTCTCATCAGGCCCACTTTAGATCACTTATGTTTACGTTTACTTTGAGCAGACGCGCAACAATAACAACAAACATCACATTAGCATTAAAGTTAAATTCGGCACGTAAATCTTTGATGTCGGCTCCACACCCAGTCAAATTACACCTCTCCATTTCCACAGCTCTGACATCAGCTGTCAGCAGGACCAGAGAAGCTGTTTACTTCCTATTCATAGAGCCCGGACTGTGTGTATGAACGGAACGCCGGGATTATTTTGAGCCTGCAATCCAAATGGACAGCCTCAAGACCTCGAGAGGCAATTCACCAATTTTGACAAAAAAATGAAATAAAAAAATAGTGTAGTGTATATCGGAATGGAATTGCAGACTGCGCCGTCAACATGCATGAAACTTGGGAGTCTGGTCTGGGACTGTAGGGGGGGAAAAGCGGCGTCTTATTGAAGGAGGAGATTGACAATGTTTGCCTGAGAGATGATGACGAACAAAACAGCTTTTCGCCGGAGACCTCTGAGTGCTCCGCCGATACAAACGACGCTGAACCGTTAAATCAGCAGCATCGTTCAATGTCATGCGCAACCTATAGTCGGAGCTTCTGAATGACTTTTCGCGTTCAGGTCCTGCCCCAGGAGAACTGAGACACACACACACACACACACACACACACACACACACACACACACACACACATACAGAGTCTATCTCTTTCTTTATGAGGCTGACGTTTCCCTCCCTCATCATAAACCTCCCCACTCAGTATTGTATTTCTGCCTGCTAACAAGGGATGAGAGCAGAGGACA
Source organism: Sardina pilchardus (assembly GCF_963854185.1). Taxonomy (NCBI): domain Eukaryota; kingdom Metazoa; phylum Chordata; class Actinopteri; order Clupeiformes; family Clupeidae; genus Sardina; species Sardina pilchardus. The sequence goes on from NC_085015.1 coordinate 14,190,839, forward strand.
ATACGACGACACAGCACAAACCACAACAATAATAAAGCCTTGAAACACCTCTTTACAATCAAGGTTGCGCTCAGCGCGTATCACATCTTCTCTCTTTCCCCTCCTCTTTGTCGATCTCTCAGCGAGCATGTCATTGCTCATACATGCGTGTATAGGGGCACTTGATTGTTGGGATGGTAAAGAATAGGCCTGCAAGTCTTTTATCCTCACTGATTGTGTGTGTCATGGGATTGCTCATATGAATTGTGAAGACTTAGAAAAAAAATGGCCCTGGACATTCTACTTAGCGTGAGCAGTATAATTGCAGAGCTATGCTTTGAAATTCTTTACAGAAGCAAAATAGCCGGCGTGTGTCACGAATTGTCAGGTAGCTGGCATTAAAAAAGAAGGTCTGCCATTTTAATCTAATGCTTTATGGCAAATTCAGCTATTCACTTCTCAAAGTCTCAAAGCTGTCTATTCAGAGTGTGTGCTCAAGGGAAGAAAGTCTAGTGTTCCCACGCAGTCTTCACTCGGTAAATGGGAAACCAATTGACCAAGCCATAAACAGTTCCAGCCAATCAACAAAGAACACAACAGGAAGAGTGTAATTGGATTGGCTACTGAGGTGAAATGTCATCGACCTTTCACCTTAATTCTTTATTCAATGATGTATAGCATGAGGAGAAAGGTGGAGTTCGCAAGAGCCCTGTCTGCGTAAAACGTCAAATTACCTCGTGGGTGATGCACCACTTCCATCACGCACGTTCCAGGGTGCTTTGTGTGTCCTCGCCGCGTGGTGGCAACCTGCTTCACGTTACCCCGCGCTGCAAGCGTAGTCAACTCCAACACACACACTCACACACACTGTTCGGGGGACCAAGCTCTCAAAGCATACCGACGAACCGGCTTCTACGTATGGCTTCTGCGAGGCGTACGCTGCTGATGACAGCGTGATCTTTTTCAAGTTGCTCTACCAGCTTGACTGTCCGCTTTTCCTATGCCACGCCGTGGCTGACAGTTCCTCGGTTGATCGGAAAAAGAAACTAATTTGACGACCGCACGGTTGGATTGCATTGGAGTGGGGGGGCATTTATCGATGCCGACAATATTCGGTGTTCAATTTTCAGGCGGAGTCGTTGAGCTGGAAGCTTTCGTCACCACTTCCAGAATCTTTTTCTTTGGGATCAGCATCATCGTGTCCTCGGAACCCCCGAAAGATAACTAACTGAATTGTCAAAGGGGAAATAAAACTTTAATCTTCACAGGGTGTGGAGACACTTATTACAAGTATTGCTCTTTATGACTTACTTTGCGTTTTGGAAAATCACGAGATCGAATTTTCTCTGAATGGATATAGTGGACACATGTCCATAAAGGCTACCGTTTTTTCGCTCTGAATGGAGACCGTTACTCTGTATATCTAAGGATTACTTCAAGGAGCGACAGCTGCATGTGCGCAACCATTCTTCTTCAAAAAAAGTAACTGAGAGGGAAACAGACGGTCTCTCGCAGAATTTGGACAGAAGTGGGATCAGTTTGGACATAAATTCAACTTTACAGAGGGGCAGCGGCTACTGTAATTGCGCGCTTATGAATTGCTGATCTGTAAGTCACATTGCTATTCAAAGTAGACGTTCCCTGTGGACCTATATGTGACGTTATTGCATTTTATTTGATTAAGTCACTGAAGAAAAAAAACAAACCGCCACTTGATTTGGCGCAGCGTTGCTGTGAACGGAGACTGTCCGGAGAGGCGTGCAGTCGGAACAGAGCGGGTACTCAGTCCAGGGCGGGCACACACGCGCCACTCCAGGTGGACTTGATCGGAGCAACATGTACCCGTCGTGCCGGACACACGAGTTTAACGCTGGGCGTCTGAAGGCAATGGTCGGGTACTCGGCGAGACTGAAGTGTCGACCCAGTTGGATATTACTGCTTCTCCTGTTCATTCACTACACGACGGCTCAAGGTAAGGTACCGTTGTTGTTTTTCTTTTTACCAGACCGGAGCAGGGAGCTACATAGGAGCAACTGCTCAACCAGCCACTTTCTGAGAATGTGAATAATGTGTCATCCTCCGTCGCGCACCATTTTCTTGACAGACTGTGCGCGCGCTGTAGTACCGCCACCGACCCAATTTCGAGCTCCCGAAAGTGAACATGTCATCCCAAGTGAACACGCTCTCTCTCTCTCTCTCTCTCTCTCTCTCTCTCTCTCTCCCTCTCTCATACTGAGGGAAGACAGAACAATAACAGTTGGGAATCAACACTTTACAAGAATTTCCTCTGCTGGTGCTTGGTAAATGTTTTGGGATTTGTTCACACTCCTGTCTCATTCCTGGAACACTTGGGCTATCTTTTCCTCACATTACGGTCTTGAGGGCGCGTGAGGGTTATTCTAAGGCCACGACACAACTGTAATTTGATCGCCAGCATCGCCTCTTCCAGGGGGAAAAAAAGTTAACGTGTTCAGTGTCATGTGTTCTCCAGTAAATCTAAATCTCAGCCACTACATTACGGCGTGAGAACTCAAACCGTCTGTTACATGTACTGTACTGTGTATGAGTGTGTGTGTGTGTGTGTGTGTGTGTGTGTGTGTGTGTGTGTGTGTGTGTGTGTGTGTGTGTGTGTGTGTGTGTGTGCATGTGTGTGTGTGTGCGTGTGTGTGTGTGTGTGTGTGTGAGTGTGTGTGTGAGTGAGTGTGTGAGTGTGAGAGAGAGAGAGAGAGAGAGAGAGAGAGAGAGAGAGAGAGAGAGAGAACAGAAGGAGATGTGGTATGGGAAAGTAGGCGACAAGAGAGGATTGCTTGCCAGTCACATTTTGCATGGGGGAAAAAAAGGCAACTCTCCCCTCTGTGAAAATGGTGTCATATGTTCGGTATTCAGCTTTCACACTTTGAGTTAAGTGTTTCTGCTCTTGACGCAGATCTTTTTCGAAACGTGGTGATGGCACATTTATCTCTCTTTAAATGGAATGACACACACACATATGCATGGATCTCTCTCTCTCTCTCTCTCTCTCTCTCTCTCTCTCTCACACGCACACACACACACACACAATCTTTCTCACTCTCTCAAACACACAGACACAGACACACACACACACACAACACACAACACACACACACACACACACACACACACACACACACACACACACACACACACACACACACACACACACACACACACACACACACACACACTTCACCCTGGGTAACTTCCTAATGTTGTGGTCTTAAAAAGCTGACATGGAGCCACTTGTGGTAATTTACATCCAGCAGTGGTGTTGCCTTGAGCGAGGAGGGTAAATCGCTCCCAGACCGTTTTTACAGAGTGCATCGGACCAGAGAGGACACACTTACTTACTCACTCACTCACTCACAAATACGCATGCTTTCACTCACTCACTCAGTCTTTCACATTCACTCAATCATATTTACCCACTCCCTCCCAAACACACACACTCACTCACTCACTCACTCACTCACATTTACTCAGTCATTCATTCACTCAGTCACTCAGTCACTCGGTCACTCGGTCACTCAGTCACTCACATTCACTCAGTCATTCATTCACTCAGTCACTCATTCAGTGGAGATTATTCGCAGCTCAACCTGGAGTAGCTCCAGTCCTTATCTAAGATCTGCATTCAGATTAGGATCGGAGTCTGAGTATATCAGGAATGAATCCATTCTGCGGCCAATTTACTGTAAGATAACCATCGTTCGCTTAGGAAAAAACAAAAGAGGCCTATTCAGTTCCCGTAACACTTACAGTAAACACACTCTGATTGGTGATTGGACGAGCACAACAGAGGTCAAAGGTCGCTGCTGTGCCAACACTGACTGCTGCTGCCATTTCGCTTCCTCCGTATTCGCCGTGCGCCTCACCCCTCCCAGGTGTTTGTAGTTCAGGTGGAGGTGAGCGCTGGAGAGGAGTGTTATCTCCCGTAAGCCCTTTAGACGAGTGGCCCTGGCACCTGCGCCAAGGTGTGTGCCACACGGGGAATATCAAACTGTAAAAGGCCCTCGCCACGCCAGTACTGCGCCACGCCACGCCGCGATGTGACAGCCATCTGTCATCCTCATCAGTCAAGCAGGCCAGCTCTCCTCGTCTTCACAAACACAGCCCCGGCGTCTGGCTCTAAAGAGGGATTTAGATTTATGTCAAGTTCTACAGGTGTGTGTGTGTGTGTGTGTATTCTGACTCAGAGGTGTGTGTGTGTGTGGGCGGGTGGATGTGTAAGAGTGATGACAATGCATAGAGTGGGCCGTGAATGAGGATAGAGAGAGACAAGGAGAGAAAGACAGACTAAGAGGATGAAAGATGGAATAACAGAAGGTGTGGAGGTTGTGATGGAAAGCAAGCAGGGGAAATAATAGGGGAGAGAGGGAGGGAGGGAGGGAGGGAGAGAGAGAGAGAGAGAGAGAGAGAGAGAGAGAGAGAGAGAGAGAGAGAGAGAGAGAGAGAGAGAGAGAGAGAGAGAGAGAGAGAGAGAGAGAGAGAGAGAGAGAGAGAGAGAGAGAGCTGACACTTTCCTTTACTAAACAAGCACAGGTAAACTACTGTAAGACTTCCAATGAAACAAACACCTCGATAACACGTCTTCCATCTCCTCCAGTCATCTAAAAACCCAGCCTTCTTAGAAGCTACAGTACGCTCTCATCATCCGTGAGAGATCCAGGGAGAGGCTGAGAGAGATAGAGAGAGAGAGAGAGAGAGAGAGAGAGAGAGAGAGAGGAAGAGAGAGAGAATTTCAGAAGGGGAGAGTGTGTGTGAGAGAGAAAGGAAGAAGGAAAGAGAGAAGGGGAAAGGAAGATTGAAGGGAAGAGAGAGAGAGAGATACAGTAGAGAGAAGGCGAGAGAGCAAGAGGGAGAGAAAGGGAGAAGGGGAAAAAGCAAGAGAGAGGGAGAGAAAAGGAGAAGGTGAGAGAGAGAGGGATAAGGCAAGAGAGAGAGAGAGAGAGAGAGAGAGAAATGGATAAGGGAAGAGAGCAGGAGAGAGTGAGACGGGGATGAGTCAGGTGTGTCGGCCCCTTCACCGTTCTGTCCACCTCTCGTCACGTAGTGTCCTCTCAGGGGTCAGAGGAGACGGGGATTAATTGGCTCTTTTCCTGCTTCCCTCTTGTCCTCTGAGAGAGAGAGAGAGAGAGCAGCAGGCCTGATGCCCACACGGCCTCCTCTCCTCTCCTCTCGACTCCTCCTCTCCTCTCCTCTCCTCTCCTCTCTACTCCTCCTCTCCTCTCCTCTTCTCTCTACTCCTCCTCTCCTCTCCTCCTCATCTCCTCTCCTCTCCTCTCTACTCTACTCCTCTCTATTCCCCATCTCCTCTCCTCTCCTCTTCTCTCTACTCCTCTCTATTCCCCATCTCCTCTCCGCTCTTCTCCTTTCCTCTTCTCTCCTCATCTCCTCCCATCTCGTCTCATCTCCTCTCCCCTCTACTCCTCTCCTCTCCTCTCCTCACCTCCCCTCCTCCCATCTCCTCTGTTCTCCTCTCCATGCCATCTCTCATTTTCTGTTTTTCTCCTCTCCTCTCTTTTTTCTTCTCCTCCACTCTCCTCTCCCCCTCTCATCGTCTCTTTTCTCTCCTCCTCTATTCTCCTCCCACATCCCTTCCTCTCCTTCTCTCATCTTTCCTTTTCTCTTCTCCTCTTCTCTTTTCTCCTCCTCTGTTCTACATCCCTCTCTTCACCCTCCTCTCGTCTTCTCCCCCTCCTCCCCTTTATGGTGATTAAAGCACAGGATTTGCCCTGCTGACTGATGCCACAGACCCCCCCCCCCTCCCTCCCCCGCCCCCCCCTCCCCCGCCAGACGCTTTAATGACCACCACATCTCCGTAACGAGAAGCCCGGCGCGACACGCAGGGCGATCACAGGCCGATGCTTTAGCTCCGCGAGAGACGAGCGATGGCAGACCTCCAGAATGTTCGGGAAAAGATCAACCAGATTATTACACCCTTTTTCACATCTCTCAGATTGTCAATTATTTTGAGATCTGTTTCATAGCTTAATAAGAGACTCTGCTGTATCCATCTACATCCCATAATGTAGATGTCCAGTATGAAGACTTTTTCCCCCAGTGTCTTCATGTTTCATCAAGTGTGTTTGTTCTCTAATGTAGGCATACTAGGCTTGTTATACTGGACTTACAGCTGTTCTCCTGTAGGTAGACCTGATGGCATTTTGAATCACATGCCACAGGAGTACTGTGATTAAACTCTCAATGCATAGCATAGCATCTGTAGTTGGATACGTCAGTTTACTGTTTTTCTCTCGATCGCTTTGACCTGCTTGAAGAAACTGGGATCAAATTGCTCTTCGTTAACAGTTTCTTTGCACAGCAGAAGTCAGCTCTTGCAAATGTGCTCACACGTTTTCGTTGGGTTCACACATTTCTCACAGCCTTTAGCACAACAGTTAGCACAGATGCCATTCAAAGACCCAGACCTCTATTGGTGTCCCTGTGCTAAACAAAGGGAAAACATCTATTCGCAGGTGGTGGAGATTTCTTTCACAAGTCTGCTATTTGCAAGTATGGATGTAAGGTACATTTAGAGAAATGGCCTCTTTGGTGAAGAAAGCTAGCCTGGCTAGCGCCACCACTTCTCCATGAGACGTGGTCTGGCAACCAAACGTTCATTTTCTCGTATTTGAAAAAAATGCCAGATCCGTTCATTGGGCGCCACAGATATATCAGCGTCTGTGCATGTTGAATGTACTGTACTGTCTATTTCAATGGAAACAAATACAAGTTGTAGTTCAATGAAATTTGTCCTGTCTAGGTGCTTACTGTAGGTCTTATACTGTATACTGTACCAGTGACAGTCACATAATTTGGGAGGAATGAATACAATTCATTTTTATTCAATACATTTAGTCTTTTCACAGCAGTGTGACATCAGTTTTGACACAAACATCAAAGAGATCGAGAAAAACTTAAACTGGGAAATATATTTAGCATGTTTTTAAGGAAATTGGACCAATGCAATGGCAGCCCAGGAGGAAGCAGACAAGGATGGCATTTAGTTGTGAGGCGGCAGCTCAGAATCCCAAGCTCGGTTCAGATGTCGCACGATGGTGCCGCCACACTACACCACACTACACTACACTACACTACTCTACACTGCACTACACTACACTGCACTGCACTGCACTACACTACACTACACTACACTACACTACACCACACCGTACCATACTACACCCAGTACCCAGGCGGAGTGTTTTTGGACGCAGGCGCGGAGTAGAGCGAGCGGAGGCAGATAGCGGGGGTGTGCCGCCAGGAACCAGGCTGGGGTGTCATGTCTCGGCAACGGCACATAAATCACTCAGCATTAGTGGATTAGCAGGACTGCCTGACTCGCCCGGTGTCTCACTGGCTGTGTGTGTGTGTGTGTGTGTGTGTGTGTGTGGTAGATGGCAGGGGCCAGTGACAGTCTGCACCAGATCAGGAAGGTTAGTCCTTGCGGGTGATCAGTGATAAGAGCAGAAGTCAGAGGGTGGGGCTGGGTGGTGGTGGTGGTGGTGTTGGAGTGGTGGTGGTGTTGGAGTGGGTGTTGGTGGTGTTGGAGTGGGTGTTGGAGGTGTGTGGTGGTGGGAGTGTGGATTGCGTGATGATGGTAATAAACTGGAGATGAATTACATGAGCTTATTTTATACCAGTCTCGGAGTGTGTGTGTGTGTGTGTGTGTGTGTGTGTGTGTGTGTGTGTGTGTGTGTGTGTGTGTGTGTGTGTGTGTGTCTGTGTATGCATGTGTGTGTGTGTGTGTGTGTATACGCATCTGTGTCTGTGTCTGTGTGTGTGTGTGTGTGTGGTGTGCGTGTGTGTGTGTACTTGTGTGTTTGTGTGGGAGGGTACACATTCTGACAAGTACCACTATAACTGAGGGAATGTGCACACCAGGGCTCTCAGGATTGATGCTCTTCAATTTTGCCTATTTGGATGTTCTTTACCTCACTCCCACTCTCTGTTTCAATCAAAACATTGTTTTGATCTGGCCTCCACAGACGGTGGAAAAAAAACATGATAAAAGCATTAAAGTAGACGGGCGGATGGATGAGGGGATGGGGGGGTTGGGTTGGGGGGGGGGGGGTTGGTTGGTGCTCTGCTTCGATCTAATTTGGAGCTGTATGCGGGAGTAATGCATTTGGGAAAATGTGCTTGAGAGTGCTGCCCGTACGTTCATGTTTCCGTCGTAGCCGTCCTTCGGGACGACGCTCACCGGGATCTAACTTCGATCTTGTTCTGACCACCATCTGACCTCGACTGCACTCCCACCCCCAGCCCACCTGCGCCCTCCCTCCCCCCCCCCCCCCCATCACCTCCTCCTCCTCGCCTGGCCTTCCGACACCCCCAGACTGGAGGCTTGGATCGGCACGGATCTCTTTTGTTTCCTGCTGTGCCTCAGACGCCCGCTCTCGCTCAGAAACAGAATTATCGAGCAGCGTGTGTTTGTAATTTCACAGAGCAGCACATG
>NC_085015.1:14209296-14216796 GCF_963854185.1 Sardina pilchardus
GAGAGAGAGAGAGAGAGAGAGAGAGAGAGAGAGAGAAGAAGGAGATTGAGAGGGAGAGAGACGGAGAAAAGATGGAGAGGGAAAGAGAGAGACAGAGAGAGACAGAGAGAAAGAGAGAGAGAGAAGAAGGAGACAGAGGGAGAGAGAGAAGGAGACAGAGGGAGAGAGAGAAGGAGCATTAGTATGCAGGGGTTGGTGCCGCGTCAAATCAGCCCGTCCTGCCACTGACGGGGGACCGAATTTAGAGTCGCGCTTGAGCTTTCTCCCCCAAAACACACTCACTCTCTCAATGTGCCTCTGCACAAGCTCCCAAGGCATGCGTTCCAATCCGCATATGGGGTCCCCACCGTTGTGAATTGCTCTATCGGGGTGTATTTGTCTGCACTTTGGTGTGTGTGTGTGTGTGTGTGTGTGTGTGTGTGTGTGTGTGTGTATGCCCCTGTGGCCCATCTCGTTACGTCAAAAATGCTTTGGCTCTCCAAAAACAGGCTTTGAACGGCGTTTTTTTATCCCCTCGAGGGAATCTCGCAGTTGGAGGCGACTCAACAGGGGCCTCGCCGCGCCGCGCGTCACGTTAAAATATGGAGGCACTGGCAGCCCCGACGCGGAGCCGTCTGGTAAAAGAGCGCAGAGGGCAAACGTGGGGCTGCGTCTTCACACAAAAAAATAAAATAAAAGAGAGACGGACTGAAGGGACAATCGCACGGAGCAGCGGAGTGCAGTCCAGACCAGGGGGCAAAGTGTTTTGGAAAGGTTCACCTGATTAAGATGGGGAGTCACTGCCATTTCAGAGAGAGAGAGAGAGAGAGAGAGAGAGAGAGAGAGAGAGAGAGAGAGAGAGAGAGAGGGAAAAATAGAGAGAGGGAGAAGGAGAGGAAGAAGGAGAGAGAGAAGGAGAGAGAGATGGAAAAAGGCGGAGAAATACTGAAAGGGAGAGAAAAGGAGAGAGATAGAGAGATAGAGAGGGAGAAGGAGAGAGAGAAGGAGAGAGAAATAGAGAGAGGGAGAGAGAGAAGGACAGAGAGAGATGAGTGGAGGAGAGGAGAGGAGAGCAGGAGAGTGGGTAGCAGCAGCAGCAGCAGCAGCAGTAGAAGATTGTGGGGGCAGACAGACGGGGAAAGGGAGGGGGAAAAAAAGAAAAGAAGGACGACGAAGGCTTCCCTTCAAGACCGAGATGAAGCCATTTTTCCCCCGTTTCATTCTCCCAGCCATCCTGTTCCACAGCAGCGGGAGAGAGGGGGGGACCTGATGAGAAAATGTTTTGCTCAGTTTTTCTCCTCCGCCACGGCTCTTTTGTGTTACCCAGCCAAAAAAAAAAGCAAGATATAAAAAAAAAAGAAACGGTCCTGAAATACGAACAACGAACGCCAGGCAACAGACGCCTTTTTAATGCCGTCGTCGTCTTCCTCGTTTGCCTTTCTTCCCTCGTTCAAGAGACGCTCCTTGTCTTTTTTATAATTAGAGGGCAATTGAAACCCCCCAGATGGAGGCGCGCCAGCGGTTGGCAGCGAGCGGGTATAACGATGGCACCGTCTCGGCACAGTATGCCCGCGCGGCGCGCGCCGGAGCCCGCCTCCGTTCTCATCGTCTGCCAGCGCGAGAGGAGGGAAACGAGGGGGCTTATCTCTCGGCTTGCCTCTCATGTCTCTCGGAGTCTCTTCTCCATTAAAGACAAAACGCGTTGATATTCTGCCGTGTCATGTTTTTTTTTGTTTTTTTTCTCCTCCCGCTCACAGTGACTCCACTCCACTCTTGCTACTCCACTTAAGAAAAGAATTCACCAGAAGCAGTCGACTGGTGACCTCAGTGCCTGATTCATTACACCATAAAGAGAACTAAACAGAGATTGTGCCCCTTTTTCCTTGAAAAAAAGAAAATAAATAATATAATAATAATCTTAAAGTGGCTTTGCGACTCGACTGAAAAACACGACATTGATCTGAAAAAAAAGAAGACTGGAGGTCTAGTCGAGGGCCTCGGAGGGAAAAAGGGCTCGGCGGTGGCATCAAAATAAGCCTTTCTGCTGGCATCAAAAAAACCTCCTCGCGCCCGCATCAAACAAAGTTGGAGGCAGAGCTAGTCATCTTTAGCATCCAGACGCGTCTCGGAAGCGCCCCTGATCTCCAACTGAAGGCTTCATCAGACAGCCGCTTCTTGATTAAAAAACACACGCGGCAGATCTTATTGCTTTGAAAAGACTCTGTGGAGGAGAGCCCCTCAACCTTATTTCTCATGCTCCCTCTCTGGTTTCCTCTCCTCAGTGAAACGCCAATACAATGCCAGTGTCATGCCAACGGTGCCAATTTAGTGAACGACGTTGGTGGCACAGGTGGTTGCACAGTGTCAAAAATTGAGTCGGTTTGTTGGATGTGTTTTTTTTAATACACTCGGTTACAACAAATCAACATATGCTAGACTTATAAACAAACTAATTATCCGAACAGTTTTGCGGATCAGCAAAGGATGCTCATAGCGTGCCTGTCGGAAATCATCACGGTGAAGATAGCCACAATGAACCATAAACTCAAGCTGTAAGGCAAATGGAAAATAGATGTCTGTCATTGCAATGCATAATTAAAAGGCTGATTCAACACTGCTCATTTAACATCGCATCATATGGCTTCATGAAATGAAAGGCTTCATTTTGAATTGATGTGTTACAGCCGCACACAGTAGACAGAGGACATTGTGTTTGCATTGCTGTGAAAGTAAAGTGTACAGGGTTGCCTATCCCATCCACCAAGGGCCCTAAATTCCTGAAACTGTAAAGGTGTGACTGGCTGGCGCACCTGCACTGCACACCGGCAACCCGGGTTCGATTCCCGCCCCGTAGTCCTTTCCGGATTCCACCCCAAGTCTCCCTCCCACTCACTTTCTGTCTCTCTCTACTACAGTATGCTATCTGATTAAAGGCATTCAAGTTCCCCCAAAAATATACTTAAAAACCCTAAAAAAGAACAGTAAAGGGGCTCTGAAAAAGACTGTATTGATTTCAGAGCCTCTAATGTGGCCATTGTGTTTTGAAACCTCAGGCCATTTGAAGGAACTGGTGCATGCATAAAACTTGCTGCAAACGCCCGGAGCCAACTGAGATGGAGACAATTGAACAATCTTTTTAAAAAATTGCTTATTTATTTCTGCACCATATGGTCCCTATGAGGCACCGTATTAAGTGCTTATGAACCAGTGTTGCGTGGAGCCACTGAACTGTGTGCTCTTTTCGACCTGAAATAATGTGCCGAGATCGTTGTGCTCGCAATGAGCTGTGGAGCGAACGCTAAGGCTCCCTGTTTTCAGTAAACATATTTCAACCCACATGCATCCCCCCTTTCTCTTTCTTTCTTTCTTTCTTTCTTTCTTTTTTATCTCTTTCTCAGTTCTGTTTGGCCTCTGCCCTCAACACTTGAAGCGCCAAAAATGTCATAACTACTAGAACTGCCGACCCTTAGATTTTGAACTTGATATCTAACCAGCAGGGCTGTTTTTTTTTTAATTAAAACATTATTTTTATTTTTATTTTTATTATTATATTTGTTAATTAAAATCAGAATAACCCATGGCGGAGGCTCTAGTGTTGAGGAACAGCAGTAAAATCACCTGTTTCCATAAAACATAGCCAGCTCTAGACATACTGTAGTGCACTGCATCCCCCTTCTTCTCTCTGTTTCCATGTATCTCTCAGCATCTCTCTGTCTCTGTCTCTCTCTTTCTGACACACACACACACACACACACACACACACACACACACACACAGTCACACACACAGACACTAACTCTGTCCCCCTCTCCTTCTCTGTGTTCCCATTTCTCTCTCAGTGTCTCTCTGTCTCTGTCTCTGTCTTTCACACACACACACACACACACACACACACACACATTGACTCTGTCCCCCTCTCCTTCTCTCCGTTCCCATTTCTCTCTCAGTGTCTCCCTGTCTCTGTCTCTGTCTTTCACACACACACACACACACACACACACACACACACACACACACACACACACATTGACTCTGTCCCCCCCCCCCCTCTCTCTCTCTCTCTCTCTCTCTGCATCCCTCTCTCTCAGACTCATGGCTGCATGCTTGCTCTCTGTCTCCTCTGCCACGTGCTGTAGCGTGGGTGGAGCGCTGTCATCCATCTCAGGGTATCAATAGCTACAACTTTAATTACACACAGATGCCGTCAGGTTGTCAAGCGTCTAATGGGACCATTGATTCCACCTCACCTAATTGATTAATTAATCGTCATGGTGATAGGAACCCAATATTTTTAGCGCGCTCGCTCCCTCTGCTCTTTAGGTTTTGGCTTCACTTTCATTTTTCTTTCTTCGTTTGTCCAAGCTTTTCAAATTCCATCTGAGATACACACTCAGGTAGGAAATAGACACACACAGACACACACAGACACACACACACACACACACACACACACACAGACACAGTTTTAACTGAACTGGGTGAAGAGACACTGAGGCTCAGAAGCCAGAAAAACAACAACACAAACAAACACGCAAATATGACTGTTTATCTAGAGCCAGTTAGGAGAGAGGGAGATGATTGGCTTGGGTGTCTGATTGACAGCTGGCTGCTCTGACCTTGAGCTAGCCCTCGGGATTAGAGGGCAAATTAAAAGCATTATCTCACAGACGATGCCATCAGTAATTAACGGCAAAACAGGTCGATAGTGCGCATCCCTCAGAATTCAGAATTAAGATAGAAGGAAAAAGTAATGGGGAAGGGGGGGGGGTGTCTTGTGTTTGACAAGAACCAACTCTAATCATTGCCTGGCTTCTAAAACTTTGTAGTTTTGGGTTGAGATTTGCATGGGAGTTTTGAAAAGGGATGGTCAGTGTTGTCTTCATCAGAGCTGCTTCACTGGTCTCTGTGTGTGTGTGTGTGTGTGTGTGTGTGTGTGTGTGTGTGTGTGTGTGTGTGTGTGTGTGTGTGTGTGTGTGTGTGTGTGTGTGTGTGTGTGTGTGTGTGTGTGTGTGTGTGTGTGTGTGTGTGTGTGTGTGCGTGCGTGTGTGTGTGCGTGAGATTTCCAGTCTTCTCCTGCATGTTTGCTATAGAGTGTGTGGTGTGTGAGCAGAGCCACAGAGCCTCGCGGTCGACACCTCTGGCTAGAGTGTGAAAAGAAAGTGACAGAGGAAAACACAAGAGGAAAGAAAAGGTTGAGTGTGAGAATGAGAGAGAGAGGGAGAGACAGAGAGAGAGAGAGAAAGAGAGAGAGAGACTCATAAAAAGGCGCAGTCAGTCACTCAACTACAATAGCATCTCACTTTTTCTACCAATAGGATGTTGTGTATTGCGTGTTGTTTGCATGCATTATAATGGCCCTTTTATATACACACAAAAGATGCCAGCTTTATACAATACAATACATGGCCTATCTCTCAGGCCTGACATTAGTGCGGCATGTTCAGTATGTGCAAGCTCTTTAACTCGGATTTGCCTTGCATGTACATATCAAATGTGATTCCTGACATGTTTATTCAGACCTTTTTCATGTCTCTCTCTACCGCTCCTCCTCTCCTCCTCTTATTCTCTCACTCTCTCGTTCTCTCGTTCTCTCGTTCTCTCTTTTGTCATGTTTCACAGACAGAGAGTAGAAATGTGTAGCACATTCTTAAACCCACACACACACACACACAGAGAGACACGGACAACACCGTGGCGCAACATGCATAACACACAAAAAAAGCCACAAACACACACACGCACAAAAAAAAAAGATTAAGCAAATCGTGGCGAGAACAAAAGATCGCAGGGCATTGTGTTATTTATGTCTTTGCGCCGGTTCTACCGTAATGGCCGTCCCGGGGAGTGAGCGTGTGCGTTTTCTCTGAGCTCAGCATGGGTGAATCATGCGCGGGGAAGGTGCTGTGCTGTGCTGTGCTGTGTGGACCTGCGGACGCATGGGGAATTGTTGGCTGACTCAAAGCCGGCTGGCTCCATTAGAATGTTCTAACGGTGGGAATTGGGGGATAATGATGGCCGCCTCGCTTTGCGTCAGCCATCTATCTGGACAAACAGACACACACACACACACACACACACACACACACACACACATACATCAGGCACACACACGCATACATGCACACACACAAACAGACTATGCACACACACACACACACTCACACACACACACACACACACAAACATAAAGATGCACATACATACACCCATGTGCGTTAGTCATGGAAGAAAATGGCTGAAAGGATAAACAGGCTAGACACTCCTTTGTCTGGAAGTACTTCCCTCGAAAATGACACCTGTTCCACAGTGTCTTGTAAGTGGTGTGCAGCTGTGTTAAGTACAATAAGGGTGCTATGGACAGCCAGGATAACAGCTAGCATTAGCAGTGATGTTAGCACCAGCAATCTATGGGTACATAATGACGAGTCGACCAGTAGAAACCTCTTATGGAAAACTCGTCAATTTGTCAACTTATATAAATATGTAGTCGTGATACTTCTAATATTCCTTCTACTGCTCTCTCTCTCTCTCTCTCTCTCTCTCTCTCATCTCTCTTTCTCTCTCCCTCTCTCTCTCACTGTACTCTCCCACCAGTCTATTGTATTTGGCCTTCGATCTCCCTATCCCCTTTGTTTCTCTCTCCGTCCGCACCTCTCTCTCTATCCCTCTCTCCCTGACTCTATCCTTGGAAGGGTCGGAGAGGTCTAGCATTCCCCCCTTAGTCAGCCCCTGATCCCCTTCTGCCCCAGTCAACTGCCCCTGCCCCCGACTCCTCCTCAAAATAGCCCCCCTAGTGGGACGGGCCTGCTGCAGCTGTTCAAGCCAAACCCTTAAATCAGAGGAGAGCGACACACGCACACACACACACACACACACACACACACACACACACACACACACACACACACACACACACACACACACACACACAATCACACCTCATAGGGAGAGGAGGCAGTGGCGGACAGGAGTTTACTACCATAGGCGGTAAACAGAACACTCGATACCCACATTGACAGAATGCCTGGGAAGCCAGACATCTGTGTGTGTGTGTGTGTGTGTGTGTGTGTGTGTTAGTATGTGTGTCTGTGTGTGCATGTGTGTGTGTGTGTGTGTCTGCATGTTTTTTCCCTTTTCCCACATTGAAATAGTATACAAAACAGTCAACACTGTGACGGACAGGATCTGTCCGTCAGAGGAAAAAGACCATCGCATGACAGCTGGCAGGCAGGTCTGTAAAGACATGTTCCATTCACACACACACACACACACACACACACACACACACACACACACACACACACACACACACACACACACACACACACACAGATAGGCACATCACTCAGCCGTGCTGCCAGGAGGAGTTACCAGACTCTTCATGTCAGCTGTCCATCAGCAAGTGTGTTGTGGAGTCTCCTCTTAGACATTTACAGCGAGACAGACAGCCTCCGTGCTATTCAAAAAACCCAGGAAGTAGCACTAGCGTGCAACTCCGCAAGGGTTTGTGGATGTGTGTGC
>NC_085015.1:14231796-14249296 GCF_963854185.1 Sardina pilchardus
TGTCTTTCTCTTATCACACACATAAAAAATCCTACATGCTACTAGGGTTGGGCATCGATAACCGGTTCCGACTAGGAACCGGGTTTAACTTATCAATTCCATCGACATCGTACGTCTTTTTTGTTATCGATTCTCTTAACGATTCCCTCAGCCTACATGACGTCGGACTTTTCCGGTTTTCCTGAAATTTTGTGTTACTACACTCTGCGACGACTCATACTACAAGTCAACCCCGAGAGGAGGAAGAGATCCAAAGCCTGGCCCCATTTCACTAAACGTGATGAATATTCTGCCGTCTGCAACCAGTACAGTATTGTTATCGTGTAAGGGTAGTAATACCAGCAATATGTTAAAACATTTGTCCGTGAAGCATGGGATTAAGCTCCAAGAGTGTCATGTGTTCGACAGCCTACGGAGGGGTGCTAACGTTGCCCGGTCCAGGGCTCCAGAGTGCATATGCGCCCAAAATGTTTAAGAGTGTGCCTGAAAATAATTCTAGGTGCACCTGACGCTGCTCGGGGGAAAGCATACATTTCCTTCACAAGTTTTAATTGTAGACTATGCGTGCAACTTTGCCAAACTGTATAACCCCCTTGGCCCGCTCTCTCTCCGTCTCCCTCTCTCGTGCGCGCTCACCCGCCCTCGACATGCACAATCACAATCGTGAAAGCAATGACGCATAGAAGACAGCTAGCGACATTATAATTATTTCGGTTAGCATCATAGCGTAGGCTACTGCACAAATTTGATTCAAACTATTGCATTCAAGTTGACTGATCATCTCAATGTTTTCCAACTCTAAGACTCAAAAGGGCCTGTCCCAAGGAGAAAAAGTATTAGCCTACCTTGTAACTTAAACACACGTGGGGAAACTGAACAGTCCAACCAGTAGACTATAATAAGCTAGCCAACTATGCTACTTTGTTTACAATTTGAGGCTTCAAGCCGACAGCTGAATTAAAGAGGCAGAGTTGTAATATGAATAGTCATGAATGTCATGAATATCAGAAATGTCAGTAGTAGGCTATAGATTAGAATATATTAAAGAATTATATTATATTACATATATACTGTAGGCTATATATATACATCTTTATAATTCTTTATAAAGAATATGTATAGGCCTATTCCTTATTGTATTTTAAATAAAGACAACGCCTTAGCCTATTGTTAAAAAATCATTCATATTATATGAAAGGAGAGCGATAAAAGGTGACCTTTGGCGTTAAAGGCGATGCAATGAAAATGTGGGTGCACCTACATTTTTTGGAATCGATAAGAGAATTGATAAGGAATTGGATTGATAGGCAGAATCGATAATGCCATCGATATTGATAAAAACTTATCAATACCCATCCCTACATGCTACACACACAAAAAAATCACATCCAGTACACCGATAGTCCCCCCCCCCTCTCTCACACACACACACACCACACATGCACATATGCACATACATATACAGACACACATGCACACGTACTTGTCCGTATGCACACACCACACACACACACACACACACACACACACACACACACACACATACAGACACACAGACACACATGCTGCACACTCTGAATGGATGTGAATTACATGTTTGTCTCTTGGAGCTGTCACTGGTGATCTCGGCAGGTGTGTCACCTGCAAGTGCATCCTGGGAAGGTGGCTCCTGGACCACCGTGTACTGGAGATGCAGTCAGTAGCTGTCAATGGAGTCAGAGCTGTCAACATATGCACAGAAACACCTGCACAAACACACACACACACACACACACACACACACACACACACACACACACACACACACACACACACACACACACACACACACACACACACATATAGAGTATCTACAGTAAACCCATGACTGCACAGACATTCAGCATCTGAGAGAGGCCCCTGCATGTCAAGCCTTTCAGGAAAAAGGGAAAACACATAAACAAAAAGTCCATACTTCTGTACACACCGCAAGGCAGTCTGACACACACGTTCATCATCACCACTCTATCTCTTCTACTCTCTTTTTCTCTCTTCCTTACACACACACACACACACACAAACACACACACACACAAGATAGAGGCAGAAAGAGAGAAAGAGAGAGAGAGGGTAAGTGAATGGCGGTAAGCTGAAGTGTTTGCTGTTTTCCATAGAGGTTCTGCGTTAATGCTATTTAATGGTTGCATTTGTGCTGGCTTTGGCTTTCTGCATCGCTAAATGGAGATGTCAATTGGATTTGCTTGTCTAGACCAAGAGCTCCCCAAACCTGTCAATGATAAAGAGACAGGATATTTTGGCACAAACAACATAATCCGCATTATTTTAAAAAGGAGAATAGCCATCTTTTTCCATTGGCTTTTATACCACAGCCTGCTTTATTGCATTTGAACCCATCTGCCTCCTCTGTTCCTCCTACTCTGTTCCTCCTCTCATTGCTTCTCGCTCATTTTCCCTCTCTCTCTCTTTCTCTCTCTTTCTCTCTGCCTCCCCCTCTCTCTTTCTCTCTCCCTTCTCATTATGCCCGTAGCCAGAGCTGCGCTTTGTTTGGATGTCAGACGTATGTTCTGGATGGTGTTGTGTCACTGTCGTGGGTCCGCGTCGCTTGACAAGTGCCACTGAGACCAGACGAGGGTTTTTTTTTTTTTTTTTCCCGCTCTTGCCTGGAGAGGTTGTCTCCAAAGCCAGTGTTCGTTGGTTCGTTTGTTTGTTCGTTTAGCCTTATTTAAGTGACCTAATTTTTCGACTTTTTTCTTTCCCCTCATGTGAAGTAGACTAGATGTGTGTTATTCTAGTGTCACCACAACGACTCAGCTCTTTTTGTCAGAGTTGGCATATTTAAACGTGTACGTAAATAGCTTGCGCTGACGGTAAGTGTATGCGTGTCTCTCTTTCTATGCGTGTCTGTGAGGTTGGTAGCCAAAGTTATGTACAAAAAGTCACCTAGGTCACAAAGACTGGAGGGCGTGTTTGCACGCCTCTTAGAGCTGAAAATGAAAATCAAACGAAGCATCCCAATTAATCTGCAATTACACATCTGTTTGCACACACACACTCACATACACACATACACACACACACACAAACACACACACACACACACACACACACACACACACACACATAGACAAAAAGCAACAGCGATTCATAGATACATCTCGGGAATAATGAGTTAGTCAACGGGCCTCTGTCTCTGTCTTTTGTGCACGGATACACTAACAATTTCCGAAGGCAGCTGGCGGAGTTGTTAGGAGCAGAGGCGAGTGTCGACGTAAGTGTGTTTGCGTCTCCCGCTCTCGCGCTAACGCGAGACAGCTGGCGTATCTGATCCGTGGCCCGCTGTAGTAGCTCTCGCTAAATCCCATGCGCTTTGTTTTCCCCCGTTCCCCAAAGCACAGGTTTGAGCCGAGCCGAGTGTCGTTGTCGTTGTATCGCCTCGGCGTCGCACACGTAGAGAGAGCGAACATCTAGTCTCCTCGCTCTCGGTGCCGTGAAAAAAAAAAAGCCTCAGAGACTTTAATGACTAGAGGAGATTTAATAAAGTGCCTGTCAATCATTTGTGCTTCTGTAATTAAAATGTAGCCTCTTTTGTTTTGAGGGGCAAAGAGAGAAAGAAAGAGAGAGAGAGAGAGAGAGAGAGAGAGAGAGAGAGAGAGGGAGAGAGAGAGGGAGAGAGAGAGGGTGCGCGTGAGAGAAAGAAATAATGAAGTGGATGACAAGGAAGTCATTTGCTTTGGTGCCAGCTCTCCGTGCGCTAACCACGTTGAATGCAAAGAGTGTCTCGTAGTGATATGCACTTAGCCAGGAAAATGAGCTCAAAGCGGCAGGAAAAAAAGATGACCTTTCACACAAGCAGCATGCGAGGTTAGGTAATGTGAAGTAAGCCGAAGTAGCTTTTGCACTGTTTTGTTTGTGACAGGAATATGAGTCTGTACCAAGAAACGCACCGTACCTCCCCACAACACACACTCATGGCCTTACAAATCTTGGTAGACAAAAACAAAACAAAAACAAAGCAGAATAACACCAGAAACAGTCACGGCTCAGCTATTGCTTGCCGTCAACGCTAACCGCACTCCTATTTTTATGCAAAAATAAAGAAGGACGACAACAATAACAGGCCAAGAAAAGTCAGACTCTCGAACGTTCGTGACTCCAAGCGGCCCGTTCAAACGCGACCAGTTGGCCTTGTTCCCCCCCCTGACATGTGGTTTGCCTCTCCCCAAAACTCCCAGTAGCACACCCTATGCAAAGGCACATAGCCATCCAGCCAAGCGCTAAGTGTTAGCATGGCACACTTTGACTCAGCATTATTTATGAGCATTATTCCAGTGATCCAATTACTTTCCCGAAAGTCCCCTAAGCGAGCGCCTTATAATTTGGAGGCCTGCGATGCATCAGAACTAACCAGAAAACAAGTTCAAATAACAGGGTGTGACGTCTCACCGATGACTCCGGCGCGAGATGAAAAAGTGCATAACTTTTCGAAAAAACGCTCGAGCATGACTGACTGTCCTCAAAAACCAAAAACGCTTTTCAGGATGGTCAAAAAAAAAAAAAAAAACAGCGCAAGAATGGACGTCCACCCACTTTCATGCATAGCATAGCGAGGGGTCAGCCCTTTTTGTGGGCAACGCTGCCTGTGGTTGCTGGCGGCGTCCATTCCGAAGCTGGAAGGGCACCAAACAGGCCGCGGCTCTGCGCAACCGAGCAAATCTGCAGTGTGTGTGTGTGTGTGTGTGTGTGTGGGGGGGGGGGGGAGCGAGCGGCCACAGCTCGCAACTCTTGAGCGTCCCGCGCCAAAACCCTTCCTCCCAGACTTGTAGTGTCTCTGCCGTCACGACTAAAATAAACACATGATGAATTGATGGCTTGGCTTTTGCCTGCTCACAGGACTGCTTTGTCAGTGCCTTTGGTATGTCCCAGGGTCAGCATGCGTCGCTGCTGCTTGTTTAGTCTATTCTTTGCGGTCGCGGAAGCAACAACATCTCTGAACCCTAATCAATCAGCAACACTCCCTCTCGTCGTCCCCCTTCCCCCCCTCTACAAACCAGCAGTCTAGGGAAAGTGTTCCTGAAAGTCCCCGTTAACTCAATTTATGGTGTGAAAATGTTTCCCTCCACAGAACCACAAGTGCGTTGTTTGTTTATCTTTCCCCCACACAATCTTGTACCACCAACACGAATTTCAAGATACTGTAATACCAAAACTATTTGCCTAAGAAAATGGTTGCTATTTACTGTCTAACTGCTTTAAACCTCCGAGCTCCTGGTCTCTGTGTGGAAATGGCCGACACTGGCCGTCTCTAGCTGACGGGAGTTGCTGGTGTGTGTAGTGGTGTGTGTTGCGAGCTTCTCCCCCATGTGTGTGTGTGCCATCTCTACTCCTTCTGCATCGCTCCAGGCGTCTCAGGGCTCTCCCACTCAGATCAAACCGTCTGCACAAACACGGCTAGTGAGTCTAGCATGGTGCATCTCTCACTTTCTCTCTCTCTCTCTCTCTCTCTCTCTCTCTCTGTCTTTTCTACTCATTCTCTCGCTTTCTTTTACTTGATGTCACCCCCCCTCTCCCCCTCTCCCTCTCTCACACTGCTCCCTCTTTTGCAAGCTGTGATTTCTGTCCGTCTGTCTCTGTGATCTCTCTTTCTCTCATTCACACACATTTTCTCCTTCTCTCCCTCCTCCCTCCCCACTGTATCCCTCCATCTCCTCCTCCTCCTCCTCCTCCCCCCTCTCCTCCGTCTGTCATCTCTGTTTCCTTAATGAAGCAGTAAGAGAGAGAGAGAGAGATACAGAGAGATGGAGGGAGAGAGAGAGAGAGAGGGATGGATGGAAGAGAGGGAGAGAGAGAGGGAGGGAGGGATGGAGACAGATGGGATGGCCTAGTGGACTAGCAGGCCTGGTGGAGAGAGAGCACATGGGCAAGCAGGAGGCTGAGTCGGCCGAGGGAGGGGAAGCCATGGGAGCGTGAGCGAACGAGTGTGTGTGTGTGTGTGTGTGTGTGTGTGTGTGTGTGTGTGTGTGTGTGTGTGTGTGTGTGTGTGTGTGTGTGTGTGTGTGTGTGTGTGTGTGTGTGTGTGTGTGTGTGTGTGTGTGTGTGGGAGAGAGAGAGCGTGGCGGAGCAGAGGCCAGTGCCATGTGGCGCGGCGCCCGCGCTGCCCTCCGGGTATCTCTGCTGGCCCCGGCTCGCCAAGCGGCCAGACACTCAGTGCCCTGCCAATTAAAGACCAGCTCCTGGTCTGGCCCCCAGCGCCTGGTCTCTCTCTCTCTTCACTCTCTCTCTCTCTCTCTCTCTCTCTCTCTCTCTCTTTTTTCTTCTCCCTCTGTCTCTTCATGCACTCTCTCTGTCTCTTTCTTATTCACTTCTCCCTCTGTCTCTTCATGCACTCTCTCTCTGTCTCTTTCTTTTTCTATTCTCCCTCTGTCTCTCCCTGTGTCTCTCTCTCGCTCTTCTCTCTCTCTTGCTCTCTCTCTCTCATTCTCTTCTCCCTCTGTATCTCCATGCACCCTCTCCTTCTCTTCTACATCTCTCTTCTCCCTGTCTCTCCATGCTCTCTCACTCACTCTCTCTTTCCCTATGTCTCTCTCTCTTTCTCTCCCCATATATTTTCCTTATTCTGTACTCTCCTCGTCTTCCCATTCTCTGTCTCTTTCTTCCTCATCTTTCTGTCCGTTTTTGCTCTCTCTTCCTCCCTCTCTCTGTCCATCTTTTCTCTGTCTTCTCTGTCTCCTCCACTTCACTTCCCTCTCTCCCTCTCACCACTGGCACCCATCATCTTGTTTTCTGTCTTCCGCCGCTCTGTCCATTCATCCCTCGCTCCGCTCCGCTCCGCTCCACCTCCATCTCTCCGTCTCTTTCCATTTCTGTCTCTCACATCTGTGCTGAGGCCAATCCATCCTCCCATACACCACCCTCCTCCCTCCCTCTCTTTCTCTCTCCCTCTCCGTCTCCCTCTCTCTCTCTCTCCTCTGTGCTCTGTGCTCCGTGTGTGTGTGTGTGTGTGTGTGTGTGTGTGTGTGTTTTTCCTTTCTCCATGGCTTGCCGTCATCGTTATCCCGAGCCCTGAGTCCGTGAGCCAGATAACCCAGTTCTGCGGTGGAGAGAGTAGAGGAGAGGAGAGAGGAGAGGAGAGAGGAGAGAGTGTGTGGGGGGGAAACAGACTTGATTTCAGCGGGATTGGCGAGGAGAAGCCTCCCAGCCATGACACACTTAGCGTCCAGGAACGAGCGCAACGTCTCCGAGATGGAAGGAGTCTGTCTGCGGGGTGGAGAGAGAAAGAGAGAGAGAGTTAGAGAGAGAAAGGGATAGAAAAAGACTGAGATGAGATGGAGTGGGAAGAAGGAAAAAAGGAGATTGGGAAAGTAAGAGAGGGAAAGATAGATAGAGAGGGAAAAAGAGAGAGAGGGATAGAGAAAGAAGGATAGAGAAAGAGAAAGTGAGAAAAGATGGAGTAGTAGAGAGAAAAAAATGGTTGTGAGAGTAAGAGAGAGAGAGAAAGAGTGATAGAGAGAGAGTGAGAGAGATAGAGTGATAGAGAGAGCAAGATTAAAAGGAGGAAGGAGTGAAGGCTATGGTGTGTCTGTGTTTACCCTCTCTGTGTTATCACCATGGTGGTTTGGGGGCTATGGAACAGGGGGTGGGGTAAGCACAGATGACTTACATGTAGGCCCCTGGAGTCAGAGGAGGGAGGGTGTTTTGTGTGTGTGTGTGTGTGTGTGTGTGTGTGTGTGTGTGTGTGTGTGTGTGTGTGTGTGTGTGTAGGGATTCAGCCAGCCAAGACATGGGGGCAGGAGGGGGGGTTGCATGCCATGATACGGCGTCTGATAGACAGACATAAACTGAATGAGAGACAAGGAACAAGAGAGAGACGGAGATGCTGACAGATTTAGACAGACAGAAGATGTCTCTGTGCTTTGTGTGTGTGTGTGTGTGTGTGTGTGTGTGTGTGTGTGTGAAGAATGAGACAGTGTATAGTATAACCAGGCAAGGGAAAACAGATGGAAATTAGCCAGCTGGATAAATCAGACACGTTTTCACTGCTTTAGCGTGACATGCTGGAGCAGTGTGTGTGTGTGTGTGTGTGTGTGTGTGTGTCTGTGTGTGTCTGTGTGTGTGTACGGTCCAGTCCCGCGGTCCAGTCTACATAAATTAAAAAAAGCAAAGCCGTGTGTAACAGAGACAAAGAGAAAAAGAGGCAGAGTAGAATATCCCAGCGCCCGGCATTGTCCAGCCAGCAGAGTCCAGCAGTGACATCAGCCTGTCTGCAGGGTATGTGTGTGTGTGTGTGTGTGTGTGTGTGTGTGTGTGTGTGTGTGTGTGTGTGTGTGTGTGTGTGTGTGTGTGTGTGTGTGTGTGTGTGTGTGTGTGTGTGCAGCGTGTTTTATTGGGCCTGCTGGGAAAGCAGCTGAGACTGGAGAGAGCAGCGTCCAGAGCAAGGCGCCCTCTCCTTCCCCTCGTTAAAGGCCGAGAACAGGAGAAAGCACCGCACCACCACTGGACGTCGCCTGGACACGGCCCTCCTACGCATCTGTACTCTCTCTCTCTCTCTCTCTCTCTCTCTCTCTCTCTCTCTCTCTCTCTCTCTCTCTCTCTCTCTCTCTCTCTCCCCTCTCCCTCTCTCTCTCTCTCTCTCTCCTTAGCTTCTCTCGTTCCCTCCCTTGCCATCCATCTTTCCTTCTCTCAACCCCCCAATCCGTACTCTCTCTCTCTCTCTCTCTTTCTCTCTCTCCCTAACTTCTCTCGTTCCCTCCCTTTCTCTCCCTCCATCCCTCTTTCCTTCTCTCAACCGCCCTCTCTCTCTCTCCATTTTTCCTTGTTTCTCACTCCCTCAGTGTCTCCTTCCGAGGTTCTTTCCCTCCCTACTTTTCTCTTCATCTATCTATCACTCCCTTTTTTCCATCTCTCCATCCTTTTCCTTCTCCACCCCTCCTTCTCTTTCTCCCTCCTTTCTCCATCTATTTTCCTGTTTTTTTTCCCCATCGTGGCCTTTGAAACACAAAATCCACTCACCCGAAAAGGTCCTCCGTCTCCACAACACAACTTCATCTGTTGGCACTGCCACCCTGTGCCACCGCCACCACCCCCGCGCCACCCCACACCACATGCCAACCCATCTGGGCAACAGGCACGGGGGGATGTGGGCGTCCAATTCCAGCCCAAACCGGCAGCAGCAGCTGCCCGGATGACACGAGTTGACACTTTTCCCCGCAATCCGTCAACACCACCCAACCCCCCCCCACAAACACACACACACACACACACACACACACACCACACACCTCCACCTCCACCTCCCAAACTCCAAACCCAATTCCACGAACCCCTACATCGTCCATCTCTCCAGTGTCGGCGGGGGTGTGTGTGTGGGTGTGTGTGGCGTTTCCTCTTCTCGAGGTGTCGCCGGGGACTGGCGAATGGCAGAAATATACTCCATATGGGGAGCACAGATGTGTCTTAAAAAGCCACCAATCACGGAGGCCCGTAACTCCCCCGTTTTTTTTGTCGGAGCCTCCTGCCGGAACCTTCTGGAAGTCTCATCACACTTCCTGTTTGATAGGCGAGACGCAGCCGATATCCCTTCACCAATCACTGTCAGTCCTCCTTCCCTGCCTCACACCAACAACAGCGCCCAGTGTTTTGGGTTGGTGGCCACGATGACAGCGCGGTAACAATCTCAAGAATGAGCTGCGGCTTTAAAACCGATATGCTGTTTTGTAGCTTTGATAGTTTTATTTCAGTTGGTGGACAGCAGACAGAACTGTGCAGGCATTGTTTGGTTGGGTTTGTACCGCCTGCACGACCGAATATAACGGAAGCACATAATCAACACGTTTGGAATATAGTGCAGACATGTGCGCACAGTATGTGTGTATTAATGCAGCACTACTTTGTGTAGTGGTGGATTCAAATATGGGGCCAGTGTTGTTCTAAAGTCTGACCAAACAAGGCTAATCTGTGGCTAAAGAATACAACATACTGTAAGGGCTCATGACATGAAGATATATATTATTAATCATATATTTGAAGTAATGCTTACTGATATCATCTGGTATAGAAATGTGCATATGGTGTCCTATGGTTCCATATGTATTGCCAGTAGACCTGTAGTTTAAAACGGTGTTACCAAATGCTCATTAATAACCTCCATGATGCAATCAAAGTGTTAGACTCTCTCTTTGAGTGTCTACTTCACTGCAGAGCACTTTAAGCACCTCTACAGTTTAATTATCTATTTCTATCTGTCCCCCCTCTCTCTCCCTCTCTCTCCCTCTCTCTCTCTCTCACTCTCTCCCTCTCTCTCTCTGTCTCCCTCTCCCTCTCTCTCTCTCTCTCTCTCTCTCTCTCTCTCTGTCTCTCTCTCTCCTCCTCTCTCTCCTGTAAAGAATAGCAGTAATTATTTTGGCTGGTGGAGAGGCCGCTGGTTGGGTGTGTGTGTGTGTGTGTGTGTGTGGTGTGTGTGTGTGTGTGTGTGCTGGGCTGGAGGAGCTCTTCTCTAGCGCTTCTCCTGAAGGGCTCTGCGCCGCGCCGGCCCTCTCGTACACTCCACTCCATTCATTCACTCACTCGCTCGCTTCGCGCCGCGCCGCGCGGACTCCACTCTCCCCTGACGATTCGGCCATTCTGGAAGGTTCCAGACGCTCGTCTCGGAATACAGATGAGCCGACGAGGCTTGCTCTCTCTCTCTCTCTCTCTCTCTCTCTCTCTCTCTCTATCCTGTCTTTCTCTCTCTCTCCTCTCTTTCTCTCTCTCTGTTCTCTCTCTCTCTCCTCTCCTTCTCTCTCTCTCTCTCTCTCCTCTCTCTCTCTCTCTCTCTCTCTCTCTCTCAGGGGTCTCCTCCCTTCCCTCTGGGTCTGGTTTCTGTTTTTTTTTCTCCTGTCGTCATTGACTGTACCATGGAAATGCTGAAATTGGTTGTTTACCATCCATCCATCTATCCAACCTATTCTTCCCTCCCATCCATCTATATGTCTAGTTTGAAAGATGTGAAAAAAAAACCCAAGTATGTACAGAAACAAGCGGAAAATGCTGGAAGAAATGTGAAAGAGTGTAGAAAAAATGGGACTCCATGTTTCATCAACAATGTTGACCACCCCGATGTATTTTGCAGTTCTTACTTTTGCATAAATCAATATGTTATGCCCATGGCCAGCCCATGAGGTCCCTTCTCCTGTGTAGTGTGTGTGTGTGTGTGTGTGTGTGTGTGTGTGTGTGTGGGTGTGTGTGTGTGTGTGTGTGTGTGTGTGTGTGTGTGTGTGTGTGTGTGTGTGTGTGTGTGTGTCTGTGTGTGTGTGTGTGTGTGTGTGTGAGGGCTCTTGACATGCCTTTGGGCCGCTTGCTGTCTTCTGCTCGCATAAACTCAGAGATACGTCGTCTCTTCTGGATTATCTGTTAGGTAAACAAGATCGCTGCATATTTATGAAACCACCAGAGGTTCGGAGTGATCAATGATGGATTAGCAGCCAAAGAGAAGGAGTCTCATTTGTGTTTAAATTGAGTCTTCTCCATTTAACACACATTAGAAACAAATAATAAGCACAACCACAGCAAAAAAAAACAAACAAACAAACAAACAAAAAAACATACACAAACAAATAAACAATTCACACATTTTGCATTACGAGGTTTTCAAAGCTTGTCCTCTGTGAGATCTTGTCTGTATGTATCTTCACATGATTGACAGATTGTTTGTGTGTGCTATTAACAGATGGTCTGAATGACTCCAGTATGTACATTCATTTATCATGCTCTTGCCCATATTTGATATCCTCACTAATTAAAGATGGAAACAAAAATACAGTCATATGGAGACATACACAGTAATTCTATATTTGACACTTGAATGGTTGCCAATGAACATATGTTCAGTAAGGGATGAGAGAAAGAGGGAGGGAGAAAGAGAGAGGGAGAAAGAGAGAGAGGAGGAGAGAGAGTGGAAGAGAGGAAGATAGATAGAGAGAGAAAGAGTAAAAGAGAGGAAGATAGAGAGAGAGAAGGGACAGGAATTGCAGAGTTCCCTTGAGAGGAATGCTAAAACAGAGACTTTTCACGCCGCGAGTGTGAAGTGAACATTCTGGAGACATCCCTAAACACTCATGCAATCACAAACATAAGCATGCACTCACACACACACACACACACACACACCCTTCTGCTCATAGCGGCTGGGCTTAAACTAGAGCACATATTTGTTTATGGATGAGAGGTAGACCAAACGCAGCCCCTGTGAGCCAATCAGAGTGCTCCCCCTCGTCCTCCCACGACTTGGACTGACTTCCTCCTTCCCCTGGCATGAAGACAGGGCTCGCGCTCACAAAACTGTGTCAGGAGGAACATCTCTCTTTCTTTCTTTCTTTCTTTTTTTCTCTCTTTTATTATTTCTTTATCTCTGTCCCTCTTCCTTTCTATCTCAGTCTAGATAGATAGATAGACACTGTAGATAGATTCCCTATGAGAAAAAACTTTCACACACACACACACACACACACACACACACACACACTTCACAAAGCTGTTAGAGTACCATAAGGACACACAATGCCAACAAGTGAAGTGACTTGCAAGATATAAAACTGAACCACACCTTCACACTTCACCTTGTTCTATCATTCCTCTTTCCCTGGGTGTTTTGTTGAAATGAAGGGGTTATGTTATAACTTGTGTTATGCATCAACTCACTCTTAAAAAAAAAAAAAGAAACAACAATATTCCTTTCCTTTCTATAACATCGCCTTGCAGAACCTCCATCGTTCCACTTCCATATTGGGGGGGGGGGGGGGGGGGGGGGGGGCGGATGGAGGGATGGGGGGGGTGAAACGGGCGTGCGGTGCTGTCGAATACGCTGAGGAGCTCGCCAAGTCGTTGGGGTTAATTAAAGGGAGTCTGCGTAGCTGCTGTCAGCTTTTCGAAGGGGGATGTGACAGCGCGCATGAACAACATTTACAGCCGCACACATGCAGAAATCGAAAAAAAAAAGCCCTCAGTGGTGTTTTTTTTTTCCATTGCCAACATCGAAGATATTTATTTATTTATTTATTTTTTTTGTTAGTTGCCTTGTCGGATTTCTCACGGATGTACTGTATGTACAGTATTAGTCAATGCTCCCTGAAGTAATTGAGCAGCAGAGTCAACTGACACAAGATGTATGCACAAACAAGGGAAATACTGTAAATAAATAATCACTATTGATAACTAGGGCATGTGTGTGTTTTTTGTGTGTTTATGTGCTTGGGGTATTTATATATGCACGTGTTATTTGTGTGTGTGTGTGTGTGTGTGTGTGTGTGTGTGTGTGTTTAATTTTTTCTGTGATTTCTGAATGTCAATTCATTTCAATATTTCAAACATCTCTTGAATACTGTATGTGCCAATCCTGATTGATAAGCTCACCCAGTACACAAGAAGCAATGCACCCCTGGCCCCCTATAAAACTCACTTATCAGAATTAATGTGGCCTCACACACTACAGTACACTACACACACCTTCCAAGCAGAAGTGGCATACAGTAGTCATGGAAGATGAAAAGAGTATGAAAGTCAGAAAGGTGACAAAAATGAACTCTGCACGATTATTTGTACTGTAGCTTTTGCTATTGGGTAGTTGAGTTGGTTCATACTGTGACTATTATTGTGATTGAGGTGATCTTACTGCCCTAGTGTGTGGCCGTTT
This sequence comes from Sardina pilchardus, assembly GCF_963854185.1. Taxonomy (NCBI): domain Eukaryota; kingdom Metazoa; phylum Chordata; class Actinopteri; order Clupeiformes; family Clupeidae; genus Sardina; species Sardina pilchardus. The sequence continues at coordinate 14,245,460 of NC_085015.1, forward strand.
AAAAAGAATGTTTGAGTGTATGTATGGATACTGAATTCAAATGAGAGAACCAAAACAGAGAAGCTGTGTGCTGTGAAGTGTACTGAATGAATATAAGTGTGTGTGTGTGTGTGCGCGTGTGTGTGTATGTGTGTGTGTTTGGGGCGGTGGGGGGTGGTATAGCTGAATTCATGGGAAATCAATGGAGTTGAGCTGCTCAAAATATCCTCTCTGGAAGGTCACAGTCCTTTAGATTAGGCTGGATTTGTCAACATGGATTGCAATGACTTTGGGGAGAGAGTGAGTGTGTGTGTGTGTGTGTGTGTGTGTGTGTGTGTGTGTGTGTGTGTGTGTGAGTGTGTGTGTGTGTGTGTGTGTGTGTGTGTGTGTGTGTGTGTGTGTGTGTGTGTTAGAGAGGAAGAGGAGGGAAGGTAATTGGGTGGGGCTATGAAAGAGTGTGAGCATAAGAAGGTGTGGGGTCGATGGTGAGGGCTTAACTCAAACACTGTTTAATTAAAATCCAAAACAGATTATTGTCCAAAAGATTGGTAGAGATCATCTCTAATCCCGTTTAATGAAAAGTACCGCATCGTGGCAACGTGGGATTAGGTAAGGTTTGTCTTTGTGTGTGTGTCTGGAGGTGTGTGTGTGTGTATGTGTGTGTGTGTGCGTGTGTGTGTCTCTCTGTGTGTGCGTGTGTGTGTGTGTGTGAAGGGGGTCATATGGCTCATTTTGTGAATTGTAGGCACTCAAGGTTGTACAAAGCAAATTGAATAAAGTGCTGAATTGTGCCATTTACACGCATTCATATCAGAGCATGTGAAGAATCGGTATTAAAAACCATCTCTGAATAAGCCTGCGAAAAAGCCCTTCCATTTTGTAGCCCACCCATTTTGTTGCACTAATGCTCCGTGTGAGTTGAACAGCTTGTCCTTCTGAATTGTGTTTTTCTTTCGCCTTTCTTCCAAGCAAAGAAAAAGAAATGCAATTTCATTCCTTGTACTACCTTGGAGATGATTATTTCTGTGGAAATACTCACCATGACCCGCTGAGTCGTACATTACGGGTATCAGAAGGTTGGAAAGATACTCCAGATGATTACTGAAGTAGTGATTTGGAAAACCAATGGAGAGCCTACTTCAGTTGAGCACTAAGTCTTGAGGACAGGGTATTGTTGTCAGTCGATGAGTGCAGTATTACACTGGTCAGTACATATTCTGTGTCTTCAATGACATTCAAAGAAGAATTTTTTTTTCAATGAAAAAAAGCTTTTTTATGGTGAAAAGAACATTCTATTTTTCTATTGCAAGAAAAAAGTCAATCCTTTCCTACACAGTGTGGGTAACAACACAAAAAATCTGTTAATGTGATTTGTTTTATTACCATCACCTAATGAATCAAAACACATGCAACCTATTGTATGAATAAATAGAAATATTCTAACAATAAAGGAAAGAACAAAAACTGGCAAACTAACAGTCAAAGTTCAATCAACCACAGTAACGCGGTCGTCGATAGTGGAAAAACTGCCGTGCTCTCTGGACCTCGGGAGGTGTCGACCTGGCCATCTCGCTGGGCGACATCTCCGCAGGTGTCGAGTGTTTGCAACACCTCGGGAGTGTGAAGGTGAGGTTGCTATCAGCAGGGCATAGGGGGGCGAGTGGCGGGTGGGGGGGCGGGTGGGGGGGCGGGGGGGGGCGGCGGGATGAGGAAGCCGGTGGTTGTCGGGGGTTACCTGGCGTGGCGCCGCTCGATCATCCTCCGAGTGGCCCGTATTGATCCCCCGCAACCTCATCAAGATGTTTGTATTGAACAGCAGGAAGCTGGAGAGGGCCAGCAAACTTGTCAGATCCGCTCTCACAGTCCACCAGCTGAGGTGGCGCACAGAGAGAGAGAGAGAGAGAGAGAGAGAGAGAGAGAGAGAGAGAGAGAGAGAGAGAGAGAGATGGAGAGATGGAGAAAGAGATGGAGAGAGAGAGAGAGCTAGAGAGATGGAGAAAGAGATGGAGAGAGAGAGAGGGAGAGAGAGAGAGATGGAGAGAGGGAGATAGAGAGATGGAGAGGGAGAGAGAGCTAGAGAGATGGAGAAAGAGATGGAGAGAGAGAAAGAGAAAGTTGGAGAGAGAAAGAGAGAGAGATGGAGAAGGAGATGGAGAGAGAGGTGGAGAGAGGGATAGGGAAAGAGAGGGAGCACATCACTCCTCTCACCATTCTCCATCCTCACCTTAATGTTCGGTGTGTGTGTGTGTGTGTGTGTGTGTGTGTGTGTGTGTGTGTGTGTGTGTGTGTGTGTGTGTGTGTGTGTGTGTGTGTGTGTGTGTGTGTGTGTGTGTGTGTGTGTGTGTGTGTGTGTGTGTGTGTGTGTGTGTGTGTGTGTGTTCATCCCGTTCTTCCCCGGGGCACTTTTGATGGTTAGAAAAGTTCACATGTGTCAGTCACCCCAGATGGTGAAAATATCAGATATGAAAGACTCCTCCTGACAGAGAGCCCCAGCAATCAGTGCCAGAGGGCTTCATCTGACTGATGCCGTTAAAAACCCATAATTATTCCTACCCGTGCCAAATTTCGATTTGATACCATTTCTTCTTTGACATTACAAAGCACCGAAATTATTTTTTTCTTTTATATCTAGCGCAGCGTATCGTCTTTTGTATTTTACGCTCATAAGAAATCGACTGATCAAATAAAAAATGCTTTGGAGATCAACATTTGGCATGGGTGTGAATCATTTTGGGGGGCTTAAACTGTATAAAAGCAGTGCGGTTGCTCTCGATTATGCAACCTTTGAAAGAATTACCACACCCTGTTTTTTTTCCACCCCGAAGGCAATTTAAAGAAAAGGTTATTATGGCTGTTGCATTGATGTGGGGGATGCAGCCGAATGAATGGCTCAATCCAACCAACCGTTGTAGCGCGTTCCATTAGCAAAATAAGAGGCAGGGAGGTCAAAATCAATGGCTACGCTATACGTAATGAAGCATGTAGAAGCGGTTATGTGAGGGAAGAGGCCGTATTTATCGTAACCTCTCTGAACGGTCGAATCAACTCTCTTTCCTCTCTCTTCTTCTTCTAGACAGTTTATTTCTTTCTCAGTAGTTTCATAGTCGCGTATGTCACGGATGGCAGAGGTCGTGCTAGAAGGTCAGAGACATTGCTCTGGGAAAAAAAAGGAGGCTGATGCACGGAGCTGTATCGAGGACTTTGTGTTGTCCGGCGATAAAAAAAGGCTCCGATGATGGTCCATTCTTCCCGATGGCAGCCGCAGATAGAGCTCGGCCTTGTGGATCCAGCTGTCGAAAGGAGTCCCATATGTGGGCGCTTTGAATTCAGGCCTCGGCCACAGCCGCAGATGCCAAACAAAGTGGCCTCAGTGTCCGACAAATAAACACCCGACCCGAGCCGGCCCGGCGGCGGAGGTGGCGGGCAGCAGCAGCGGCAGTGGCGGCTCTCTGGGCGTTCCGTAACGGAACCGCTCTCTCTCTCTCTCTCTCTCTCTCTCTCGCTCTCTTCTCTGTCCAAATAAACAGAGCTGTGGGCACACCACCCAAAGGCACCCATAATCAGGAGCAGGTTTCATGCACTGGTGCTCAACATTGTGTTGTTCGTTCATTCGTTCATTCGTTCATTCGTTCATTCGTTCATTCGTTCATTCGTTCATTCATTCATTCTTTCATTCATTAATTTTTTCATTCATCCGTTCATTCATTCATCCGTGCGTTTGTTTGTTTGTTCATTCATTCATTCATTCATTCATTCATTCATTCAGTCATTCATTCATTCGTTCGTTCATTTGTTGCATTACATTACATTACATTACATTACATTACATTACATTGCATTACATTTCATTACATCCAT
>NC_085015.1:14256796-14266814 GCF_963854185.1 Sardina pilchardus
CAGCGATCTTCCAAGTGTGTGTGTGTGTGTGTGTGTGTGTGTGTGTGTGTGTGTGTGTGTGTGTGTGTGTGTGTGTGTGGTTGTGTGTGTGTTACTGTTGTTCCACATCCGAAACTGCCTTGAGTTGTCCTGTCAACACTGTGTGGCTGGTCTGACAGCTGGGTCAGCCTTGAGAGGGGTCTCTGATCCACCCATTATCCCACCATTTTCCAAAAAATGACCCCTACACTACACACACACACACACACACACACACACACACACACACACACACTCTCACACACACACATGCTCTCTCCCTCTCTCTTTGCTTCTTTGACCCAGGCTTTGAGGCTTGTGTTTCCCCCAAAACAGCCCATCATCGAGGCCATCATCACGTTGGCAGTGGTCATCATCAGGTGGTGTGTCTGTCAGTACCCTGTGTGAGACTGGAACACTAAAGGAGACACAGCACATCTGGGGCTCCACACACTCATGACAGACACAGGCTCACTGATTCACTAAGCGCACATTCAAACGCACGCGCGGACATAGTGTGTGTGTGTGTGTGTTATTTGTACAGTGGGGAAGCAGCCACCCATAGATTGGCAACAGGAATTTTGAGAGAGACAGAATTTGTGTGTGTGTGTGTGTGTGTGTGTGTGTGTGTGTGTGTGTGTGTGTGTGTGTGTGTGTGTGTGTGTGTGTGTGTGTGTGTGTGTGTGTGTGTGTGTGTGTGCGTGTGTGTGCCCTCAGCTTTATCTTTGCCAGTGCTGTTTTGCCACCTGATACTCCTGAGAGGTGGTTCAGTCTCGAGGGTTCTTGTTCTCTTCAAGGTCCCTCTCTTTCCTTCCATCTCCCTCCCTCCCTCTCTCCTCTCTCTCTCTCCCTCCCTCTCAAATTCAAATTCAAATTCAAAAAAGCTTTATTGACATGACAAGAGCACTTGTGTTGTCAAAGCATATTATAACAATAATCAGTGAACTTTAAAACACGAAACTGACAATGAAATAATCAAAAGAAATAATAATAATAAAAAAAAATAAAAAAAAGTATTTTTTGTTAATAGTGAAAACAAGCAGGTCTAGAGGGGAAAGAAAGGAAATATAATATTAAATATTTTATAATAAATAAAGATAAAAATAAAAAAAAACTTAGGATAGTAATAGAAAAATAGAAATGAAATTGGATGTGATGAGAGCAGGCGAGAGAATCTGTTCATTGTCCATTTGCGAATGTACTTTCTAATCTTAATTTGTGGCACTTATACATATATTGTGCTGCTAGCTCAACTGTTTTTATGTCTTCTCCTAAGAGAATTTTCATTTTAGAATTGGCATCTAGAGACAGAAATTGTGAATCATTTTGGATAAATTTTGAAAAGAAGTTGTCTCTGATTGATTGATAAATGGGACATCTCTGCAGAAAGTGAGTTTCATCCTCAACCTCCTTCATCTCACAATACCTGCATAGGCGTTGATGTCTTTCTTGCCAAGATTTTTTGTGGCGACCTATCTCTATTTGGAGTTTATGATCACCTAATCTATATCTTGTGAGGCAATTTATTTGAGGTTGTTTCAATGTTGTTAAATACATAGCTAGTTCATATTCTCTATTTAGTTTACTATAGCTGTCCAGTTTTTTGTTGGATCGGACTTCATCATGCCATTGCATAATGTAGGCTGCTTTATTGTTTTTGTGAGCTATATTCAGGGATATTAAGTTTATGTCAGAGATGTTATATTTATTTAAGAACAGTTGTGTGAGATTAGTTTTTTGCTGCACTGAGGTGTTAGAGAGTAACGCCTGATGATGAAGACTCGTGGTGTTAGAATTCTTTAAGTGTATCATGTATTTTAATGTTCTTTTTATGATTGCAAGGGACATGGGGAAGCGACCCAGTTCTGCTCGACAGGCATTATTGGAAGTGCTTCTATGGACATGCAGAATAGATTTACACATTTCCAAGTGTAACATTCCCTCTCTCTCTCTCTCTCACTCTCCCCTCCTCTCTTCTACATGTGTTTCAATGTGTTTTTGAATGCTTGTTCCAATAAATAGAACTTAAAAGTGAAGAATATCAAACTGTCAATTTATTTTTCTACCCCCCCTCCTTCCTCTCTCTCTCTCTCTCTCTCTCTCTCTCCAACCCTCCCTCTCTCTCTCTCTCTCTCTCTCTCTCTCTCCCTCCCTCTCTCTCCCTCTCTCTCTCTCTCTCTCCCTCTCTCTCTCGCTCCTGGTCTTCCCGCGTGGTGACTGGAACCAGATGGGCTCCTGGGTGTCCAGGGGGCCGCTCTGCTTTCATGTTCAGGGCCGCGCTCTCTGCCACAGCTGTTTCCTCTCGCCCTCGCGCACTCCCTCCCTCTCTTGCTCTCTCTCTCTCTCACTCTCTCTCTCTCTCTCTCTCTCACTCTCTCTCTCTCTCTCTCTCTCTCTCTCTCCTCTCTTGCTCTCTCGCTCCCTCGCTCTCGCTCTCTCGTTCGCCGTGTTTGCTTTCAAAACAGGCTCCGGTTCCCTCTTTGCCACAGCTTCTGGATACACACACACTTCTTGTCTCCCTCCTTCCCTCTCCCTTCCTCCCTCGCTCTCTTCGATCGTTCTCTCTTTCTTTTTGTCTGAATATTCGGTCTTTCTTCACTCTCTCTCTCTCTCTCTGTTTTTCTGTCTGTTTGTCTCTTTCTCTCTCTTTTTCTGCCGGCCGCTTTCTCTCTCTCTCTGTCTCTCTGTCTCTCTCTCTCTCTCTCTCTCTCTCTCTCTCTCTCTCCCCCATTTTGGAGATTTGGAGCGGGACTGTGTCATCTGAATTCTGCCAGCCTTGGCTGCGTGGTGTTCAGAGACACTCGGTGCGAGTTACAAGTAAACATTTGCTTTTCTGTTCATGCGTGCACAAAGTACAAACACAGACAGAGCAAGAGAGAGAGAGAGCAAGAGACCGTGTGTGTGTGTGTGTGTGTGTGTGTGTGTGTGTGTGTGTGTGTGTGTGTGTGTGTTTGTGTGTGTTTTGTGTGCGTGTGTGTGGCGGGGGAAGTTCTTGGCAGTGTTCTTTCATGCAGTTATGAATAATGTATCTCTGATTCCGTATGCCGTTTTGAATACAGACGATACGTATATTGTTATGCTTACATTGAATAACATTTTAAACTTTAAATGTTGCCAAACTTTTGTTTTCTTTTCGCTTGATATCACATCACCACGGAGTTTGAGGTTCACTTGCCTACCTGAGGTGCCCTATTTCAATATCCCTGAATGTTCTTTTTATCCTTTCCAACCTGTTTGACACTGATGGATCATAATGTAGTTATACATATGTAACTATAACTATAGTTGTATATATTTTCATCTAAATATATACAAATATATCTTCTTTAAGTTATATTAAAGGCTGACATCTCCAGCATCCTCCTCCTCAACCTTTTTCACATTCCCCATTTTTATTTTGTTTTATATTTCTTACTCCTGTTTGCATTTCACTATGGCCAACATCCATCAATTTTGAAAGAAGGGCTTATTGGATTCTTTAACCAATTACAATTTGCTAATTTCATTTGATGAGAAGCGCATAAAAGGCGGCGGCAGTCTCAGGCGAGAACGCAGTGAGTTTCTCTCCCTCGGTAACCTGATTGCTTTCCATTGGAGCCACAGCCTAGTCTAATGGTTAAATATGTTAGCTGTTTTGTTTGTTCATTTCACAATTACGGTTTAATCATAATTTCAAGTCGATTTCTTTGCTTTTTTTCCTTTAGGTTACAGTCTTGTTTAATTGATGTGCTTAAGCTAGGACGAGGCACCTATTAATAGCCACACATAAATTGCTCTGCATCGAGCAAGCCTTGAGTATTTATCATTTTGACGTTTTTCTAATGAAGCAGGTTTAATTAAATCGTTTTATGAGACAACAATGAGGAGTGCAAATTACATTTCCACCGTCCGTCCACCTTCCACGGCTTGGCTCGCTCTTCAAATGTGGTGGTTTGAGAAGCTGATGGGGGGGAAGGAGACCAAAAAAAGACAAGACTGACAGACCCGGTCTCTAAATAATGAAAAGATCCCGAAACATCAAGGGGAAAAAAAATGAAGGGGAGGAAAAAAAAATGAAATATCTAGGACAAATACAGAAATCAATCAAGGGCTGCTGTGAATTCCTTCAGACAGCATTCAGTGGCTTCATTATAGGCTTCAAAGAATACACTTTTAAGATGAGTGCACAACTAAACAGGACTCAGTGGCCTGTGCAATTCGCTTAGTGAATTAGGCTTTTATGCTTAAGACAGAAAAGCGTCTGAAAAATACCTTGAAGTGTGTAACATATGTTGACAACATTAGGCTTCTGTTTTGCCATGGGGGAATTGCGAAAACATTCCGGAAGCTAGCGCGGGGGATTGGGGAATTAGTTATGTGCTTGTCTAGAACTGCTCGCATGTTTTCAGCTCTGATTTGATCAAACGCCGGTGATTGAGTGGCATATGGTTTTAATCAGGTAAAGTCTCCTTAGGAGTGACCTTCCAAGTTTTGGTTATTCCCCCCTCCCCTCCTCTCTTCATCTCTCTCTCTTTTTTCTTCTTCTTTTTCGTCTGCCCTCTTAAAATTCCCAACCTCCGCTCTCGCCCAGCCCCCCCCCCCCCGTCTGCCTTCCTCCTCATCGTCATTCCAGAAGGCCCCGGGAGTGCGTCCCGGCCACGCGGACGGAGTCTCGGCGATTTCAGACGCTGTGGGTCAGCTCCCTTAAGGCCCGGACCGGCGCTGCGCTGCTGCAGCCCTCAAGAGTGCCGGACCCGGCCAGAGGGGAGGGGGGGGTGGGGAGAAAAAGAAAAAAAAGGATAGAAAAAAGGAAAGGGAGGGGAAAAAAAGAGAGAGATACCGAGCAAAAGAAAGAGAAGAAAAAGGTCACCGGAACGACTTTGATGGAATGACGCTTAGCAATGCCCTGGCGCAGTGCCCAGCCAATTATGGAGCCTTACAGAGGGCCCCCTTTTTTTAGAAGTGGTCACCCCTTTACAATGGAGGGCCTGTACACAAACCCCAGTGTCCCCTTCACGGCGTCTATTGTTGGGTTGCAGTGGCATTTTTTTATTTTTTTTAGTTGTTTGATGACGATGAGAATCGCAGGCAAGGTTGTAAAGATGGAGCTCGAAAGAGCAACTCTACGCCCACCACCGCTTCCCTTTGGCGATGCAAACAGGATGGAGGAGGCCTCGGACGGAGGCTTGGACAGAGGTTCGGACGGAAGTGCGGAACTACTGTTCGCCTCTGTGCTTTTTTGTGAGTCCTCAAGGACAACGGGGCAGTTTGATGTTCAATGTAAACGCAGTGAATGACGAGCAAAGGGGAAAGACTTACGTCTAACTAAAGTGAATTTAATAACAGACTAAATCTATTGATAATATAACGTCATGGGCAAGACCATACTGTAGATGACAAACATTGAGTCAGTTCAATGCCCCTGCATGCCACATGATTGCTGTAACATGTTGTTGATAGACCTGGCACCACAGATATTAGAGAGCTAGATACGCGCATTGTCTATGGAGTTCTGTTAGGTGGCATACGTGAACATGGTTGACATATTGCTGGGGGCAAACGCTTTACTGTCTCCTGTCAGCACAATCAGAGACACCTGTCTGATCTCCAATCAGAGACACCTGTCAGATCTCCAATCAGAGACACCTGTCTGATCTCCAATCACTGACATGACACCTGTTTCTCTCCATTGGATTGTTTCCCCCACCATGATGGCAGGTAGTAATTACTTAAGCAATATAGCACGAGTGGGAGTGGGTTGTTGCTGGATATTCCCACGGGTGTTGTTCGGACCGTAGCCTCGAGGCCGGAGGTCCGAGTGCGCAGGCAACAACACACGTGGGAATATCCAGCAACAACCACGATCACGAGTGCTATATTGCTTTTATACAACAATTCTACCACTTGTTTTTTGCGCTAATTTCCCATTGTAATGTAAATGTTTAAATCGCTAAAACTGTCTTGTTTGTAGAACTACTTCTATCCGCCACGTTACTAGTTCTAAATGGTTGCTATGGCCAAAGGCCAGTCGTTAGTTCTAAAAGCACGTGCTATGGCCAAAAGCCAGTCGTTAGTTCTATCCAAAGATTCTAGAATCTTTGGTTCTATCTCTCCCGTTGTCAAGCAATGTAGCCTAATAAACGTTAGCTCGCATTGCCTCTGGTTAGGACATGCTTTTAGCATTGAAACATCACTATTTTACTTAGCCTACATGCCATCCAACTAGCTAATATCCACCTCCGTCATATTTTATGTTGTGAGCGTCTGCATTTCAGCTTGGATGCAACGCGACAGTTCGTTTTACACTTCACAACTTGACATTGTATCGCAGAGTGATTTTTTATTAGCTGTGAAAAAGTCCGAGTGGATTATCGTGGGATATTTCAACTCATGGAACGACTCTCGGCCAATCAGAATCAAAGAACAGCTTCATAGAACCCAATTGTTGTATAAAGTACATTATGGAGCCTAATGTGGTATTTAACGTTCTAATATCTATGCTTGCCACTATGTCCGCCATTTAAATTAGGGCCCAGTGTCCCCCAGTCAAGTCAGGTCAAGTTTATTTATATAGCACATTTCATACACAGAGGTCATTCAGTGTGCTTTACATAAACAAAAAACAAACAGTAATAGCATAAGTCCCTAATCTGTCTTGACTGCGAGATCACCAAACAAAACAAACCCAAAACAAACACCAAATCACCATCAAAACGTACGTCACCACCACCGCTCCCTCCTCCTCTTCCTCCTCCTCCTCCTCCTCCTCTGGGTTGTGGAGGAGATAATGGCCCATGTAACATGGAAAAGGGAGAAACAGCCGCCGTGAGAAGGCCTCCATTAAAAGCCTCCTTTGTTCTCGGCCCCCTTCTGGAGCACACTACAAATGATTCTAATAATAACAGCAAAGCGCAAAATAATTAGCCACAAACGGTCTTAATTATTAACTCCGACAACAAAAAAAGGAGAGGGAGAAAAAAAAAGACATCTGGATATTAATTTAAATCCTCCTTGTGGATGCAGGAGTGTGTGTGTGTGTGTGTCTGTGTGTATGTGTCTGTGTGTGTGTGTGTGTGTGTGTGCTGATATGTCTGTCTGCACATTTGTGAAGGTTAATGCATTTCAAGTGGTTTGTAAGTGGAGCTTAAGGGGTGTAACGAATAGTTGTAATTCGACACCGGGGCTCCAGGAGAGCCAACTACTAGAACGCACTTGGACAGAAATTACAGTCAGATGTTTGGGTGTCTCGATGTGTCAGAGGACCTGGGAATATCAATACAATTGTGTGTGTGTGTGTGTGTGTGTGTGTGTGTGTGTGTGTGTGTGTGTGTGTGTGTGTGTCTGTGTGTGTGTGTGTGTGTGTGTGTGTGGATGTGTGTGTGTGTGTGTGTGTGTGTATGTGTGTGTGTGTGTGTGTGTGTGTGTGTGTGTGTGTGTGTGTGTGTGTGTGGTGTGTGTGTGTGTGTGTGTGTGTGTGTGTGTGCGTGTGCATGTACGTACAAGTGTTTCAGTGTAAATGTTTATATGTATGTATATGTATGTATGTGTGTCTTTGTCAGAGATGATTGGACTAGAGTGTTTTGTCGTGTGTGTGTGTGTGTGTGTGTGTGTGTGTGTGTGTGTGTGTGTGTGTCAGCATGTGTGTGTGTGTGTCTGTGTGACTATTTACTAATGATGGCAAATGCTAGCATCTGCGGGCATTACCGGGTGTCCTCGTTGATTGAGGATTCTTGGCAACAGAAGGCCAACTGCCTGGCACAAGATAAAAGAAAAGCCACAATGACAACATGCGCACCGAGACCAGAGAGAGAGAGAGATGGAGGGAAGGAGGGAAGGAGGGAGGGAGAGGGGGAGCGGGAGAGAGAAAGAGTGAGAGATTGAAGTGAGGATACAGAGAAACAGAGAGAATAAAAAAGGAATGTAGATCTGTGATAGAGATGCTTAGACTGGGGTAACAATGCAGGAATGAGAGAACACACACACACACACACACACACACACACACACACACACACACACACAATCTCCCACACACTTGAACATGCCTATGGGCATAGGGACACATATACAAACATGCACATTCACCCACACACACGCACTTCCTCACTCACACACACACACTCTCACACACACACACACACACACACACACACACACACACACACACACACACATTCACTCACTCACTCACTCACACACAAATCCACAAGTGGGGAAGAGAGAAGGGAGGCTATTTGAGGGTTGTGGTCTCGTTAGTTGGAGGGGCCAGTGTTGAGGGACAGGCAGTGGGCTGGGGATGGGCAGTGGGATGGTATGGGATGGGCAGTGGGCTGGGGATGGGGATGGGGATGGGCAGTGGGATGGTATGGGATGGGCAGTGGGCTGGGGATGGGGATGGGCAGTGGGCTGGTATGGGATGGGCTGGGGGCTTCAGGGGCAGACAGGGGGGGTTAGTTGTGCTTCAAGTTAGCCACGGCTCTGGAATGCGATGGATGCACAAGGGCTCAAGTCCTTCATAACCCCCCCTTCCACACACACACACACACACACACACACACACACACAGAGACACAGTCTCCCCCCTGCCCCCGTAACCTGATCAGACTGGCACAGTCCTGTGATCCTCCACCACACAATGGGGCCCACTTCAGACCTCCAGACCAATCAACTGAAAATAGAACACTGACACACACACACACACACACACACACACACAAACACACACACACACCACACTGAATAAGCACACTTACACACACACACACACACACACACACACACACACACACACACACAGAGACTCACATACACACCAACATCCACTCACACACACACACCACACACACACATATGCTGCTCAGAGATGAGAGCACTGCGGTGAAACCCCCCCCCCCCCCCCCCCCTCTCTCTCTCTCTCTCCTCCATCATTAGGGCGCTCCAGCGTGAGGGGAGCACAAACCACAATTATTTCCTCTCTGCGGCAGCCAGAGAGCCATACCGCTCCCTTACATCCATCCTCTATTTGCTCTCTGGCTTCTCTCCATTCGTTTCATCTCTCCACCTCTCCCCCTCTGTCTCTCTGTCTCTCTCTCTTTTCCTTCTCTCCGCTGCTTTCTTTCCATGCCTCTTTCTCGTTTCCTTTCCGCCTTGTCTGGACCGCTCGATCGCTCGTTCTCTTTTTCTCACACTCTATCTCTTTTTTCGATTCCCTTTCTCCCGATTATTTCCCCTCTACAGTAGGCAGTAGGAGATGCCCTGCCCCCCCCACCACCCCCCACCCCCTCCCCTCCTGTCTTTCTTCTCCCTCTCTCTCTCTCTCTCTCTCTCTCTCTCTCTCTCTCTCTCTCTCTCCTCTGTTTCTCTTTCTCTGTCTCTCTCTCCCAATCCTTTTTCTTTCCTCAATCCATCTTGCTCCCACTGTCTCTCTGTTTGCCAATCTCTCATTCTCTTCTCCTCCTCTGCTCTCTCTCTCCCTCTCTTTCTTCCTCTCTCACAGCCTCTCTGTTTCGATCATTTATTTCAATTCAGTTCAATTCAATTCAATTCAGTTTAATTCAATTCCATTCAATTTATTTCAATTCAGTTCAGTTCAATTCAAGTGAGCTTTCTTGGCATGACAAGTATGTTTGCATTGACAAAGCTTGATCATATCAACATACAGAATACAGAGATATGACATGTCTTTCCTCTCCATCTCTCTGTCTCTATCCCCCTTTCTTTTCCTCCCTCCTTTCTATGTACCCCTCTTTATCCATTTGTTTTGTATGGGGTCTCTACTGTTCTTTCCCTTTACATAACTTTCATTCTTCCACTGATTCCCTCTTGATCCCTCCGTCTTTCTCTCATTCTCTGTCTGGTTTCTTTGCTTCTCTCGTTCTCTACCCCTCTTTTTTTTCCCCAGATGTCCTCTCTCTCTCTCTCTCTCTCTCCCTCTCCCTCTCCCTCTCTCTCTCCCCTCTCCTCTCTGTGGTCCTGGTCTCTTTCTAATAGCCATGACACACTGGCTTCTCTTCTCCAGACT
>NC_085015.1:14267014-14269514 GCF_963854185.1 Sardina pilchardus
AGAAGACAATATAATGGCGGTGGCAGGGCAAAGTCACCTTCTCTATGCCCAACGAGGAAATTCAAAAATAGTCATTATCCGAGCTAACACCACCAGCCCCCCGCAGCCAGTCAGTCAGTATTTCCACTGTGTCTTTGAAGCTGCCGCAATAAAGGACTCAGTTTGGCATTGATTTGTCCATGATGAATCACCAACTTTTAGTTTTGACAGTTTAACGATTTTCTGTTTCTCTCAGAGTAAACACTTAATTACTTAATGATGTAAATTGATGCTCATTTTCTCTCTTTTTTCCCTCCCCTCCATCAAACACTTGAACACGGTAACCTTGCTAAAGTAGATAATAGATGAAATTGCAGGGGAGAATATGGTTTAGACGTTTGACGATTGAAATATTGTGTTTACTGTAAATATGTAAAATGCCCTAGAAAACTGGTTACATCAGAGCTGAAAGATCTGAATCATCTGCTGTGCGCGCCGTTTTAAGACCACTTGCGTGGGTGCACACACACACACACACACACACACACACACACACACACACACACACACACACACACACACACACCCTCATCACCTCCCACTCTCTCTAATAGCAAATGAGAAATGTCATCTTTTATTAATGACCTTGTTAATGAAACAGAGGCTCACATCCCCTTTGTATGGGACATAAGTTTCCGCAATTAGCGCTAGCCATGAAAGGCTAAAAAAAGAAAAGAAAGAAAGGAAAAAAAAAACACGCTTCCCCCCTTCTTTCTCTCTCCCTCTCTCCTCTCTCTCTCTCTCTCTCTCTCTCTCTCTCTCTCTCTCTCTCTCTCTCTCTCGGTCTCTTTGTTGTAACTGTAAAGACCCCCCAGGCCTCTTGCTTGCGGGCCGGGTCCCTAGTGCATATAAAACATGCTAAATGTACTAGCATCGCTCGGGCTATATGCATTAAGGAAATGAATACAAATGAGAGAGGATGGGGGCGGCAGAAAGGGGGAGGAGGCAGGGGTGTGCAACCTGTGGAATTTACTCGAAATGATTATGCTGCTCTTCAGAATGCTGCCGAACGTTCCGCTCACATGACTGAGCCTTCACAACGTTCTGTTGAATCCATATAATGACCGATTCATCGTTGGTGTCCTGTTTGCCCTGTTCAAATGTATTTTCTGATAACGATCAGCAGACATTACAGTATATCCCTTATGCATGTGTTAAGGACCGGGTTTGGAAGAATATACTGAGCATAGATAAGTTGATGCAGGTATAGGTGTTCCATTTATTTCCGTTCTGACTGACTTTTTTTCTTTTTTAAAATAAAACTGTTAATCTGATCGTTATTTAACAGATTAACATATCCCATATAGACTATGCATATAAGTGACCTACAGTGACCTTCATTGACTTTAACTGTCTCGTCTGTCTCAATCCCCGGCTAGTTTGCGATGGTTCACCAATCGAGGGCAGTTCTGAGCGAAGGAGCTCCGTAAGATATTCAGACGGTTTTGTGGCGTGAGAGAAATATGACAAATCGGCTGTGAAGAGCAGTGTGTCTGTAGGCACAATGTGACACAGATTCACACCATTGTCTGCATGTACTGTATCTCCCGGTTTATGTTGATAAGATTAAAGGATTGACAAATCAAGGTCAAGGTCTCTTCTGCATGATATAATCACATGTAGACTATACATATATTTTTATATTTCTTTCTTTGCTTTTCTGTGCTTGAATATTGATGCGTGCTGGAGGTTTTTTGGATGTTCCTATTTTTTTTTACGCACATCATCTGACGGGGCTCTGATCCTTCATCAAAAACCTCACACATGTCACTGTCACACATGCAGACACACACTTGGACATGAATGCACGCTTGAAGCATGAACACACACAGACACACAAAGACTCTCAGACACACACAGACATCACACAAAGACACTCAGACACACCCGCGTATGAACAACACACACTTGAACATGCACACAGACACACACACACACACACACACACACACACTCGTAATAAGCACAGGGAGACAGCCCCTGTAGTCTCTTAGGCCATTAGGAGGCCTAGATGTGGCATTGCTGCGATGGCAGACCCAGAACCCAATTATCCTCTCTTTGGTGCCCACGCCAGGCTCTCTCCAGCACAAACACCACACAGTCCTCATTGATGGACACGCTTAAGTCCTCCTGAGACCGTATAGGCGAGGAGACTACCCCCCCCCATAGCACAACCGAGCCGATTTAATCTGTGAAATGAATATGTTGTTATCGGAACAGAGTGGATTTAGGATTGGAATTCAATGCATCTTACCGGTCGATGTTTTTTATTACTTCCGACGCGGGTTTCTTTGTTATACGCGCGTCTGTGTGGCTGTGTTCCATGGGCATTTGGCGTAATCTCTCATGTGATAATGGATTTAAGGATCCTTTGAAGATCGTGATCCTCCTCCTACTGTAGGTTAATGGGAATGGTGTGTACACAGCTACACACACGGTCCAGCCTCATCAGCTGTCACAT
>NC_085015.1:14274514-14277014 GCF_963854185.1 Sardina pilchardus
CTGTGTGTGTGAAGCATCATTCTGCCTGGATGTCTCATGCATGTTTCATGCCAAGACTCTCTCTCTCTCTCTCTGTCTCTCTCTCTGTCTCTACCCCCTAGTATTCATCATGCATAGTCTAAGTGGCGTGTTGTATGTTTTACAATAAATGCACTGTCCTCTCACGTGATGATAATACGTTTCCAGCTAATTTTATAAACCAAAAACATTCAGACTTCCACTTTTTGAATACTCCTTTTTTGTGTCTCTCCCTTTTGCATGCATCTATCTGTCTGATTCTCTCTCTCTCTCTCTCTCTGTGTCTATCTCTCTGTTTCTGTCTATCTCTATCCCTTTGTTTTCCCCATCCCATACAATATTCATGTCACAGCATTAGCCTCACAAGGACTAAAGGGCGGAAACGACCTTGCTTGGTTGGGCACCAAATGATAACCCTCCTCCTTAAAATAAATAAATAATAAAATAAAACAAAAAAAGAAATACAACAATAGCCCAGAAGGAATGGGGGCGGGTGGAAAAATAAAAAAAGACAGAGAAAAAAAAAGTTTATTTCAATTTGGGGGGGAAGGAGCATTAATAGAGTCTCCTTGAGCAATGACCTCAAGCGTTCCACTTCCCTGTTATGATTCAACATCTCCTTATGTCTTTCCCCTTGTCTCTCTCAGCTGCTCCTCAAACTCGTCTGTCGTGCCCCGACAGCTTAGAGCGCAGGATCCTATTTTAACCCGAAAAAAAGGGGGAAATGAGAGCGCTTTGAAATATTTCCTGTGTCTGTTTCCCCTCCTCGCATTAGCAAGGTTGCTTTCAACTTGGCCGATCTTTGTCTGTGAGGCTTAATGTCAGACAATGTTCTTCATGTAGCTTTGAAGAAGAGGGGGGGGGGGGGGGGGGGGGTAGAGGGGGAATCAAAGCCTCTACCATCTGGTGTCATTTACCAACAGGGAGAGAAGGCAGAGAGAGATAAGGGAGAAGAATGACAGAAAGAGAGCGAGAGAGAAGTGTGTGTGTGTGTGTGTGTGTGTGTGTGTGTGTGAAGCTGGTCCATGATGCAGGCTCCGAGCAGAAGCTCGTTGGACGTGAAGGTCTCAGATGGAGCTTAGAGGCTGGAGAGACAGCAGTGGTTCGCATGGGGGCTGACGGACACACAGAGAAGCTGCTTTGATACGCGACGGGGAGCAACCCAGAGACATCAGATGTTTTTTCTTTCTTTTTCGGGGGGCCTGGATTATAATGAATGCCCATAGGTTCTCCACTCTGCGCTTCAAAGCCAATTCTCACAGATACACTGATAAGCGTGGTGCTCTTCAGAGCTAAAAGTGCACGTTGTCAGAGAAGCAATTCACAGAGAATACACAGGGCATATTGCAGTGTGGTAAAAATAACAACACATTATGCTAAACGTAATGAGTTTGCCAATCTAGTTGACATTGGTTTCATACATACGTCAGTTAGTTATTAGAGTGAGACGTGTTCTTGTTAGACAGACAGAACGTTTTTGTTGAGTGACTGTAAACATATTTTGTTTGATAGACTGGGTTTACATTCCACATGTAGGCTAAGTCCAGGCTCTCCATGTTAAAGTAGCTGTACCAGCCCTTCTTTTAAGGTGCTATTTGGCGTTTTAATTGTATAAAGGAATTCAAAATGACCTGAATTGAAATGTAAACAGAATGTGACGAGACTTTCTGTTTAAAATGCCCATGCTGTTTCACTCAGCTGTCCACTAAGCTTATAATGCTAACCAGCTAGCACTGGCATAGCTCTCTTGTGACTTCACTTTGTTTCACATATGGTGCTCCATTACAGATTGTTTTTGTTTGTTTTTCAGTTGTTTACACATGACAACAATACATATTACACAGCTAATGAAATATTGCATCAGCCCATCTGCTTCAGCTGTAGGCACATTGTCAGCTTCACACTTTTTTTGGTGCTAAACACAAGTCTCACAAGTTGTGTGAATCATGTGCAATGTTATGACTAAACAAGCCGCTTTTATTTGCAAAATTGCGTAATGGTAATAAAACAACAGCCTGTCAATACAATGGAAGTCAATGGAGGACTGCAGTGTGGTTGCGTGTGTGTGTGCGTGTGTGTGTGTGTGTGTGTGTGTGTGTGTGTGTGTGTGTGTGTGTGTGTGTGTGTGAGAGAGAGAGTGTGAGAGAGTGTGAGTGTGAGTGTGTGTGTGTGTGTGTGTGTGTGTGTGTGTGTGTGTGTGTGTGTGTGTGTGTGTGTGTGTGTGTGTGTGTGTGTGTAGCTTATGTGTGTGCATCTGGGAATGCCCAAACCGAACAGAACCCCACTCCCCTGTGTCCACTTCGGGTCCAGTCCAGACCAAATGTTTGTGAACCTTTGCAAACAGCTTCTTGCTTGCTTTGAGTTTGCAGCAAACATGCAAATGTTTGTTCAAATACGTACAAACATGATGACGTACTTCTGGGTGAGCAAATGTGTGTGGGTATGTGTGTGTGTGCGTGTGCGTGTACATGTGCGTGTGTGT
>NC_085015.1:14284514-14287014 GCF_963854185.1 Sardina pilchardus
AGAGAGAAGACACAGACTCCTGGTCCTCATAGTCTTCCTTCCTGGAAAACTAGTGTGTGAAAAGGCTGCATTTGTGTTACAAACACACACACACACACACACACACACACACACACACACACACACACACACACACACACACACACACACACACACACACACACACTCAGAGCAATCATTTGCTCTGGAGTGCTCTCCACCCCTCCGGTCGTGGAAAAGCATGATCCTTCTTGTAATCCCCTCTTTTCTTGTTTTGGTCCTCATCTCTCTCTCTCTCTCTCTCTCTCTCTCTCTCTCTCCCTCTCTCTCTCTCTCTCTCTCCCTCTCTCTCTCTCCCATCTCTCTTGTCCTCTCATTGTCAGTCTTTCCTCTCTCTTTTGGGGGGATTTGCAGCCCTTTCTCAAGGTTTTTCCTCAATAAACATCAGTTTCTAATGACTGGTTTGTCTGTGTCTGAGAGTGTGCTTTAGTGTGTGTACTCTGGTGTGTGTGTGTTTGTGTGTGTGTGTGTGTGTGTGTGTGTGTGTGTGTGTGTGTGTGTGTGTCCAAAGGGGAGTTGGAGACCCTTTGGCCTAGCAAAGGCGGCTGTGCCAGTCCGTCGGTCGGAGCTCAGTCGAGACACGCCTGGATTTGGTTGTTGTTGTTGTTTTTGTTTGTCCTTCCTAATCCACCGCAGGCATCCTCTTGTTTTTTCCCTCTTTTTCTTCCTCCTTTCTTCTCTCCATCCCTCTCTTGAGCATCTCTCTCTCTCTCTCTCTCTCTCCGTCACCCCTCCATGGCAGAAAAGCTCCTTGGATATCGGAGGTCACAGAAGTGGTTGGGTGTGTAGCCATTAGCGATGTCTTCCAAATACAGTGTGCGGAGATATCTGGCCCTTATTAATTCAGATTGTTTTGGCCTTCCCACCATTCAGGTATAGATTTTAAACCAACTCTGGGGTAATTGGGAATGATTTATCGCTATGGGGTGAATGAATGATGACAGCCGTTCTTTCTCACTGTGTGTGTGTGTGGGTGGGTGTGTGTGTGTGTGTGTGTGTGTGTGTGTGTGTGTGTGTGTGTGTGTGTGGGCGGGTGTGTTTGTGTGTGGGTGAGTGTGTGTGTTGTCCGTCTGTCTGTCTATTTCTGGCTAATGAGTCGTGTTTACTAAGGGAACAATAGATCCCCTTGTCCTGGTGTTCCTTTAGTTTTCTACCCAATTACCACACACACACACACACACACACACACACACACACACACACACACACACACACAGACACACACACACACACACACACACACACACACACACACACACATGCAGAGACACACAGGCACACACACCTCCTGCTATTTGAAGGGCACAATTGCCCTTGAGTGAAATGATAATTGAGAGATGGTGGGCCACAGTACTGGGGAAGAGGTGATGATAGTGTTTGGAGGTTGTGTGAACAAATGTGCACTCGCATATGAACACGTCAGGGAGGGCTCAAGCCTTGAGCTTTGTGTGTGTGTGTGTGTGTGTGTGTGTGTGTGAGAGAGAGAGCGAGAGAGAGCGAGAGAGATTCTGTGTGTATGTGTGTGTGCGTTCCTGTGTGTGTGTGTGTGTGTGTGTGTGTGTGTGTGTGTGTGTGTGTGTGTGTGTGTGTGTGTGTGTGTGTGTGTGTGTGTGTGTGTGTGTGTGCGCACACGGGTAAGTGTGTGTTCTTGCCTTGAGGAGAAATGAAGGCTGTTGAAGACGGCAAGCGCACTGAAGGATTGTTG
Organism: Sardina pilchardus; assembly: GCF_963854185.1. Lineage (NCBI taxonomy): Eukaryota > Metazoa > Chordata > Actinopteri > Clupeiformes > Clupeidae > Sardina > Sardina pilchardus. Next base: position 14,286,259 of record NC_085015.1, read on the forward strand.
AAATCTTCTAACAGAAGAAGAATACGCATCTCATGAAGCCACTGCTCTTTATGATACCTTCTCTACCAGCCTTTCATTTTCCTCTCTCTGCCTTTTTTTATTCTTATATCAATCACTTGATTTTATTTGATTTATCACACTTATTTTACCGCACTCTACGGTATATACATTTACTTTTGAATGCGAGGGAAAGCAATCCTCAATGTGAAACCATTACCATGAAGGGATTTGGGGCATATATAATTTAATGCATGCAGAACAGAATCAAAATGTGAGGTATGCTGTTGTTCCCGTGTGGTAAACAGGCTTATTCACAGTGAATATGGACACTTTGATGTATTAGAACACAGAACAAGAACGTAAACATACTATATATATAATAATATATACTAATATAATACTAATATATGTATTTTTTCTGCTTGTATGTTTGCGTATTGTGTGTGTTTGTGTGTGTCCTTGGGCGGATAGTCTCCTTAATGTTTGCTTGAGCAATCAAACAGCGTACTACACAATCAATCTCTTTGACGCTGCGTAGCACAATAGCGTTGTATGAATTATGCATAAAACAACAGCAGAAGGAAAAAAAGAGCTAAAAAACAACCTGCTCTTCCTATCTTCTCTCATGTCTTCTCATGATGCAGACTCTGTGTGTAGTGTTTGTGTGTGTGTGTGTGTGTGTGTGTGTGTGTGTGTATGTGTGTTCACGCTGTTAGGAGAGATTGGCCTGCAAGGCATGATGGAAAATAGTATGAA
>NC_085015.1:14292014-14297014 GCF_963854185.1 Sardina pilchardus
TTGTCTACACCAAAAGTGGGGCAAAACGGCCTCGCGTGTCACTGATTTGGTCCAGATTGAGGTCTAATTGTAGAGTCGTGTAGATCTTGAGAACATTACCATCGCAATCCAAACAGATGGGTTTCATCCAGCGTTGAATGTTTTGATTAAATCATAATGGAAAGTCAAATTGGCATAACAACATTATACAGTATCGTTCAGACACGTTTGCAAATGCTTTCAGACAAAACATTTGGCTGACTACCATTCGCTGACATTTTTAAACATTTGTCAACATCAATTATATCAATAAATACCGGTAGTTGGAAATGGCAAGTCCCATGCATAGCCTTAAGCCCTAAGTGTGCCACGGACCAAGTGGCATGTTGAGTGTAATCCTCGCTCACAGCACCTTAATGGACGTGCTAGCGCCAGGTGCTAGCGCCCATGTGCTTTAGCCTTCTCGCTAGTCAACAGAGTGCAGAGGCGCGTTTAAATTCGTTTGCAGTTAACATTCTTCTGCTTGCTGTGACTTTTCTGTGAATGATCGCAAAACAGTCACTAATAGTTTGAGGAGGTACAGTATGTCTAACGCAAACGTGCAGGGGATCTGGACAAAGAGCTACTGTTGAAACAGAATGTATACACAAAACCATTCAATATTAAACTCTTCAAAGAATACTTTTTTTTTTTGCCGCTAATGTTGGCAACTGTTTGCCGAATTTGAACCCACCTCAGGTCACGTGTTCTCCGGGAGGAGGTTCTGCCTCTGGGCTCTGTAAAGCACCTTGACAATTTTAATTGTTATTGCCACATACCACAGAATTAATTAATAAGAGCGTTTGCATTGAGGTGAATGTGTCCCTGTAGTGTACTCTATCATAGCTGCAGGGCCCTGTGTTGTCCTGCCTGTGCTCCATGGCTCTGCCTTGGACTCCCCTCTGCACCCCTGGATGTGCTTGTTTTTCTGCCTGTTTGAACAGTAGTGACTGCCTCACACTCACACACACACACACACACACACACACACACACACACACACACACACACACACACTCTCTCTCACACACACACACACACACACACACACACACACACACATACACACACACAAACACACACACACACACACACACACACACACACACACACACACACAACACACACACACACACACACACACACACACAGACACACAGACACACACACACACACACACACACACACACACACACACACACACACACACACTCTCACACTCTCTCTCTCACACACACACACACACACTCTCTCTCACACACACACACACACACACACACACACACACACACACACACACACAGTGGCGTGGATTTAGCCGTATCTCTACAAAGCGAGTCGCGGTGCCGTGGGGGCTTAAGGCTAAGCTGCAGAGCCGGAGCCGAGCGGGAGGAAGCGCCGTATCGGCCCCTCGCCTCAGCCGCCGCTCGCCGACTCCGCTCGCCGACTCCGCCGCCACTCGCCGACTCCGAGCGCAGCCCATAAGTCACCGGGGGGGCCCCCCAGTGAAAGGGTCCTGCGTCCGCCCCGCAGTATCCGCTATGAAATAAATAGCTGCGCTAATGACACTCTCCTGTCCTTATTAGCCGTGCCATTACGGCCCATTTGTTTGCTTTATCATGGCCGGCCCCCGAAGCCCAGGGGTCTAATGATTTAGGATGCGGGGGGAGAAGAGAGAGAGAGAGGCCGGGGCGACGGCTGTGAAGGTCATGGTAATTGTTTGATATGGAAGCAGCCACCCTCTTCCTCCTCCTCCTCCTCCTCCTCCTCCTCCTCCTCCTCCGCTGCCTTTTATTGTGTCACTGCCTCCCGGTCTCTCTGCCTGCCTGCCTGCCTGCCTTTGCTGGCTGGCTGTCTACTGGCATGGTAAAGGCTGCTGCCTCTGTTGCACTCCCGAGAGCAGAGGGTGACAGTATCACTGGCGTAGACCGGAGAGGTTCAGGGAAGGAGTGAGAAGACAGTATTCTGAAGCATCACTAGAAGGACTTAGTGTTGTACTCTATTATGATGATGGTGATGACGAAGATGGAAATGTTGGACTGTGATTAAGATGTTTTTGGAGATAATTACATATGTTGAATCCAGCGCCCAAAGAATTTGACACAGTCAAGACATAGAGTCAATGTACATCATTATTTAAGTAAAATAGCTTTGCAATGCCCCCCCTCTCTCTTTCTCTCTCACTCTCTCTCTCTCTCTCTCTCTCTCTCTCTCTCCTTCTGTCTTTGTCCTTTTGTTTTTATCATTACTGCTGTGTCTCCCAGGATGTCATTATCAATAATTAAGAAATGGCAGAATGTCTCTGGTCTATTTTCTGCCGCCCAGAGCGTCTTGTCGAGGCGAGCTCACATCAAAGCGGAGGATGCTCACAGCGCCCGCTCGTCTGCGCTCCGCCATTAACCTTTTCCCGCAGACGCGTGCAGCATCTGTTGATAATGTAACAAATAATTAATTTAATGCCTGTGAAAGGATCAGCAAAAGGGTAATTAATGTTTGTTTTAGCGATGCAGGGCTTCAAAAAAAAAAAAAAAAAAAAAAGGGAAAGGGGTGACGGCACCGTCGATAAATCCCCCCAGCCCGCCGCAGCCACCTGGAGATAAAATAGTCCCGCTGACATCCTGGTTCGCTCCGTCTTCCCAGGATGCCTCTGGGTGTTCCGTGGTGGCTTTATCTTCCGTTGTACAGTGTCAAGGATTGGGTGTGTGTGTGTGTGTGTGTGTGTGTGTGTGTGTGTGTGTGTGTGTACGCTCAGCGTTAATCACTTTTTAGAGGTGAAGTATTGACACAGAGTGTGGAGAGGGCCTCCCAGCTAAGATCCCGAGTGTTAAAATACAGGAGTGACGAGCAGGCGGGTGTAAAGCTGCTTTAACGCTGATTGGGCTGCGAGGTTTATAAATAGGATCTGAGCGAGTGTCTGGTGCTGTCACCTGGTGGGATAGAGAAATGTGTGTCGTCGTGTTATGAAGCTCCCTTTTAAAAGGAGCCAACTGATGAACGTATGTTGTTAATGTGCACTTAAGCAAATCTGACAGGGAGTGAGTGCACACAGATGGACACGCGTGCACACACACACACACACACACACACACACACACACACACACACACACACACACACACACACACACACACACACACACACACAGGCATTTTAGGTGAATGGGGATGGGGATGTTCTTTTGTGGTGCATGCTTCTTGTAACACACACAGGCACGTGCACTCAACCATTCACACACTCTCACGCACACTCACACTCACTCTCTCTCTCTCACACACACACACACACACGCACAATGGTTCTTCCATTCCTCGACCAACCCCTGATTCATTAGTTTGATTTATTAATTATCAGGGACCCTGGGCGGCAGGAGGGAGAGAGCGAGAGAGAGAATGTGGGAGAATATCAATTATGAAGACACATTAATGGATTAAACTGAAACAATGTGTGCGCTCTGTTGAAGTAACCCTTCGCGAGGAGGAGCCAATTAGACCAGAGCTGCCGCCCCGACCCGCCTTGGCCTGAATAAAAAGCCCTCGTTTGCAGCGCCCCTGCTAGAAAGAGCAAGAGGAGAGAGAGAGAGAGAGAGAGAGAGAGAGAGAGAGAGAGAGAGAGAGAGAGAGAGAGAGAGAGAGAGAGAGAGAGAGAGAGAGAGAGAGAGAGAGAGAGAGAGAGAGAGAGAGAGAGAGAGAGAGCAGAGCAGGGAGCAGAGCAGCAGGGCTAGGCTGGTGGAATTATGGGCTTTCACCAACTCCCATCCCCATGAATTCATTGGCAATTAAATGGCGTTATTTTTTTTCATTATTATTATTTGGACAATTATTTTGTGTTGAATTATCGTTATTAGGCTGGTATTATCATATACTTTTGGTTGAGATGGACTTGACACGGCGTGTCAAGAGGTCCAGAGAGGGAGGGGTGTGTGTGTGTGTGTGTGTGTGTGTGTGTGTGTGTGTGTGTGTGTTGGGGCAAAGCACAGTGTGGAGGTGTAACTCATTAGGGTATCGTGTGTGATGAATCAATTGTTCCTCTAGGAAATTGATATGGTTTCAGTGACATGTTTTTTTTTAATTATCATAGTAAAATGTGATTAATCTCTGTCTTTCCTAATTCCTTTATTTAATTCTCATCTGATCCAGTATAAATTCTGATCTAATTCAGCACTTGGGACACTTGAGATCAATAGCAAACAAAAGACCACCAACTTTGTCGTTATTTCACTGTGACTAATGATGAATCAATACTTTGTCACATTTAGTGTTATTATAGTTGCTCTACCTTTCAGTGGTGCGAGACACAGTGATTTAGTGTTACACAGGAACATCTAGGGCCTTAATTTGATTTAAGTGACGGGCTAAAACCAATGTTAGTCAATGAGCAGAGTCTCTCTTGCATTGAAAAGCTATCATATAGCTTGTGGGAGCGCTAAGCGTTTCCACTGATGTTTGTGTACAGTATCTTACCCATGATATTAAATTAGAAAATAGATTTTGCCAAGTTATTAAATTAACTTTAGTCGCACGTACCAGTCCAGCGCTATGTCTGCCGTCCAGAGAATCACAAGTGCAGGATTGTTTTGAATCGATAGGCTAATTGTCTTTCCTCCCTGACGTCTCTTTGGCCTGTCCATTTGGGTGGTCAACGTGAGCTATTATCCATCCCCATCTGACAGTCACAGAACGAGGAAGTGTCAGGGTAGCTTAAATGATGGCGGCAGCAGCAGCACCACCCCTGGCTGACATGAGAGATTGGACAGGGAGGGAAGAGTTGGTGGAGACAGGGTTCATTTGGAGGGAGTGGAACTGACAGGAGAAGTGGAGCGAGATAGGCAAGGGTGGAAGACCTGCCAGCAAAGTTGTGCACTGTAGCGTTAGCTTAGTATAGTCTCATACTGTAGCGCTTCCTGGTATAGCAATAGCACAGCCTTGAGTACTGTGGAATAATGTGTAAAGCCTAGCGTAGTGTAAAACATTGTGCTTAGCATA
>NC_085015.1:14314356-14316856 GCF_963854185.1 Sardina pilchardus
GTGTGTGTGTGTGTGTGTGTGTGTGTGTGTGTGTGTGTGTGTGTGTCTTGTGTGGTTCAGTCAGCAATCGTGTGTGCAATCAGGGTCTGTGTTTGTGTTTTTGTGTATTTTTGTGTCCCCATGTTTCTTTGTTTGTGTGTGTGTGTGTGTGTGTCTGTTGAAGCTGTGAAATCCTCCATCTGCCTGGGAGAGATGGAGGGTCATCAGTCAAATGGTGACAAATAGGCCTTTAAGCCCAGATGAATTCACACGCCATTTGCATCTCTCAGTTTGTTTCAATGCTTGTGTGTGTGTGTGTGTGTGTGTGTGTGTGTGTGTGTGTGTGTGCGCACGTGTTTGTATGTGTTTGTGTATGCAGGGCTTGCAATGGAATGCACAGTTCTCAGAATTAGTCATAGCGCTTGCGCTAGCGAGCATTAACATGAAATGTCACTTCATCTCATGTTTTTTTGTGTGTGTGTGTGTGTGTATGTGCGTTTGTGTGTGCATGTGTGTGTGTGTGAGTGCTTCGAGAGTGTGAAGTGTGTGTGTGTGTGTGTGTGTGTGTGTGTGTGTCTCTCCAACCTCCTCTGCCAGTTGTCTTGAGGGGAGAGAAATCTCGCCACACTGTTGTTTTATGTCCCTTCCTTTCTGCGTGCAGTGTGCTGACAGGCGCCATAAGTTTGTGTGATCACTTTCTTTGTTCATTTAAGGGATTTGTGCCTCGCTCCATCATTCCCCCAGCGTCTCAATTAAAACATAAGAAAATGCCTCCGCCCTCAGGAAAGAAGAGAGCGAGAGTGTTAATTATTAATATTCACTTCTAAATGGCCTTATCCGTTACCCGGCTGAAATTACTCGTTTTTTCGCCCCGAAGCGTCACGCGCGATTTGTACAGTCAGATCCCCGCAAATGGCAAGGGGTTACATTTCATCCATGTGGCAGTGTGAGTGTGAGAGAGTGTGTGTGTGTGTGTGTGTGTGTGTGTGTGTTTGTTAGACAGAGAGAGAGAGAGAGAGAGAGAGAGAGAGAGAGAGAGAAAGAGAGAGTGAGAGAGCGAGAATGAGAGAGTGAGAGAGAGAGAGAGAGTCTGTGTGTGTGAGCGTGTTTGTGTGTGTGAGCGTGTTTGTGTGTGTGTGTGTGTGTGTGTGTGTGTTGTGTGTGTGTGTGTGTGTGTGTGTGTGTGTGTGTGTGTGTGTGTGTGTGTGTGTGTATGCCTATATGTGTCTCCGTGCCCGGAGGTCTCCCAGGAGCAGATGCTTTTGGCTGTAAGCACTAAGTGATTTCCTCTGTCTTCTTGTTTTTATTTTTTTACCCATCCTAATCCTGGCCGTCAAACTCATCTCTGGCTGATGCGAGGGAACGAGTCTGAGTGTGTGTGTGTCTCTCTGTCTCTCTCTCTGTGTGTGTGTGTGTGTGTGTGTGTGTGTGTGTGTGTGTGTGTGTGTGTGTGTGTGTGTGTGTGTGTGTGTGTGTGTAATGCTGGGAACAAGGGCCTTGTTTTAACACTCACACTGGCGCTGTCTAATTACTGTGGAGGCCTGCGTCGTGCTCCCCCGGCCGCCTCCCATCGTCTCCCTCACATGTAGAACAGCACTCCAGAGTCCCCCCCACACACACACACACACACACACACACACACACACACACACAGTCTGACTGGAGACCCTCCGACACCACGCCACAGGAGACCAGAGGAGAGCAGAGCAGACGAGAGGAGTGAGAGTGCTGAGCATTTTAAATACCTGAACTCTGCTCCCAACGCTGAAGCACTCACGGCTTTGCTAAACATGGCTCTGCCTGTCTGTGTGTCTGTGTGTTTCTGTCTGACTCTGTGTCTGTCTACACATCCATCTGTCTGTCTGCATGTATGTTTGTCTGTCTGTGTCTCTTTGTCTGTTGTTGACTACGTATCGGTCTGCTTGTCTGTCTGTCTGTCTGGTTGTCTCTGTGTCTGTCTACCCATCCATCTGTCTGTCTTCATACATGTCTGTTTGTCTGTGTGTTTGTCTGTTGTTTTCTACATATCAGCCTGTCCGTCTGTCTGTCTGTCTGTCTGTCTCTCTGTCTGTCTGTGTGTCTTTGTCTGTTGTTGTCTGCCCATCTGTCTGTCTGTCTGTGTGTCTGCATGTTGATTTGACCAGTGTCCACCTGTTTATGTGTAGTATGGTGTTTAGTAGTGTTACCGTTGCTATAGCATGTTTTGATTGGTGATCACTGGGCGTCAATAGCAACATTGCTATTGCATAATGCTAGTTTTTTTCTCTTTTATGTTCTCATATAAGTACATTATGAATGCAATGTTGTAAAGGAGTGAGGCTACAACTCGACATCAAACGCATCATAAACATGGACTCCTTTATACAGTAGGCCTCGTCTGTGTGTGTAAGGGGCGTTAGACAGGAACAGGAAATGAGAAGTGGCAGCGATCCGAGCTTTTGGGGCTCGGGCGGCTGCACCCGCCGAGAACGGCGCTAACATGAATTAGCGCGCGAGGAATACATCTCCCGTGATCAATGCA
>NC_085015.1:14331856-14334356 GCF_963854185.1 Sardina pilchardus
TCTCCTCTCATCTCCTCTCCTCTCTTCTCCTCTCCTCTCTTCTTGTTGCGCCATGTAGGCCATATTTTCTGTCTTTCTTCTCAAAAGACTAAGAGCACTTTTGGAGACAAAAGCAAAGTTGGCCTTCACCGTATAGAGCAAGGAGACTTTCAGAGAGCACTGTGTGTGTGTGTGTGTGTGTGTGTGTGTGTTTGAGCCTCCTCTACCCTTGTCAAGTGAGATAAGCTTTGACATTATCATAAGCTGAGCTAGACTGACTGCAGTGACAAAAAGCATTAGAACTATGGGAAAATCGTCTTTTCTTTCTCTCTGACTCTCTCTCTCTCTCTCTCTCTCTCTCTCTCTCTCTCTCTCTCTTTCTCACTCTCTACACACAGTCATCATACAGTATGTACACTTTCTTCTCTCTGTCTCTCTCTCTCTCATACACACACACACACACACACACACACAGGCCACCAGCCTCCTCCGGTCTCCTCCTTGGGGGTAGCGTCTCTCTCTCGTCAGGCGATGTGTTTCCTCACTCGGCCTTATCCAGCATTGCAGGCTGTTTTCCTCCTCCTCCTCCTCCTCCTCCTCCTCCTCTTCCTCCTCCGACTCTCGGAGCCCGGAGTGGAGCGTATCACGTGTCTCCCGGTTGCTTAGCTATTGTCGAGCGGAGACGAGCGGCGAATCAGACACGAGGAGAGCGGAGGCACGGATGAGCGGCGTGTGAAATGTCAAGGCGATGGGACGTGAATGGCGGCTGCCTTTGTTGGAGGCAGAATGGGTCTCATTCAGAGCAGATGTATACGGGGCCATTGGCAGCAGGTGCATTTGTGTTTAGTATGCTATCAGATACATATCGTGTGTGTGTGTGTGTGTGTGTGTGTGTGTGTGTGTGTGTGTGTGTGTGTGTGTGTGTGTGTGTGTGTGTGTGTGTGTGTGTGTGTGTGTGTGTGTGTGTGTGTGTGTGTGTGTGTGTGTGTGTGTGTGTGTGTGTGTGTGTGTGTGTGTGACTGTATGTGTGTGTGTGTGTGTGTGTGTGTGTGTGTGTGTGTGTGTGTGTGTGTGTGTGTGTATGTGTGCGACTTTGTGTATGTAGGTAAATGTGTGCGTGTGTATGTGTGCGTGAAGTAAGTAAGAAGTTTGTAACAGCATTGTTATTTAAAGCAAGCAGCTATGTCATGCTAATTCCTCCCACACACACACACACACACACACACACACACACACACACACACACACACACACAGTTGATGGAGTGATTTGGTAGCCATATTGTATGAAGTTTGCATCCCCCAGTGTCACTGTGTATGTTATTTCAGGACACGGACAGAACTTTCTGCTCCGTCTCTTTAATCCAGGATAGTTATCTCTGGATAGCCTTGCAGTCTGCTATTGTTCACACACTCCTGTTCAGGGACTTCCATGTTTGCACAGTATGTTGGGAAAAACACACACACACACACACACACACACACACACACACACACACACACAAACACAGACACATTGCATTTCTATTCTTCTCTTGAAGTACTTCCTCAGAATGTATTGGCCACTTTGTTGTCTTTTCTAGGTGACTTTTTACTGCTATTGTGTTTGTTCACATCTCTACTGTGTATGAAATTCTTTCAGAAAGCATGAACCCTGAATACATGCAAACACACACACACACACACACACACACACACACATATTTGTTCAAATTCACTGAAGGCCGATTGTAAGCTTTAAAAGAGTGAGAGGAACAGGATGAAGGTAATGCTGCAAGAGATGCCTGGAAGAGAAGGAGAGAGAGAGAGAGAGACAGACAGAAAGAGAGAGAGAGAGAGCATGGAGTCTCAACAAGCCTTTTCTCCCTTCTTTCTTTGTCTTTCTGCTCTCTTTCGATCTTTCTCCCTCTCTTTCTCTCTCCCTCTTTCTCTCTTTCTCTTTCTCTTTCTGCTCTCTCTCACTCTTTCTCTCTCTCTCTCTCTCTCTTTCTTTATGGCTATCTCAGGCATTCACTCACTCTATTTATTTGATGCCTCCCCTCTCACCAGGGAAGGGAAGGTGTTTTGGAGAAATAAAAATGGCTGCCTTTTAAATCAGTCTCCTGCTAAGCTCGCCATTCCACAGTCACTTTGCTGCCTTTTAAATGTCCCACCAACCATTTGTTCAGGAGGGGGGATTGGCAGAGTATGGAAAGAAAGGAATAAAAGAGCAAAAGAAAGAAAGAAAGAAGGTAAGAAAGAAAGAAGTGAAAAAATAATAAGGGGAAAAATGGAAAGAAAGTGTAGAGAGAGAAGAGAAAGGAAGAAGGGGGCGAAAGGGTAAAGAAAAAGAATAATGAAAAGCGATAGAAGAGAAGAAAGGGAGGATAACACGGACATTCACAAGTGGATTAAGTTCTCGGAAAGTCGTCCTTCAACAGACCCTGGAGTCATTAAAAGTCGCCACAAGCCACCAGAGAGTTGGCAGCCAGTCAGTAAGTGCCTGAAGGCTCCAACAAAGGTCCCCCAGCCCCCACCCTCCA
>NC_085015.1:14345177-14350177 GCF_963854185.1 Sardina pilchardus
TCTTGTGTATGTATAATTGTATATCATACCTGTTTACTCTTCTGATTACTTTTCCACTATGCATTTGTGTGTATGTGTGTATATGTGCATACAGCTCTCTCTCTGTGTGTGTGTGTGTGTGTGTGTGTGTGTGTGTGTGTGTGTGTGTGTGTGTGTGTGTGTGTGTGTGTGTGTGTGTGTGTGTGTGTGTGTGTGTGTGTGTGTGTGTGTGCATAAGCATATGCAGGTCGACAGAAGTGATGTGTTTACGACACTGACTCCTCTCCTCTTCATAATCTGCACCCCCTGTGGCTGCCGTGGAAACTAATCTGTGATTACTCATCACCTGTACCTGCAAGCCCCTTCACACACACACACACACACACACACACACACACACACACACACACACACACACACACACACACACTCACACACAAAGAGACACACACTCACACACAGACACACACACACACACACACACACACACACACACACACACACACACACACACACACACACACACACACACACACACACACACACACACACACACACACACACACACACACACACTGTACATGACATATATGTTCAGGATTACAGGCTATAGCCCACTACAGTGTGATTGAATGTCCATTGCACTGCTGACCCAAAGCAAGGTGATTGGAACAGTCTGTATCCGCAGTAATCCAGCTCAGGTGTGTGTAGCATTGCATAGTTTTACCGGTGTGTGTGTGTGTGTGTGTGTGTGTGTGTGTGTGTGTGTGTGTGTGTGTGTGTGTGTGTGTGTGTGTGTGTGTGTGTGTGTGTGTGTGTGTGTGTGTGTGTGTGTGTGTGTGTGTGTGTGTGTGTGTGTGTGTGTGTGTGTGTGTGTACTCTGGTGTGTTTGTGTGTGTGTGTGCGTTGTTTGTGTGTGTGGATTGCAGAGGTGTACCGGTGTGTGCGTGTTTGTGTACTGTGGTGTGTGTGTGTGTGTGTGTGTGTGTGTGTGCGTGTGTGTGTGTGTGTGTGTGTGTGTGTGTGTGTGTGTGTGTGTGTGTGTGTGTGTGTGTGTGTGTGTGTCTGTGTGTGTGTGTGTGTGTGTGTGTGTGTGTGTGTGTGTGTGTGTGTGTTTCTTTGCGTGTGTGTGTGTTTGCGAGTGTGGATTGCAGAGGTGTACCGGTGTCTGTGTGTGTGTGTACTGTGGTGTACTGCTTGGTGTGTGGACGTTGGCTGGAACATGCCACCTGCTGTCCTGTTAAGGGGATAGATGCTAAAGAGAAAGGCTCCACAGGTCATAAGAATAGTGCCAATCATAATAATTATGACAACAATAAAACATACATTTTATATTTTAAGAGCTTTATCATACAATCAATCAATACTGAAAACGCTAGACAGTGTAAAAAGGGAAATAACATAAAAGTGCACTAATTTAGATAGACGGTTAGATTAATACGAGAGTAGAGTAGAGTGGATCAGCATGCATACAGGATAATAACCTCCCATTAGCCCATTCTAAAGATGAACCATTACAACACGAAAACCGGAGACATTTATCCAGAAGCTTCCACTGCGAAAGCTGTAAGAAACCAATGTGTCAATTTAGGCATTTTAAGAGTTTATGACAATAGAGACTAAGTTAGAGTGAATATCTCTATGGTTCTGAATATCGACTTTGGCAAGACTGTGTCTAACAGTAATATAGTGAAATTGTATTAAATTGTAAGATAGATAGATGGATATAGATAGATTGATGAATAGATATATAGATAAACAGATAAATATATAGATAGAGATAGATATATAAATAGATAGACAGAGAGATAGGATGGATGGATGGATGGATGGATAGATAGATAGATAGATAGATAGATATGTAGATAGATAGATAGATAGATTGATAGATGAATAGATATACTTTTAGTGCTTCAGCAATGTGGCAAGACTGTGTCTAACAGTACTTTCCACTGAATATAATTGAAGTTGTATTAAATTGTATGGAATGTGCAGTCCTGCAAAAAAAACATCTTGCACATTCAATAATCTTCCCTTGAAAGGTATTGCGCGATCAAGTGCATCAACATTGGGCTTGGCTTTTCCAAGAAATGAAAAAAAAAGCATATCCATGTCCATTGCATTTGTTCAATTGCTCGCGCAAGGCAACATGTCTGGTTATTGTATAACTTCAAGTATTCCTGGAGAGATGAGTCGAGTTCCATGGTCTGTTGCCCCCGGAGACCACTCTGTTGTGTATAAAAAACATGGCTGGCTGAAAAGCAGTGTGGTTTTTTTTTTTTTTTTTGGAGCACCTGACTCAGACAGGAACAGATGCAGCTGACCTAGAAGAAAACGACAGGAAGAGTGTGATAGAGAGGATGCAAGGAAGTAAATATGTAGAGAGAGAAATTTAGAGGATGCAGCAGAAATAGCAGGCGAGTCAAAGAGACAGAGAGATTGGATTGTTAAAGAATACATACTTTATTACAATATGCAAAGTACAGGGAGAGAGAGAGAGAGAGAGAGAGAGAGAGAGAGAGAGAGAGAGAGAGAGAGGACCCCGCTGTATTAAAAAGAAAACAACAAAGGGTGGAAGTGAGAAAGTAAATGAAATGAGATAGAGAGAGAGAAATGAAGAGAACACAGCGAAGAAGAGGAAAGAGAGAGAAATATAGAGGACACAGCGAATAATAATACAAGAGAGAGAGACTCACAGAAATAAGAAAGGGAGAGGGGGATAGAGAGAGAAGAGAGAGAGAAAGAAATGCACAGACATAGTAAATAAAGAGAAGAGAAGACAGCCAGGCGGCATCCCCTCTCCTCACGGCCACCCCACTACCTGCTTAGAGAGCGCTGTGTGTGCGCGCGCGCGCGCGTGTGTGTGTGTGTGTGTGTGTGTGTGTGTTTGTGTGTGTGTGTGTTCGTTCGTGCGTCCCCTTTCGTCCACCCCGCTGCCTGTTTTGGGAGCGCCGTGTGGGGCTGACCTACAAACACACGCTCTCTCTCAACCAGCTGCTGGGACCCGCCGAGGCCTGATTGCATTTGCATCCTTTAAATAAGAGCCCAGAGAAAAGCTCTCTCCATCACACACTCTCTCTTTTCCCTCGCTCTCTATCTTTCTCTCTCTTCCTTTCTCTCTCTCACTCTCTCTCTCTCTCTAACAAATGCACAGGGATGGGGCTCCTCTCCTCTCCTCTCTCCTCCTCTTCTCTCCTCTCCTCCCCTCCTCTCCTCTCCTCTCCTCTCCTCTCCTCTCATCTCCTCTCCTCTCCTCTCTCCTCCTCTCCTCTTCTCTCCTCTCCTCTCTCCTCCCCTCCTTGCCTTGCCTCGCCTCGCCTGTGAAAATGAGTTGGATGATCTTAAGGAACAGAGATGCAGAAGGGATCAGATGAAGATAGATAGATGGATATATAGATAGATTGATGAATAGATATATAGATAAACAGATAAATACATATATAGATATAGATACAGTATATAAATAGATAGACAGATAGATAGATAGATAGATAGATATATATATAGATAGATAGATTATGTAGATAGATTTCAGTATGTGTCCGACTGTTAGTGCTTCAGCAATGTGAATACTGTATGTATTGTTTTGGCAGATGAATAAGGCATATTTGTTTATTTGTTTACAGGAGAGACAGAGAGCAATATGGAGAGTTGTGTTTTCATAAGAGCGTGGCACTCAAAGGGTTACACCAGGCACTAGAGATGCAGTCTCAGCTGGAGAAATCCAATTTTCTTGTCTTGCGGGACTTAAAATTTACCTCTATTCACTTCTCCCTCCCTCACTCTCACTCACTCTCTCTTTTTCTGTCTCTCCATCCCTGCTCTCTCTCTCCATGTCTCCCTCTCTCTCTCACTCTTTTATCCTTCTCTCTCGTCTGCTCCAGCTCTCTCTCTCTCTCTATCTCTCTTGCTCTTTGTCTGCCTGGCGCTCTGTCTTGACAATACAGCATTTTCCCAACCCAGCACCTGGGGAATGGGTGAAGCCCTTCTCCATCTTCAACTCTCTCTCTCTCAGCCTCTATCATTTCATCATATTTCTCTTCTTCTCTCCATCTCTCTCAGCCTCTCTCATTTCATCATATATCTCCTCTTCTTCTCTCCTTCTCTCTCTCAGTGTCTCTCTTCTCCTCTCATCTCCTCTCCTCTCTTCTTGTTGCGCCATGTAGGCCATATTTTCTGTCTCTCTTCTCAAAAGACTAAGAGCACTTTTGGAGACAAAAGCAAAGTTGGCCTTCACCGTATAGAGCAAGGAGACTTTCAGAGAGCACTGTGTGTGTGTGTGTGTGTGTGTGTGTGTGTGTGTGTGTTTGAGCCTCCTCTACCCTTGTCAAGTGAGATAAGCTTTGACATTATCATAAGCTGAGCTAGACTGACTGCAGTGACAAAAAGCATTAGAACTATGGGAAAATCGTCTTTTCTTTCTCTCTGACTCTCTCTCTCTCTCTCTCTCTCTCTCTCTCTCTCTCTCTCTCTCTCTCTCTCTCTCTCTCTTCTCACTCTCTACACACAGTCATCATACAGTATGTACACTTTCTTCTCTCTGTCTCTCTCTCTCTCTCATACACACACACACACACACACACACAGGCCACCAGCCTCCTCCGGTCTCCTCCTTGGGGGTAGCGTCTCTCTCTCGTCAGGCGATGTGTTTCCTCACTCGGCCTTATCCAGCATTGCAGGCTGTTTTCCTCCTCCTCCTCCTCCTCCTCCTCCTCCTCTTCCTCCTCCGACTCTCGGAGCCCGGAGTGGAGCGTATCACGTGTCTCCCGGTTGCTTAGCTGTTGTCGAGCGGAGACGAGCGGCGAATCAGACACGAGGAGAGCGGAGGCACGGATGAGCGGCGTGTGAAATGTCAAGGCGATGGGACGTGAATGGCGGCTGCCTTTGTTGGAGGCAGAATGGGTCTCATTCAGAGCAGATGTATACGGGCCATTGGCAGCAGGTGCATTTGTGTTTAGTATGCTATCAGATACATATCGTGTGTGTGTGTGTGTGTGTGTGTGTGTGTGTGTGTGTGTGTG
>NC_085015.1:14360177-14370177 GCF_963854185.1 Sardina pilchardus
AGACGATACGTCTCCTGCAGAAACTGCAAGGTTGCAATAGCGGCTAGGGACACTGGGGTGGGGGGAAATATTACTGTTTTCGATGAAACTGGTCAGTCAAGCAGTCAGCGATTTTATGACTATGAGTACTGTACTATATGTTGCATAGGGTCTCTTTAAGGCCACAGTTAGTCAGGACTTAGCCTGGCTATCACCAGACTGAGCTCAATCTGTTGAGATTGAACATTAGTCTGGGGAGCCTGCGCTGTATTTCTACTGCACAAGAGGCATGATCAATGGACATTATTCAAATGACTCTGTTCCGCATTTGAATAGTCCTTCAACCAATCAGACCAATGATCCGGGTGCAAATGGTGGATAAGTCAGTTTGTGATTGGTTCCAGCAAACGTGGACAGGAAGCAGGAGAGATACATGTGCAGGTTTCCAGCCTGAGCTTCAGGGTGATATCCAATCACAGGCAGATCTGGCTGGGTTTATACAGTCTAGTCAGGATCTCCAACCAGGAGACTTTACAGTCTCATCCAAACAAACACACACACACACACACACACACACACACACACACACACACACACACACACACACACACACAGAGAGACACAGAGACACAGAGACACAGACACAGACACAGACACAGACACACGCACACACACACACACACACACACACACACACACACACACACACACACACACACACACACACACACACACACACACACATACAGTACAAAAATAACATTTCTCCTTCTCCTCCTGACTATTATGTTGTTTTTTTTCACATTTTTTTCCCACCTAAGATTGCAGCCCTTAGCACAGTTATTCTTCCAGCTCTTTAACCTCTACGACTGCAGGTTAGCGTCAGTCAAACTTCCTCCCATCACTCTGTGTCTCTTTCTTTCTCTCTCCCTCTCCCTCTCTCTCACTCTCTCTCTCTCTCTCTCTCCCTCTCTCTCCATTCTTTTCAGCCCCTCCAAAAGCACCCAGTTGGAGTAAATTACTAGTGGAAGGTCTGGTAATGGCAGGCCATGTTAAACGCTCACCTACTTTCCGTAATGTCAGGCATTTAAAGCAGTCAATTACAGCCTGTCATCATCGGGGAACAGTGTCAGTCTTCAGGCCCTGCTGGGACTTACTCAGACTAAGTGTCCAGCTTTGAGCAGATGTAACCCCCCCATAATTTAGGGGGGGGGGGGTGTGTTCCATTCCATTTCTTTATTTCAAGCAGTATTGGAATGTCACACTTTAAAATCCGTGGGGGTGCACTTTGCTCACAGCCTGACACTTCTTTAATATAATTGTTATGGGGTAGTTTTAGGGTGAAGGACTTTCCCACTCTTTCTTTACTAGTAATGGTCGTTGGCCAGGTTCAGTCACGGGAGTCTCGGGAGTCTGAACGGCCATTAATAGATTTGGTGTTTCTAGACATTGTTGTTCAAACTACTGTATCAATTGCAAACATTCAGTCAGAAAGTTCGGTGGTTTGAACGACTAAAGCGACCTTCCTTGGTAATTCCTGGTGGTTAGGTCGTCAGTGTCATTGGCTTTCGTTTTGAGTATACAGTACACTGTATTAAAACAGACTATTTCCTCTGGTAAGCAAGCAGCCCAGATGACCGATGGCTAACTGACTCGAGCAGGCTACAGTCCGACATGTTGTTCTAGACAGAAGAGTGTGGTTCGATCCTTGTTGTTGCCCTCTTGGTTTTGACTGCAAATAGGTCTAGGTTATTTGAGCTAGTGTAAAACAGAAAATATGAACAGCCGTTTTTTGTATCACCGCGTCATGTATTGATTAGCTGAGGCTCGATTCTCAGAGTCGTTATTAATCTTTATTTATTTAGCCTATGATTTTGGGCGCTCACAAAAGGAATGGATAAATGTTTTTCAATCACTTTGAATAAACAAAGTCCTTCTTTGTGGCTGTAAGTCATTCAAGGTGTATTTGTGAAGTGCTTCTGCTCCTGCATGCACAGAGAGTGTGCCTGAGACTCAGTGGGTTATAGTCTAGCTGCAGCTTCTGAATTGTCGATATCAGTGGTTCGATACTCAGTGCAAGATACCATTTTGCTGCATGAATAAATGTAAGGTCTGAGTTCTGCTGTTTATGGGACTGACATTGAAGCCCTCCCCTTGGAAGCCCTCTCTCTCTATCTCTCTCTATCTCTCTCTTTATCTCTTTCTTACATACAGTACACAGACACACACACACACACACACACTGGCACACAAAAGCACACACACACACACACACACACACACACACACACACACACACACACACACACACACACACACACACACACACACACACACACACACACACACACACACACAAACACACACTCCCTCTCTCTCTCTCTTACACACAAACACACACACACACACACACACACACACACACACACACACTGTCTCTCTCCTTTCCTCTGGTTATACTGGAGTCCTTTCCTGTGGCCAAGGCTCTCCCCCGTCTCCTCCCTGAGGCGGGCAGCCCTGTCCGCCCCGCTGGCTCGTCACCCAAGTGCAGCCCAAATGCGTTCGGACAGGCGAGGCCCACCTTTGGCACCGCCAGCGCGCCCCCTGCTTCTCTCATCCTGGGCATCTGGGCACAGGCTTTGGCATCCCGGGCATCTACTGTGGCAGCTGCCAAGGCTTCTACCCCGGGGGGGTGTCGGAGGGAGGGGGGGGTGGCGGGTGGGGGTTAATGGGTGTAGTGACTTGAGCACAGCCGGATGCCGGTGTCATAATGGTACCTGTGATTGTGTGTGTGTGTGTGTGTGTGTGTGTGTGTGTGTGTGTGTGTGTGTGTGTGTGTGTGTGTGTGTGTGTGTGGAAGAGGAGGAAGTGATGCATTAGGGCACTGTAGAACTGTGTTCAACATATTCACTCACTCACTTACTCACTCACTCACTCACACACTCACTCACTCACTCACTCAATCACTCACTCACTCACTCACTCACTCACTCACTCACTCACTCACTCACTCACTCACTCACTCACACTCACTCACTCACTCACTCACTCACACTCACTCACTCACTCACTCACTCATACACTCACTAACTCACTGTGTAGTGTTTGCTTTATGGCTGATTCACTAGGACATTGTGCCCTGTGAAGTGAACAATGTGGAACACAGCTCAGGTCTGTTCTGTTGGTCAGGTGGGGTTGGGGGGGGGGAGGGGGTACTTATGGGTACTGTGGCCACTTGGTGAGTGTGGTGACCAATTCTGAGGGCCTGTTAACTGCCTCCAAGGTGCTTAGTCCCCCCCCCCCACACACACACACACACACACACACACCCTTGCACCCTGCACCCAGTGTTGTCAGATTGGGTTGAGTGATTTCCGCCCGATCACCCCGCCCTCTTCAGTAAAACCACTCCCAACAAAGTTTTTGTCATAGAGAACCATTTAACTCAACATTTTATTTGCCTGCCGAGCGAAGTCAAAAGAAGCCCGATTTGGCGTGCCCGATCTGGCAACGCTGCCTGCACCTAGACAGTGCATCCTAGTGTGGTCTGTGCTCTTCATTCACCTTCCTTGAGGACACGCCGTGTGCGCCCCTTTTGTCTGTCTCCCCATCATCGATTAGCCTCAAACGAGCTCATCAATGCTCTCCTCCGCTGCCCCTTTCATTGGCCTGTCACCATTAGCACAACTGCTGTTTTAATGCCACGGCACCACATCCCTCTCTCTCTCTCTCTCTTCCCCTCTCTCTCTCTCTCTCTCTCTCTCTTCTCTCTCTCTCTCTCTCTCTCTCTCTCTCTCTCTCTCTCTCTCTCTCTCTCTCTATCTCTCTCTCTCTCTCCCTCTCTCTCGTTGAATATTTGTGGTGGATACACACAACCCCTTCACCCCCCCTGACCAGGAGTGGGAGAGAGGATTGAAAAGTCCTGCAAACTTCCCCTGCCATCCATTTGCCCTCTGTGTTTGCTAGAAAGCAAGAGACACAGACGTACACAAAGACAGAGAAAGGGAGGCCTAATGTGTAATCGATGCCTATACAAATAGACTTTCTGGAACAGGTAATTAAAAGCCGATAGGAGCGTCGCTGTCCATGCGAAACATCTGAAGGTTGTGGCCAAGGCCCAGATTAATGACAGGATGGATCTGGATCGGCCACCTGCGGGCTTTTGTCTCACCCGCGATGGTTGAATTAACGACCCCTAAATAAACACACACACAAACACACACACACACACACACACACACACACACACACACACACACACACACACACACACACACACACACATACACACACACACACACACACAAACCCTCACACACACACACACAAACCCTCACACACACACACACAAACACACAAGACCACACACACATACTTAGACCCCGCACACACATGCTTACACACCACACACATGCTTAAATGCCCCCACACACCCCTTGACACCACCGGAGGGAATACACATGCATTGATTCGCATTCACGGAATATCAATTTGCCTCCTGATTGAGCGCTTCTTGGCGCAATTACCCGTGACGGCGCCGCATAAAGTTTCCCTTAATTTCTGTTTGCCGTCGCTAGAAAAGCCATTAAGCCGCCATTGATATGCGCGCTAAAGAGCCGCAGCGAGGAGACGCGCCATCCCAGCGGAGATGGGCGGCGGATGTAAACACCGGCAGACTTTTCTCGACAGTTTTGGCACTGGCTCGCCGCGGAGGAGACGCTTTCGGAAGGGTGTGTTCAGCGTTCCGTAGCCACGGGTGTGAAGGCTGCTATCGCCGGATGACATTTCGGAATGACTTGGCAGACTTGACTTGACTTGACTCTCTCTCTCTCTCTCTCTCTCTCTCTCTCTCTCTCTCTCTCTCTCTCTCTCTCTCTCTCTTTCTCTCTCTCACACACACTTTCTTTCTGTCTTTCCCCAGGGAAAGCTTGTTACAGTTTACTCACAGCCTTTCCCTTTTCCCTGGGACATTGACACTGTGCCTTGGCTTCATCATATGGGTGATGTGTGTGTGTGTGTGTGTGTATGAGAGAGTGTGCGTGCCCTGCTTTCCACAATTTGGGTGAGGTTCAGTGGTATGCTGAACTGTAAACTTCACGGTCCAGCTCATGAACCCCGACAAAAAAGAAAAAAAGAAAACACAGACAGACCACTGAGTTGGAAAAACAGCAGAAAAACTTGCAGCAGAAATGTCACAATTACAAAAACTTTTTCTTGCCCTGGATGAGGGAAATGTAGTGAGAAGTAATAGCCGCCCCACTAACAGGGATGCAAGGGACGGATTGTACCAGATTCAGAACTATCATACCGGCTTTAGCACACGGGGCTTAACCCTGTGTTCTCATGTCACTAGTTCTTTACTGTCTTCCACATTCAAGCCTCTTGAGTCTGTGGAAACATTGTAGGTTTTTTTTTTCATACACTGTCCCCATAAAAGCGTGGCTTGCGAGGACATGATATTTTATGAGGACATTTTGCGCGGGATATGAAGTACTGTTCCGCTATTAGCGCCCGCGGCGACGGAAAGGATTTAAGCACTTCCTAACAATGTCACAGAAACAAACTTCCACGGAGCCTTGGCACAGCGGCGCACGTAGGTGAAAATAATGTGAAATTCGGGGGAGATTGTGTTTGCGCTGTGCCGGGGATAACTCAGCGGGAATATGGCGGCTCTGTAAGCTTCGTATAATCCATAGTTAATACCTGTTAAAATGAGAGAGACTGAGTCACTCTTAGCATGCTAATCCGCTACACAGGCAGGCTGGGAAAGAAAAAAAAAACTGTGAGGTGTTTTTTTTTCCTTCTTCTTGTTTTTTTTTTTATTTCTCTACATTGGCACGCTGTGTGTTTTGTAATAAAATGTGTTATTGCTTTTTTCTTCTTGTACATTTTAACCTCCTGAGAAAATCTAGCTTAATTAACCTTTCGTGGGTTTATTGACTCCACAGGGTCGTGAACTCTTGATATCACAAACACACATGTAGACAGACACACACACACACACACACACACACACACACACACACACACACACACACACACACACACACACACACACACAGCCAGCAAGCAACAGCCAGCATGTTAATAATTCATGAGAGCCGCACAAAAGGAAATGTAAAAAGCTGCAACTCACAGCCTGTTCCATTAACACATCAGGTGTCCGCTTTTGTCTCCCTGCTGGACGTACGTTTTCCTTCTTTTATCCAACTCCATCAATAACTGCCTTTGGAAACCAGTATTGAGTGACAGTCGAATTTAATTATCTGCCTGTGTGCTTTTGTAATCGGGACAAGAGTCAGTTAAGACATGTTACCTTCACTCCAGCCGATATGCTAGAGAGCAAGCTCTTTGAAGAGAAAGGCACGAGAAGGACTTTGAGAATCTTCACTTTTGGAGAGGGCTTGTTGTTTCTGTTTATTGTTTTGAACCAGTGATATCTCCCGTTAAATGCATATCTTCCCTCAGAGAGAGATTGGAGGAAGTGGCATTGTTGGGAGGGAGGGCATAGTTGCTATCATTGTTCAAAAAGGGATTGATTTGTATGCATTCTCTGCCCCACACACACACGCACACACATGCTTGTGTGCATACACACACACACACACACACACGCACACACACACACGCACACACACACTGTTCATTATCTGGCGTGTCGGCAGAGCATGTGTGCTGGCCTCCATCTGATATATTTCTCACCACAGTTCACGCACACGCGCCTGGCCATCCGATATGTGTCTGTGTGTGTGTGTGTGTGTGTGTGTGTGTGTGTGTGTGTGTGTGTGTGTGTGTGTGTGTGTGTGTGCACCGCCAACTATCAGAGAGAGTTATTCAAGCTGGAAGTCCTGGCAGCCAAAGACTTCTATCTGGAGGACATCTCTGTGATCTATGAAGGAGAGAGAAAGAGAGAGAGAGAAGAGGGAAAGGGAGAGGTGAAAGAAAAGGAGAGGGGGGATAGAGATCGGAGGATAGGAGGAAGAGAGAAAGAGAAAGAGAAAGAGAGAAAGAGAGAGAGGGAGAGAAAAGAGGCAACTGGCAAAAACAATTTCCAACAGTTAGCTACACGCGTGTAGGCCGAGTCCAAGAGAAGCTGGGCGGCGAATCAATGTGCCTGAGAAACAGGCTCACTCTTCCAACAGCTCCCGTGTAGCGCACAGCCCACACTCTTTGATGAGGCACGGCACGGCACGCAGGGTACCAGCCATGTACACAGGGCCAGGGAGGTAGACTGTCTTAGAGTCTCTCACACACACACACACACACACACACACACACACACGCACACACACACACACACATAGACACACAAACACGCACAGACACACACATATACAAAGGATACCAACTACGTGCACGGAGGCTAAGAAATAGAGACAGACACAGACTTGCACACACACACACACACACACACACACACACAGAGACAGACAGACAGACACACACACACACACACACACACACACACACACACACACACAGGATACCAACCATGTGTACTAAGAGGCTACGATGTAGGTAGTCTTCGGCTGAAATAAATGGCTTCTGATCCCAAAGTTTAGTTTCTTTGTTCAGACACTTAAAGGCTACTACGGGGCGGGCTTTGGTCCTCTCTCTGTCAATGGTAACAGAAGTTATTTTCTCACAAAGTCACACCAAGCTTGGTTGGCACCATGGGGGCTGCTGGCTTGGACTTGTGTCTGGAGCTTGGCCCTGGAGATCTGTTTTGCAGACACTTCAGCAATGCATTGTGGGATCCTCTGACACATATGGCTTTTAAGACAGCATTGTACTGCACAGGAAGTGGGCACTTTTTAAAAAAATGACCACATTGACCTTTTAGATTTAAAAAAAAAAAATGTTTGTTAGATGTTTTTTTTTTTTTTTGTGTCCGTGCTGTAAAGTGTTGATGTTTGTACAAACTTTTTGCTACAACATTTTTCCTAACATAACTTTTTCTCTCTCCCTCTCTTTTTCTCTCTCCCTCTCTTTTTCTCTCTCTCCTTTTTCTTTTCTCGGTGCGGCAATCTATTTCTTCCCCCACGGATGCGAACCACAGGTAATTGATTTAATTTTTCTTCCCCACATTTAATTACTTGCCTTATTTTATTTCTGGCGGTGTATGTTTTGTGAACCTTAAGTGTCAGCAACGATGCAAGCCATGCATTAGCTAAGCTACGGAGTCGGTAATGAGTTATTAGCTTATAATGTGGGATAATTACATTTTATTGAACAGGTGCTCATCGCTGTGGTTTTAACTCACCTGTTTTCACCATCGCTCAAAGATGGAAACACACTGTCAGCTGAAACACACACACTCACAGACACACACACACACACACACACACACACACACACACACACAGAAACTTTCTGTACGCAACCAGACGCTGTGATGTTAACACTTATTTCTTTGTCATGAAGAACCATATCTCGTGCTTCATGTTAAAAACACTTCTGGAATAGTAGCTTTCCCTAACAGACGCACACACACACACACACACACACACACACACACACACACACAGACACACAGAGAAGCATCATATCCTGTGCTCCATATTGAAAAAAAAAACACTTCTGGTAAAGTAGATGTCCCTAACAGACACACACACACACACACACACACACACACACACACACCGAGTGTGGCTTGTAAACCGCCCTGTATTCCCTGCTGGAGAAAACATTTCTGGAAAAGTAGGTCCCCTTCATGCTGAGGTTTTGAGCTGTCCTTGTTTGACCCGATGGAAGCTATATGTGGATGCTCTCAGATGGAGACATCTGGGCGCGAGTGTGTGTGTGTGTGTGTGTGTGTGTGTGTGTGTGTGTGTGTGTGTGTGTGTGTGTGTGTGTGTGTGTGTGTGTGTTTGGGGGAGTGTGAGTGTGTGTGTGTGTGTGTGTGTGTGTGTGTGTGTGTGTGTGTGTGTGTGTGTGTGTGTGTTTGGGGGAGTGTGAGTGTGTGTGTGTGTGTGTGTGTGTGTGTGTGTGTGTGTGTGTGTGTGTGTGTGTGTGTGTGTGTGTGTGTGTGTGTGTGTGTGTGTGTGTATGTGTGTGTTTGAAAGGCAATTCGGACATTCACTTACAACAGTGTATGGCAGTGTGCACTGTTTTTCCAATGGGGGTTCCAATTTTGAAAAGGGGGGCAACTCTCTGAACACACACACACACACACACACACACACATACACAGAGTCCCATTGCTTGGTGTTCTGGTTTAAGGCTGACAGAGCACAAGTCCCTTACACACACAGACACACACACACACATACACCCCAACTGCTTGGTCTCTCATTGTCTTTGTGTCTCTATCTTACACACACACTCTTTCTCTCTCTCTTTTGTTATTTTAGTAGAGGACTGGAGATCATACACACAGACACACACACACTGCATGGGGGCATGCTAGCCTGACCGCTAACCGCCCCACTAGCTAACGTATTGCGGGGTCACGCACTGACACGTTGTGACCGAGATGTTAGCAAGCTAAAGCCTCAGGGCCATAACATGAGGACACAACTTTAACCGACACTGACACTGAGATCTAGTATTCACAGCTTTCTAAAAGCTAATTTAGAAGTGTTTATAAAACATTTATAATGTACCATACTGCACTGGCGTACAGTAGGTCTGTAGGCCTGACCTTTATCTTAACACAGAGATGACTGCTCTATTAAAGCAGCACTTGTTAAAAGAGCACTCACATACACGTGTGTGCACACACACACACACACACACACACACACACACACACACACAGAGAGAGAGAGAGAGAGAGGCACGTACACACACAAACACACAGAGACAAGTACAGACACAGACACAGACACAGACACACACACACACACACACACACACACACACACACACACACACAAAGAGAGAGAGAGGATATCCATTCATTATCATCATCCATTTGGATTGGTTGTCTGTCTCCTGTAAAACCCCAGCAGATGTTCAGCCATGACATGACTCTGGCACCTCAGCCTCTTTATCAGCACTGTGGATTTGTTTTGTTGTG
>NC_085015.1:14387677-14390177 GCF_963854185.1 Sardina pilchardus
ACACACACACACACACACACGCCACAAATGAGATGTGTTTGCAAGGGTTTAGTGGTGACTCTGTCGCCATAGGAGAACTGATAGAATCAGTAATGGTCAATATGACCATTTCAACAAGAAAAACAAAAGCATTGCTCAAACGTTCTATTTTGTTCCCAAACTACTTCTGTTGCACTAAGATAACATGTGGAATGTTAAACGGATACCTTGTGGGAACGACTATGATACTGATAATGGAACTCTCTTGAAATGGTTTATTTTCCCCAGACCAGAGTGTATTAAAAACATCATACACACATTATAAACTACATAATAAAACAACATTGCCTAAGTTTGGTGTTTTTAGGGAAACATTTTCTTTAGAATTACAGCGTTATTCTGTATATACCACTGAACACACGGTCCAGCACTGATATATCTGTGTGTGTGTGGTGTGGTGTGGTGTGTGTGTTTCTTGTTTGTTCCCCCTCCACATCAAGCAGTACTTTGAGTCAGCATGTGTCAGTTCCAGACACACCTTCTCCACGACACACTCCAATCGGTTTGGTTCCACCACCACGGGGAATTAGTTGGTGTGACCGACCGAGTCTGCTTTCATGTCTGCCTCTCATCCCCTATCCCAGCAGTACCCCCCCCCCCCCATACACACACACACACACACACACACACACACAGACCTACACACTACCAACACATGTCCGTCTCTCTTCCCCTATCCCAGCAGAGTGCCTCCTCTATTCCTCGCTCCCCACAGTGGACTGGCCACCATGACCGGTTCAAAAAAGCCCTCTTCTCCTCAAAGCAATCAGCCAGAGGGTCCACACCAGCCAATGGCCTTTGCTTGTTTCGGCTTCTCCGTTTTCATCCTCTTCCTCTTCATCTTCATCTTCCTCTTCCTCTTCCTCTCTCTTTCTCTCTCTCTCTCTCTCTCTCTCTCTCTCTCTCTCTCTCTCTCTCTCTCTCTCTCCTTCTCATTGTTGTGTATCCTCTCCCTCTCTCTCTCTCTCTCTCTCTCTCTCTCTCTCTCTCTCTCTCTCTCTCTCTCTCTCTGTCTGTTGCAATTGTCTAATTGTGAGAATTTGCTTTATTGGCGTGGAACACATTTATGTTTGCATTCCCAAAGCACACAACGAACCGATTTAACAGTTTACGATTATAATGCAAGTCGAAAACAACATACCATTTGTGTTCTCTCTCTCTCTCTCCACATCTCCTAGTGTGTGTGTGTGTGTGGGTGTGTGTGTGTGTGTGTATGTGTGTGTGTGTGTGTGTGTGTGTTGCTATTATGTTGTCTTAAGAAGCATCTGTGAGCTGGGGCCAAATGACTAAGAGGAGAGAATAATTAATAATTGAGCTCTGGCTTTGGAACAGAACCACCAGTAACCTGGAAACAGACTGAAGAGAGGAAAGTGTGATAGAGAGAGAGAAGGGAGGGGGTAGGAGATAGGATATAGAAGAAAGGAAGGTGTGAGAGAGAGATAGAGAGAGAGAGAGAACCAGAGATAGAAGTAGGAAGGTGTGATAAAATTGTGAAGAAGCAGCACTTAAAAAGCACCTCCGTGACTAACAGATGTCAGTTCAGTGTTCTCCAACACCCACACATCTATGAACACAAACAATTACAGTCACGCAAATGGGGCAAATGTGTTCCACAAACACATGCAAACGCATCACACATAAATTAATAAGTTAATAACATACTTTATTTATTATCTCACAGGCAAATTCACAAGCACAACCTCTGTTAAACTTAATTTTGTGTCCTCGCTCTCTCTCTCTATCTCTCCCCTCACACACACACACACACACACACACACACACACACACACACACACACACACACACACACACACACACACACACACACACACACACACTCCATCAGACCTCTCCTGACTCCTCTGTAGAATGATTGAAGGGGCTGCACACTATTGATAACACGGCAATCTTAACACCATTCTCCTCAGAGCACCTATCGCCTCCTCCTTTAATGATGGCACTCTTCATCAGCACACCTCCTCCTCCTCCTCTTTCTCTCCTCCTCCTCTCTCTCTCTCTCTCTCTCTCTCTCTCTCTCTCTCTCTCTCTTTCTTTCTCTCTGCACTCCTCTCCACTTCTGCAGTTCCGTTCAGACACATGCACACAGTGGGCTAATTACAGGTTAATCACACTGCGCAAGGCAGCACCATTTCTTACTGCACAATACTAATTAATATTGTTAATGCATTAATAAAGTGTGTGTGTGTGCGGGCACGTGTGTGTGTGTGTGTGTGTGTGTGTGTGTGTGTGTGTGTGTATGTGTGTGAGAGTTTAAACTCATTAGGGCATCATGAAGGTGAGAGAGAGAGCGATTGAGAAAGAGAGGTAGAGAGAGCAACAGAATGTCAATCTGTTTGCTGCATCACCTTCCCTCTCCCTCTCTTTCTTTCTATATTTATCTTTCAGTGTCTCACTCGCTCACACACACATTCACACCCTCTATGATCTTCAGTGTTAAATT
>NC_085015.1:14410177-14412677 GCF_963854185.1 Sardina pilchardus
TCTCTCTCTCGGTTGTTGATGTTTCCCACCTTGTTCCTGCTTCCCTCCCTGTTTTGTTGAGACAGTGTGTTTTCAAGTCAGATTTGGCTCGGGGGGGTTTGTGTGGAGTGTGTGTGTGTGGGGGGGGTGGGGGTGTTGTGGGGCCTCTCCAAAACCAGTACACCGTGGTGTCTTCTGACATTTTCTTTCAATTCCACTCGTTTAGTCTTTGTCTTTTTTCCTTTGCCTGTAACAACAACACCTGCTGTTTTTTTTTTCCCCAAACTGTCTCTGAGTGTTGTTTGATTGTTTGTTTGTTACTTAGTTTGTTTACTTTGCCTTGTCTGTCGCATGATGATGTTGACGCTGTGATTGACAGGTGTGATGGGGAGGCAGGTGTGAGGTGCATCATATTTTAGTGTATGTTTTGTTTTGCCTTTAGGAGGGAAAATATCCTTTTATTGTTAGTGTCTACACACACACACACACACACACACACACACACACACACACACACACACACACACACACACACACACACACACACACACACACACACACACACACACACACACACACAAGCACACACGCACACACACACACACATAAACACACACTGCGAGAGACACACAGACACACACATACACACAGACAGTGACACATAAACACACACACACACACACACACACACACACACACACACACACACACACACACACACACACACACACACACACACACACAGTTGACAGTGTGTTGACATGCTGCAGTTGAACTCACTCAGAGTTTAACACAAAGAGTGGCAAGAAGAAGGATGGAAATGAGGGCAAGGGAGCGGTGATTGGCAATTGTAGGAGAAAGGTCAAGTGAGCTTCTTTGTTTGTTGTCTATTGTTGCAGCATAATCTTTCACCCCTCGTTTAATCACACACACAGACACACACTCTCTCTCTTACACACAAACACAGACACACACACACACACACACACACACACACACAGAACGTATGCGTTTGCTATCTGACATATCTGTATTTAAGCTATAGTTCATTTGGTTCCCTTAACATATGCTGAAAATGGATGGTTCCATTTTCAAGGACTTGTTTGCATACATACAAAAACACACACACACACACGCACACACACACACACACACGCACACACACACACACACACACACACACACACACACACACACACACACACACACACACACACACACACACACACACACACACACATGCGGGTGGCGAGGGGCGCAGGGCTTAGTTGTGGAGGATGGATGTCACAGGAGCGCTGGCGTCGGGGCATTGTTGCCGCTAGCTTGTTGTCGCTGTCTGTCGCCGTGGAGACTTGAGAGGGAGAGGGAGGTGACGGGCTGGCAGGCTGTCTGGCAGCCATGTTTTTTTCCCAGCATGCCGCCTGTCTCCGGTGCTTAATTAATCCACGGGAGTCCAGCGTCGCGCTGGAGATAAGCTGCTGGGTAGCGCAAGGATGACAGGAGAGAGGGAGGGAGGGAGGGAAGGAGGGGAATAGAGAGAGAGAGAGAGAGAGAGAGAAGGTGAGAGAGAGAATAAGAGCGAGAGAAGGATAGAGTGCATACATAGAAGAAGAGGGGAATAGAGAGAGCAGACGAAGTCAGATCAAAAGGAAACAGGACATGAAGTGAAAAAGACGGAGAAAAAGAGAAAAGACTGTGAAAGAGTGCATTTGTGTAGAAGATATAGTGTGTGTGTGTGTGTGTGTGTGTCTGTGTGTCTGTGTGTCTGTGTGTGCACGCATTGACAGAACTGTTTTGGAAAAGAGGGCTTTCCAATGCCAGAATTGGGGTTGTGTCACGAGAGGAGTTTGGATCATGACTTCACCATTGTGCAATGCTGTCAGAAACCCACAGCAGGCAGCAGGACAAGCAGCAGTAGCAGTAGCAGCAGCAGCAAGATCATCTAATGGCAGAGGCCTTGACTGTGTGTGTGTGTGTGTGTGTGTGTGTGTGTGTGTGTGTGTGTGTGTGTGTGTGTGTGTGTGTGTGTGTGTGTGTGTGTGTGTGTGTGTGTGTGTGTGTGTGAATCCCTGAGGTGTGCACAGCCCAGCTTGCTCTAAATTAAAATCTTCATTTGTTGGCTCATTGACAGCCTTAATGGTGTTTCCAGTCGCCCGCGTTGTGTTATTCTCTAGTTGTGAGTGGGAGTGTGTGGTTCAGTGGTCAAGTGCCTCTTTCTCTCCGTCTCTCTCTCTCTCTCTCTCTCTCTCTCTCTCTCTCTCTCTCTCTCTCTCTCTCTCTCTCTCTCTCTCTCTCTCCTCTCTCTCTCTCTCTCTCTCTCTCTCTCTCTCTCTCTCTCTCTCTCTCTCTCCATCTCTCTCTCTAGGTCATCCTTATATGTGCTGTATCTTTTGTTGCGTGTGATGAATCAACCCCTCTTGGAACCTTCTTTCTCACGCACGCCTCCATCTTCCTGATGACCTTCTCTTCACACACACACACACACACACACACACACACACACACACACACACACACACAC
>NC_085015.1:14426510-14429010 GCF_963854185.1 Sardina pilchardus
GCCGTGGAGACTTGAGAGGGAGAGGGAGGTGACGTGCTGGCAGGCTGTCTGGCAGCCATGTTTTTTTCCCAGCATGCCGCCTGTCTCCGGTGCTTAATTAATCCACGGGAGTCCAGCGTCGCGCTGGAGATAAGCTGCTGGGTAGCGCAAGGATGACAGGAGAGAGGGAGGGAGGGAGGGATGGAGGGGGAATAGAGAGATAGAGAGAAGGTGAGAGCGAGAATAAGAGCGAGAGAAGGATACAGTACAGGAGTACATACATAGAAGAAGAGGGGAATAGAGAGAACAGACTAAGTCAGATCGAAAGGGAGCAGGACACGGAGTGAAAAAGACAGAGAAAAAGAGAAAAAGACTGTGAGAGAGTGAATTTGAGTAGAAGATATAGTGTCTCTGTGTGTGTGTGTGTGTGTGTGTGTGTGTGTGTGTGTGTGTGTGTGTGTGTATGTGTGTGTGTGTGTGTGTGTGTGTGTGTGTGTGTGTCTGTGCACGCATTGACAGAACTGTTTTGGAAAAGAGGGCTTCAGGATGCCAGAATTGGGGTTGTGTCACGAGAGGACTTTGGATCATGACTTCACCATTGTGCAATGCTGTCAGAAACCCACAGCAGGCAGCAGGACAAGCAGCAGTAGCAGTAGCAGCAGCAGCAAGATCATCTAATGGCAGAGGCTTGACTGTGTGTGTGTGTGTGTGTGTGTGTGTGTGTGTGTGTGTGTGTGTGTGTGTGTGTGTGTGTGTGAATCCCTGAGGTGTGCACAGCCCAGCTTGCTCTAAATTAAAATCTTCATTTGTTGGCTCATTGACAGCCTTAATGGTGTTTCCAGTCGCCCCGCGTTGTGTTATTCTCTAGTTGTGAGTGGGAGTGTGTGGTTCAGTGGTCAAGTGCCTCTTTCTCTCCGTCTCTCTCTCTCTCTCTCTCTCTCTCTCTCTCTCTCTCTCTCTCTCTCTCTCTCTCTCTCTCTCTCTCTCTCTTCTCTCTCTCTCTCTCTCTCTCTCTCTCTCTCTCTCTCTCCCTCTCCCTCTCCATCTCTCTCTCTAGGTCATCCTTATATGTGCTGTATCTTTTGTTGCGTGTGATGAATCAACCCCTCTTGGAACCTTCTTTCTCACGCACGCCTCCATCTTCCTGATGACCTTCTCTTCACACACACACACACACACACACACACACACACACACACACACACACACACAACACACACACACACACACACACACACACACACACACACACACACCACACACACACACACACAACACACACACACACACACACACAGACAGACACATTTCAATCCACCCAGACATCCAAACCGAGGATACAACTCTCTCTTGTACAAATCAGTCCTTTAACCTCTTCCTCGTCCTTGGTTGTTCTGGAACAATTTCCCAAAGTTCTCCACCTCACCCTTGAAGACTCACGCTTTATCTGTAGAGGTGCACCAACTTTTCAGTCCTTATACCAACAAAAAAAAAGCATGCCTGGACTTTGAGAATTTACTGATTCCAAGGACCATTCAGAGAGAAATGGAGCACAGCGTTAGTTCAGGCAGGTCACGGAGTCTCGCTAGCTTCCCTGAATGGCCCAGCTGACTGTCAATCTAATCGCCCATCTGATTGCCAGCTGATTGCCAGCTGAGTGCCAGCCGGCCTAGCCTTGCTTTCATTGGTGGAGATCATTCAGAGCGCTTATTTAAACTGCCTTTGCCAATCTGCTGCCATCTGCTTTTTCTGCAATTTTGCCACCCACCTCCTCCCCTTAACCCCCTCATACTTCTGACTTATCAATGTTGTGTCATTGATGTTTGTTCTGTTCTGTACCCCATGGGGGGTT
The DNA here is from genome assembly GCF_963854185.1 of Sardina pilchardus. NCBI lineage: Eukaryota > Metazoa > Chordata > Actinopteri > Clupeiformes > Clupeidae > Sardina > Sardina pilchardus. Next base: position 14,428,342 of record NC_085015.1, read on the forward strand.
TATTGCTGCTCTCCCTGCCTTGGGCTTTCCATGTTTGAACATGGAAGGGCAGGGGGCCCCCAGAACAGAACATACCGCCAAGAACGTATTTCATGCAATAGTAAATAAAAATATTTTATTGACAAAGTGGTCCTGACTGAACCAGAGAACCAGCCCTGGTTTTACCACCACATTATTTGCAGCTTTATGGAATATTTTTCTCCCTTGCCCAACTATGTATATATGGGTGTTTGTGCAAACGTGTGTGTGTGTGTGTGTGTGTGTGTGTGTGTGTGTGTGTGTGTGTGTGTGTGTGTGTGTGTGTGTGTGTGTGTGTGTGTGTGTGTGTGTTTGTGTGTGTGTGTGGACCATGGCCTCAGTTACCCTCTCTCTTTCATCCTAACGCTTAGCTAATTGCCCCTCTCCTCATCATTTTTGCTCCAACTTTACCCCTCTCTGACTTTCTTCTGTTCATCTTTTACCCATCCTCCATCTCTCTCCCACCATCTCCCTGTACCTCTGCTGTCCTCCTCATCTTGGTGGGCAGCGTGTTGTCACTCTGTTTGGCCTGTCACTCTTCCTGGGCCAGACAGAACAGGTGCACTGTAGATCTTGACTCATCTGCCCCTTCTCCGATCGCACCCCTGTGAAAGCCTCTCTGCACAGAAATAGGAACTGACAGTAGTTAGA
>NC_085015.1:14444010-14446510 GCF_963854185.1 Sardina pilchardus
GACATCCAAATTCATCTAAACTCCTTCTTAGATACTCCTTATACCCATAGTAAGGAGGGTATCAATCAGGCTGTAGAAGAATTAAACATCATATTTGAAAAGACTGCTGAAAAGGCCAAATTAAAAAGATCAAGAACAAAACCAAGACCTAAAAAAGAGGACACTTGGTTTGATGCAGAATGTCAAGCAATAAGAAAAGACCTCCGCAACCTGTCTAACCAGAAACATAGAAACCCAAATGATAAATCAATTCGACTGTTATACTCTGAGTCATTAAGACAATATAAACGCACACTCAGAGCTAAAAAAGCCCAATATACCTGCAATCAACTTACACTGATTGAAGAATCAATAAATACTAATACTTTTTGGAAAAATTGGAATCATCTGAAAAAAACAAAGCATCAAGAATTAGTGATACAAGACGGAAATACATGGACTAACCACTTCCAGACACTCTTTAAAAGAGTAGAACCTGACCAAAACACAGATCAAGAAAACATAATTAAAAAACTAGAAAAATTAGAACTGTCAATCAAGAAGTATCAAAACCCACTTGACTTTCACATCACTCAACAGGAGCTCTTAACTCATATTGGTAAACTAAGGCCAAAGACAGCATATGGCCCTGATGGCATCTTAAATGAAATGCTGAAATCAATGACCAAAAAATATCAATCTGCCATTCTTAAATTGTTCAACATAATTCTTAGTGTAGGATACTTCCCTAATATGTGGAGTCTTGGATTAATCACACCTATTTACAAAAGTGGGGATAAATTCGATCCCAACAACTACAGGGGTATCTGTGTAAACAGCAACCTCAGCAAGTTGTTCTGCAGCATCATTAACTCACGCCTTCTCAACTTCCTGATGAAACACAGCGTATTAAGTCGTAGCCAAATTGGGTTCCTGCCCAATCACCGCACGACTGATCATATCTATACACTACAAACCATAATTGAAAAACATACCCAAAATAAAAACAAAGTATTTGCCTGTTTCGTTGACTTCAAGAAGGCATTTGACTCTATTTGGCATTACGGTTTATTTAACAAATTATTGGAAAGTGGCATAGGCGGTTCAACATACGAAATTATCAAATCAATGTACTCTGGAGCTAAGTGTGGAATTAAAATTGGGTCCAAAAGAACTAAGTATATCTCTCAGGAATGCGGAGTGAGACAGGGCTGCCCTCTAAGCCCAACACTTTTTAACCTTTATATCAATGAGCTGGCAACAATGTTGGAAAAGTCACCAACACCTGGACTCACTTTGTATGACTGCAAAGTCAAATTCCTGCTCTTCGCAGATGACCTTGTCCTTCTGTCACCAACAGACAAAGGACTTCAGGATCAATTAGACCTCCTCCAAACATTTAGCAAGACTTGGGCACTGACAGTTAACATGGAAAAAACTAAGATCTTAATCTTCCAAAAAGGCTCCAAGTACCAGGGAAAATCTCACACATTTAAATTAGGACCAAATGATATCGCACATACCCTTGACTATACCTACCTTGGCCTCAGAATCAATTACAGAGGAACCTTCAACATGGCTGTAAATGACCTGAGAGACAAAGCACGCAGGGCTTTACATGCTATCAAAAGACAAATACCCTTTGAAATACCAGTTCAAATTTGGCTGAGGATATTTGAATCAGTAATAGAGCCAATTGCCCTTTACGGGAGTGAGGTGTGGGGTCCACTGGCAAATCAAGACCTAGACAAATGGGACAAACATCCAATTGAGATTCTGCATGTTGAATTCTGTAAATACATTCTTAAAGTCCACCGACACACTACAAATAATGCATGCAGAGCTGAATTAGGCCAATACCCACTCTTAATTAAAATTAGAAAAAGAACAATTAAATTCTGGAAACACCTAAAACTCAGTGACCAGCACTCATTCCATCACAAAGCCTTGCGTGACCAAGAATTGAGCAAAGGAAATAGCTCCTCTCCCAACTTGGTCTTGAACCATTCCACTCCCCTAACACACACAGACACAGTTGTTAGTCAGGACCAGATACTAATTGAACATACTAAAATGAAACAAATTTCTCCCATCTTAAAAGACAAATATTGGCGATATTGGCAATCCAAAGCCAAGACACAAAGCAAGATGCAATGCTACTTGACATTGGACAGAGGGTTTGTCTTAGCAGACTACCTAACAAATATAAAAGACACAAACTTAAGGAAAACATTAACAAAATATAGACTCAGTGAGCACCGATTAGCCATTGAAACCGGTAGACACAAAAAAACATGGCTCCCAAGTAATGAACGCCTATGCCAGCAGTGCAAGGACAATGTTGTTGAGACAGAGCTACACTTTCTGACTGAGTGCAACTCATTCCAGTCAGTTCGGGATCTCTACTTTCCAAAACTTGATAAGAAACACCCTGGATTCAGTTCTTTAACAAACCTAAATAAACTGCAGTACTTACTAGGAGAGGAAAAGGACAGCTGTCTCATAGCTGCACAATACGTTT
>NC_085015.1:14466510-14474010 GCF_963854185.1 Sardina pilchardus
ATTGGTGGTGGAGGAGGCAACAGAGGCAGCAGTAGCAGCAGCAGCACGGGATAGAGGTGATATGGCTGCAGGCAGCAGGCCAAGAGAGAGAGAGAGAGAGAGAGAGAGAGAGAGAGAGAGGAGGGAGAGAGAGAAGGAGGGAGAGAAAGAGAGCTTGAAAGGAACAGAGGAAGAGGGGTTGGGGTGACGGAGACAGGCTGACAGAGAGGAAGAGAATGAAAGAGAGGAAGAGGAAGAGGAAGAGAAAGGAAGAGGAAGTAAAGGACACAGAGGCAGAGAGACAGATAGAGAGAAAGTTAGACGGAAGAGATAGTGTGACAGGGGTGAGGAAGGTAGAGGAGTGGAGGAGAGAGGAAGATAGCAAGGAACGGAATGACAGAAAGAGGGGGAGAGAGGGAGAGAGAGAGAGAGAGAAGAGAAGGACCAAGGAAGTAAAAGAAAGGAGAGGAGAGGAGAGGAAGTAAAGGAATCAGAGAAAGAGAGCGGAGGATAGAGGAAGACAGCAAGGAACAGGCTGACAGAAAGAGAGAGACAGAGAGAGAGATGGAGAGAGAGAGAGAGAGAGAGAGAGAGAAGGAGGGAGGAAGAGAAGAGAGGGATCAAGCCCCCCCATCTCCGACTGTGACACGTCTTCCCCTGGCCGCCGCGTCTCGGTAAAGGCTAATTAACGGGGATCGGACATCAAGTACTCGGCCACGACAACATCAATCAATCACTGTCGCCGCCGTTCGCCAACCCACCGGCCTCGCTCTCCCTCCGCACGAACCCGCACCGCTCCGCCCGCACCCACGCCACCACCACCGCCACCCCCCGCCCCGCAAAGGTTAATTGTATTCATTACAGACGGAGCGAATGAGAATGAGAGAGAGAGAGAGAGGTAGAGAGAGAGAGAGAGAGAGGGGAAGAGAGAGAGGAAACTCTTTTAAAGTCATCCAGAAGGTTCCGACTATAGACTGCGGTTAGGTACTTCCCTGTAGGCCTCTGCAAGGTTAGCAACAGTGTGCCAAATGCCGCCCACAAACTGCCCCCCCCCCCCCCCTACAACCCCCCTCCCCTCTCCAACCAACCACCCCTCCTCTCTCCGACCACCCCTCCCCGCCCCCTCAAATTCAAACAAGCTTCTGGCACAGCTACAGAACATTGTTGCCAACCCAGTGCAGTAGACATATACTATACAGTACTGTAAGAGACAGATGCATAGAAGTGACAGTGGTATTAAGTTGATTAAGAGAAGGAGAATGAGTAATTAGCTTATACATTGCTACTGTATGTCTCTCTCTTTCTGTTTTTTTCTCCTTCCTCACTCTGTTTTTCCGTTGGTTTCATTATGTTTCGCTTTGGATATTTGACCATCAAAGCCTCAGTCGGTTAGCTTCTCATGTGGATATGTACTGTAGTATTAGAATGCATAAAGAGAGAAAGGCACACACACACATACACTCTCACACACACACACACAGTCACACGCACAAACACACACACACACACCCACACACACACACATACACACACACGGACAAACACACACACACACACATACACACACACACACACACACACACACACACACACACACACACACACAGACACACACACACACACACACACACACACACACACACACACACACACACACACACAGACACACACACACACACACACACACACACTCCTTCCCTCACTCACACAGACACATCCATACACACGTACACACACACAAAGAGACATGCCCATCACTGTGCCTTCTCGTAATTAGTCCATTAGCGATAATAGACTTCACACACGCGGAGGCAATCACACACACTCGGTTGCGTGCACCGCGCGGCCTCTCTCTGCGCTTGGCTGCTAATATTGTTTGATACTTCATTACGGCGAGGTAATGATGGAGATCAGGGGCCCCTCCCCACCCGCAACCCTCTTCGATCCGCCTCCCCGGACCAACGCAGCGCCTGTCAATCAACACACACACACACACGCACGCACGCACGCACGCACACACGCACGCACGCACACACGCACGCACACACACTCGCACACACACACGCACACACATGCACACACACTCGCACACACACACACACACACACACACACACGCACGCACGCACGCACGCACGCACGCACGCACGCACGCACGCACACACACACACACACACACACACACACACACACACACACGCACGCACACACACGCGCACACAAACACACACACACACACACACACACACACACACACACACATGCGTGCAAATATGCACTCTTCCTCCTTATCCCTTCCTCTCCATCACTTCCTCTCTTTCTCTTTCTCTCCCTTATTCATCACTCCTTCAATATCTTTCTCTCTCTCTTCCTCTCTCTCGCTCAATTCATCATGTTGTATTGGCGTGACAATGCGATATTGCCAAATCATTTAAAAAAGGGTAAAATTAATAGTAGTAATAATGTTAATGTTAATGATGACAATTATAATGATAATGAACAAAGAACATTTAAATGAATCTCTCTCTCCATCTCTCTGTTTCTCTATCTCTCCCTCTTTCTCTCCATCAATCTCCATCCCCTTGCTTTTCTCTATCCCCCTCTCTCACTAATGCTGATGCCAATGGCTCATTGGGGCATCACGTGCCACTGGGAATTAGGTGGTCAAACAAGATAAAGCACCCATGCCAACATTACGCCCGACTACTGCAAGGCTACCCGCACTGGAAGAGAGAAAGAGGGAGGGAGAGAGAGAGTGTGTGAGAGAGTGAGAGAGAGGAGGGGAAAATAATGTTTCAGACTCAGATGTTATTCTCGGAATATCAAGATGATATTAGCACACACACACACACACACACACACACACACACACACACACATACACACACGCCTGATGTGTGGCGATCCATTCCTAGCCGAGGAGCGAGAGCTGGGCTGAGCTGAGTTGAGATGAGAGGAAGATGAAGGTGAGAGGAAGATGAAGGTGAGGAGAGCTGGCTCATTATCTCATTAACAGCATCTCATCCTCGTCCTTATCCTCCTAACCTTTCAGCCACAGAAACCACTTCATGAATAATTAAGCACCTGATCAGCTATGCACCAGTGCATCGGCGCTTTAAATATATATTTGGGGCTATTTATAATTGAAAAGCGTCGGCTCTTGTCTATCAAGGCAGATCATTTTTTCGAGGCCTTGTGGGATTTATGGATCTCGACGTTGCGCTGGCTTGGTTTGGCAGAATCTCTATATCTCTCTCTTTCTCTATCTCTCTCTCACACTCTTTCTCTCTCACTCTCTCGGTCTCTTGTTTTCTCTTTCCATTTCTTTCTCTTTTTTGCCCCCTCCCCACCCCCCCCGCCCCTCGTTCCTTGCCCTCTTCCAAAGAGATCTCTTTACCCCAACTCTATTGTGTCTATCGATCGTCATCTGAGGTCAATACCTTTTTAAAGCATCTCAGATCGAAACGCACAGTATCTCTCTCTGCTGCCTCTCACTGTTCCCCGCTGTCTGTGTCTATGTCTCTCGCTCTTTCTTCTCTCTCTCTCTCTCTCTCTCCCTCTCTCTTTCTGTCTCTCTCTCTCACTCGCTCTTCTCCCCTTCACCTCTCTGCCTTCCATTTCCTCTGCAACTTGTTCGTTCTATTCTCTAGCATTGATCTACGGGGTTGAGAGCGCTCTCTCCGTCCTGCAACAATTTGCTGTCCCAAGGCCCACTGCACATTTTCTTTCTTTCTTTTCTCTCACTCTCTCTCTCTCTCTCTCTCTCTCTCTCTCTCTCTCTCTCTCTCTCTCTCTCTCTCTCTCTCTCTCTCTCTCTCTCGCTCTCGCTCTCGCTCTCTTTTCTTCTTTCCCATGTCCAAAGTTCCCCTTCACTTCAGCTTTGCCTTTTTAATTACGCTGAATGAGATTTTGTCAAACATGATGAATAAGGTATTCCAGCTATTCAGCCTAGCGGCTTTCCATTTCCAAAAGAAAGAAGAGGAAGTTATCGTCTTTCTGTCTCTCTGTGTGTGTGTGTGTGTGTGGGTGGGTGTTGTGTGTTGTGAGGAGCCATGCCTGTATTGTAGTCAGTAGAACTACCTTTTTTGTCTCTTCTGTTTAGGATGAATAAAAACCCACCCGAGCCCTGAGCTATGTCCTTGTTGTAGCCTAGGGTACCATCCACACAGTCTTCCATTCACACAGCCTAGCATTCGCAGTCCCATCTCAGTTCACTTTTCAATATGACTTTTTTGTAAGTCATAGTTGTGTTATGCAAATGATAAGAAAGGAGATGTGTAAGCCAAAAAAAATCATTGGAGATATTGAAGGGAATTACATTTTAAAGAGGACAGCAAATGCTACGCAGACTTTTACGCATTTAGGATTCATAGCATGGGAGGCATGAGGGTATTTCTTAATTCTTTTTTGAGGAGGTAAATCATGAGATAGATAGAGGGAAGAAAGAAAGGAGGGAGAGAGGGAGGGAGGGAGAGAAGGAGGGATGGAGGGATAGAAGGCAGGACGAGGGGAAATGAGGGAAATGGGTTTTTACCTCTGATTCCTTCCACTAAGAAGAGGGTTATATCTGTGTGATGGGGGAATGAAGGCGTGCTTGGCAAGCTGATGTCCATCACAGATAAACAGGCTTGGTCATGGGTACCCCGCCCCCCTCACAGTCACAGTCACACACACACACACACACACACACACACACACAGATATGCACAGTCACCCCCCCCCCCCATACACACACACACACACACACACACACCCTTTTGAGAGTGTGCCGGAGGCGTCAGTGGAGTAGTATTCCTTCCTGGCAGGCTGCATGGAGAACACGCTGACATGCTCTTCTGGCGAGAAGCGGAACCGACTGATTTCTGTCTTCATTTTTTCTTTTTCTTTTTTTACTTTCCCATTCGTTTTCAAATTCCACTACTTCTTCTCTCTCTCTTCCTCTCTCTCTCTCTCTCTCTCTCTCTCTCTCTCTCTTTTTTTTTTTTTTTTCTCCCTCCAAGCAGCTCCACTCTGCACCAGTCCTTCAGTAGATTTCATGGTTTTACCCAACACAACTCACCTCAGCTCAAGTGCTGATAGAAACACACTAATCACACACAGTTGCTCAGTTTTATTTCCGTCAATGTCAAGATGGCATCCTCCTCTCCCATCCGTTCACCTCTTCTGTACAGAGGACAGTAACCTGAAGATGGTGATCAATATCAGATACATCCTCGTCTACAGCACTATCTTTACTTAAAATCAATTCATTAATCGATGCCGCCTCCCCTCCTAAACTCAACACCTTTCAAGGAGACAGAAGGAACAAACAGTGAGTTGGTTTAGAGGAGACATTAGTGAAGGGTGCCTACTTTATCCACATTGCAGCCAGCTGCAGAATGCGTCAGTTTGGTTCTTGGTGCGGCCCGGGTGTGATCCGGGCGTGACCCAGGTGTGGCCCAGATCTGGTTCAAGTCTGGTTCTGGTCCATCTCCTCCCTGGATAGAAGGTGCCACTGAGTAGCTTAGCTCCTGGGGACGTCATGTACCTCCGAGGGCTCTCTGCTCCCTAGTGGTCTGGTGTGCTTGAGTGCCACCCTGTGGCCAACTTAGGTACTGCATTCACAACACGGGTACGGCATGCACCATGGCTGGGCACTTCAAGGTCACCTGCGGGTGAAGAGTGGGCATATAGCATGGCACGGAATCAGAATAATGACCGCTCTCGTTCTCAGGTGTTGAAGTTCCATAGGCCTCACCGCCCAACTCCAACACTTTAAGTGGCGTGCTGAAGAAATAGCTGAAACTGTCGCCGGTAAAGAGAGTTGAAGGACAACACGGAGGAGCTCTTCAAATCCAATTACTTACATCTTCAACACTATTTTCCTAAAGGCATTCACGCCGCCCCCCCCCCCCCCCCCCACCAGGCCGTGAGGACCTCTTCTGTACAGTGTGTACCGAGACCTTTGTCTGGGCTCTAAATGCTTGTAGAGAAATGTAGTCAGTACATACAAATTGGATTCTGTTGGCCAACCCGAGAGCAAGGACAATGTTGTTTTCAAGGTTGCTCTCTCTCATCTCTCTCTCTCTCTCTCTCTCTCTCTCTCTCTCTCTCTCTCTCTCTCTCTCTCTCTCTCTCTCTCTCTCTCTCTCTCTCTTCTCACTCTCGCTGTCTCTCTGTGTCTCTCCAGCTATCCACTCATATACTAATGTTTTGTTGTTGTCGTTTGTGTTTGTGTGTGTGTGTGTTCCCCTTAGGTACCTGATTCCTTCGCTGGACCGGTCTCACGCTGGGTTCTACCGCTGCATCGTGAGGAACCGAGTGGGCGCGCTGCTCCAGAGGAGAACCGAGGTGCAGGTGGCATGTGAGTACTCTCCCTTTCACACACACACACACGCACACACACACACACACACACACACACACACACACACACACACACACACACACATGAACAACCAGAGGCCCAAATGTACTCTCCCTCTCACTTCTGTTAGGACGCTGTATGTGCATCTGGCCAAGGTGGAGTACCATTTAGTGTATAAGTTTGCCTTGTGTGGCCCTGAGTAGGTGGTCTTATCAAATCACCTGTGGACAGATGAGAAACATTGCCATTTCCACCTGTATCTATCAGCCCTGTGTGTGTGTGTGTGTGTGTGTGTTGCCTTTTTAATTACGCTGAATGAGATTTTGTCAAACGTGATGAAAAAGGTATTCCAGCTATTCAGCCTTCAGGCTTTCCATTTCCAAAAGAAAAAAGAGGAAGTTATCGTCTTTCTCTGTGTGTGTGTGTGTGTGTGTGTGTGTGTGTGTGTGTGTGTGTGCATGCATTGGTCTATGAGCAACTGTGTGATATGGCCCTTGACCCTGAGCATACTGTGTGGACAGATGTGCTCATGTTTCTAAGTTGGTTATGTCCTTGTGTAGGAGAGAGATAAAGCTAAAGGGCATGTGTTTGTACATTTGCTTGTGCTGTGTGAGAATGTGTATCTACAGTACAGTACACACATGTGCTGTATAGTTGAGGGTCAGAAGAAATGTGCGAATTTATGGTCTCTCGGAGTTATTGTTATGTCCTTGGGAGTGTGTGCATGTGTGCGTGTGTGTGCATGCGTGTGTGAGTGTGTTTGTGTGTGTGTGTGTGTGTGTGTGTGTGCGTGTGTGTGTTTGTGTGTGTGTGTGCGCGTGTGTGTGCGTGTGTGCGCGCGCGCGTGTGTGTGTGTGTGTGCGTGTGTGTGCGTGTGTGTTTGTGTCTTTGTATGTGTGTCTGTCTGCGCAAAGTTGTCCTTGCCCTGTGTGTGGGCCATCTCTAGGGCCAGCTGTTGCAGGGTGACTATCTACCTGCCTGCAATCAGGACGAGTCCCGGACGACAGCTGCTGGCGTGCTAAACTTTCCTCATTACTCTGATTGGAGCTGCGGCGCTGCTTTAAAACCTCCACTTTTTTTTAATAATAATAATAATAATACCGTAATAACTCCTCCTCGCCCCCGTCTGCTCATATATATTCATTCCACTCCCATAAACAGCATCTGTTCACGCTG
>NC_085015.1:14481510-14486510 GCF_963854185.1 Sardina pilchardus
TTTCTTTCAGACCAATTGCTGAGATTGTGTGCTGCTGGTTTTGATGAAAAACATTTCCAAGTGTGTGTGCGTGTGTGTCTGTGAGTGTCTGTGTGTGTGTACTGTGCAGTATGTGTCTTTGCTGTGTAGGTGTATGCTTATCATATATTTGTATGTTCTCTCTCTCCATCTGTCTTTGTGTGTGTGTTTGTGTATACTGTGTGTGTGTGTGTGTGTGTGTGTGTGTGTGTGTGTGTGTGTGTGTGTGTGTGTGTGTGTGTGTGTGTGTGTGTGTGTATTGGTCTGCTTTTCCTTCCATTCAGCCTCATTTTCTTTTAATCTGAAATCATTTAATTGAATTTGAACTATGCCGCCGGCGTTTCCAGTGTGACTTCAAAGACCTTGGTGAGGAGCAGAAAACAAAGTCCAACCTTGAACAAAGGTGCAGTGTGTAGGTGGCGTCTGTCTCTGGCGCAGACAGATAAACCTGAGAGAACGTGACACCAGGCCGCACACACACACACACACACACACACACACACACACACACACACACACACACACACACACACACACACACACACACACACACACACACACACACACACTCACACTCACGCACACACACACACACACACACACGGGCGCCACTAGAAAAGTTTTTGTTGGGGGGGGGGGGCCCTGTCAGTGCTGGGCCTTTAGAATAGGACCTGTAGCACAACTTCAGCACCACAGGTGTGTGGACAGCGACTGAACAGTTCAGCATGCTGTAAACTGCTGCAGTATCACAGCATGTGATTTGGGTGGTGCGTTTGCAATGTGCATCAGAAAGATCCAAGCATATGGGGACCATCATGGGGTGGCTATAACAATGCAAATAGCTCAGTGGTCTAATGCCAAGCTGATACTGTGTGATGTTGAGTCGGATTTGACAAATTTTTCAATCGGGACAAATTCCTGTGCGATTTGTTGTGTAGTTGTAACAGGCTCTTGACGCCCAATCAGAAGACATACGGTAACAATTAACGTTCCATCTATGAGCACAGCAATCCAGATGAGACGTCAAGTGTGAGTTAAATCGCTAAAGAAAAACGGTTTTGACCAGCAAAAGGGGTTAGACGGACAAGCGGAAGGTTGCCGATTTGAACCCTGAACGGTCACTTGAAGTGCCCTTAGACATTGTCTTCGTCTACCCAGCTGTAATCCGGCCTTGGTAGGGGGTCAAACTGCAGTGGACTGGGGTTCCGTCCAGAGGGAGTATGACTCATCTGTGGAGCTCTACAGAAACTAGACGTAATCACTGTCCCTATTGGCCTTCACGGCTTGGAAAGGAACTCTCGAAGAACAACAAACTATTGTCTAACAGAACAATACCAATTGTCGTCTTCAGACGTTGTTCAGTTCAGAACACTCAATTCAGTTCAGTTCGTTTCAGTTCAGCCTCTGTCTGTGACACTGTCCTTGTCTCTTTGTTGTTTTTTCTGTCTTTCTATGTTCTCTTTTTCCTTCTCTTTCTTCTCAATGTCTTTCTCAAATTCTCTCTCTATCCCTTCATCTCTCTTTCACTTATTTTTTTTTCAGTGCGTTCTCTCTCTTCTCGCTCCCCATAATCATACATGGTGTCAGTATTAGTGTGGGTGGAGAGAGGCAGTCCAGGGTGGCAGCGATCCTGGGTGAATGGCTTTGCCAGTTCTCTCTCTCTCTCTCTCTCTCTCTCTCTCTCTCTCTCTCTCTCTCTCTCTCTCTCTCTCTCTCTCTCTCTCTCTCTCTCTCTCTCTCTCTCTCTCTCTCTCTCTCTCTCTCTCTTCCTCTCTCTCTCTCTCTCTCTCTCTCTCCCTCTCTCTCTTTCTCTCAAATTAAAAAGTGATTTATTGGCATGACAGCATGGCAACTAGGGCACTTGTGTTGCCAAAGCCGTCATTACATGCTGAGCAAGAGCTCAAAACATTGTGAGACACAGAGGTGCTACTGCATGGTGTTATGGTGGCATACACAGCTAATACTTCATTATTTTGATATTCTTATTTAAAACAGCAGAACTAGGATAGGTGACTGTATATCTCTGTGTGTGTGTGTGTGTGTGTGTGTGTGTGTGTGTGTGTGTGTGTGTGTGTGTGTGTGTGTCTCGCTGCTGTTATTAACTGACAAACATCTTGGCTTTTGAGAAAAGTAGTCTGCATGGCATGACAAATAGTCACCCTTAATGACTGTGCTAGGCTTGTATTATTTAAGGGCGCTTGATTTGTTTCCCGTTGGTGTTTGATGGGTTTTTAAATAGAGGTTTCATTGCTCTCTCTCTCTCTCTCTCTCTCTCTCTCTCTCTCTCTCTCTCTCTCTCTCTCTCTCTCTCTCTCTCTCCCTCTCTCTCTCTCTCTCTCTCTCTCTCTCTCTCTCTCTCTCTCTCTCTCTCTCTCTCTTGTCCCCTCCCTCTCTCCTGGTGCCCGGCTGGCGGGCTGGCAGGCTGGTTGGTTGGCGTAAGCTGCGGAGGTAGCGAGCGTGGCTCCGCTAAGCTAAGCTAAAATAAGCCGCCCGTGCAGACTCACGGGCACACAGGCCCAGCGGGCGGCCACCCGCTCCACCACGGCACACTCTGCCCGTCTCCGCACGGAGGGATCAGAGAGAGCGGGATAGAGAGAGAGGGAGAGAGAGGGAGAGAGAGAGAGAGAGAGAGAGAGAGAGAGAGAGAGAGAGAGACAGGGAAGATTAAATATAGGACAAAAGTACAGAATAGAGTGGATGGATGGAGGGATGGAGGGATGAGTGAGAGAGAGAAGAAACAGAGGAGGAAAGAGAGAGAGAAAGGAAAAGAAACAGAGAAGAAGGAGGAAGAGAGAGAAAGAGATGGAGTAACAGAATGAGAGAGGGAAGATTAGATATAGGACAAAAAGAGCAGAATAGAGTGGATAGATAGATGGATGAGTGTGAGAGAGATAGAGGAAGATGGAGAAGAATAGGGTGAGAGAACTGCAAACGAGTGGGATGAGGTAGGAACACCAGAGGACTTTTTTCTCTTTTTTCCCTGTTTTTTTCCCAAGGACACCGTTTTAATTTAGTGCGCCGGGGTTTGTGGAAAACTTGCTGAAGCCGCATCTAGACTGCGGGAGACTAGGGGGGGGGGGGGGGGGTGGGATCCTGCGGACACCCCCATATCATCCCCTCGCTCCATCCCTCCCTCCCCTTCATCTCTCCATCCTCGCTACCGTTCGGGGTGGGGTGGATAAAGAAAAAAAGAAGGCGAGTGCGTACGTAAGCGTGCGTGTGCGCGCAGGCGGCGGATTCTGATGCGCTCTGGGTAAATGCGCCCCCCCCCCCCCCCCCGTGGTGCCCCGTGCGGAGCCCATGCCGTGCCCCGTGCGTGTCTTTTTCCGTGCGCCTGGCAGCTGAGCTCCTCTTCTTCTGTCTGCCATCTCTCCAGTCTAGTTCCCAACGGGGCGGTCTGCTCCCAATCGGGCGGTCTGTTCCCAATCGGCGGTCTGTTCCCAACGGGGCGGTCTGCTCCCAATCGGGCGGTCTGTTCCCAATCGGGCGGTCTGTTCCCAATCGGGGGGGTCTGTTCCCAATCGGGCGGTCTGTTCCCAATCGGGCGGTCTGTTCCCAACGGGCGGTGTTTTCCCCGGTAGGGGAGCTGCGGGGCAGCTGGGATGGTGACTACATTGACCACAATAGTGAAGCAACGGGGTGGAGGAAATGCAGCTGTCTCTAATGGCATATGAGGGCTTCCTGTGGTGTGTGACGTGTGTGTGTGTGTGCGTGTGTGTGTTTTCTTCTGTCTGTATGTGTTTTGTGTGTTTGTATGTGTATTTGTAAAAGCTTTTGTGTGTCTGTGTGTGTGTGTGTGTGTGTGTGTGTGTGTGTGTGTGTGTGTGTGTGTGTGTGTGTGTGTGTGTGTGTGTGTGTGTGTGTGTGTGTGTGTGTGTGTGTGTGTGTGTGAGAGAGAGTACCTCGCTTGTTCTTCATCTTGTCCTTCAGCTCGCTCTGATAATGTTCCATGCCACCACTGTGTGGGAGGTAGATCCAACCACCTATGTTTGCGTGTGTTTGTGTGTGTGTGTGTGTGTGTGTGTGTGTGTGTTCTTCTGTCTGTATGCATTTTTTTTTTTATGTTTATGTGTGTATTTCTAAAAGCTTTTGTGTGTCTGTGTGTCTGTGTGTGTGTGTGTGTGTGTGTGTGTGTGTGTGTGTGTGTGTGTGTGTGTGTGTGTTCTTCTGTCTGTATGCGTTTTTTTATATATATGTTTATGTGTGTATTTCTAAAAGCTTTTGTGTGTGTGTGTGTGTGTGTGTGTGTGTGTGTGTGTGTGTGTGTGTGTGTATGTATGTGTGTGCACCATTAACCATCAAATATGTCACCTGTAAAGACACATTTAAACTCCCACTCCGATCGTTCACCGCTCTAATGTGCAGTTTCACTGTAAGAAACCCATTCTGCCTTTGATTTTATCCTTCAAAACCTTCCAGAAGTCAGTCATTTTTTTTTTTCTCCCTCAGAACAGGTGGAATGGACTTTAAACACTTCACGAGAATGACTTAGAGTTTGCAACGCGAACAAAATGTTGTAAAATATAGCTCTCTCTTTGCAGGCTTAGAAATGGACTGTGTGTAGGAACAAGTGTGAACCAGTACTATGCTGCTGCTGCCACCCCACTGTGTTTTAAAATATCGTCCGTGTTTTAGACCCGGCTGAATAGGTGGGCATGCTGATAATATTCCTGCTGTAATGTGGCATTCACCTGTTGGCGCGTCACTGATGAAACATCCGGTAGAGCTGAAGAACCCATTTCGAGTAATTGCAAAGGTCTATAAAATGAGCTTTTTGTGTGTATGAGTGTGTGTTTTGTGTGAGTGTGTTATGTGTTTTTGTGTGTGTGTGTCTGTATGTATGTGTGTGTGTGTGTGTGTGTGTGTGTGTGTGTGTGTGTGTGTGTGTGTGTGTGTGTGTGTGTGTGTGTGTGTGTGTGTGTGTGTGTGTGGTGTGTTTGTGTCTGTATCTGTGTGTGTGTATGTGTCTGTGTGTGTGTGTC
>NC_085015.1:14499010-14501510 GCF_963854185.1 Sardina pilchardus
ATGATAAAGATGATTACAAATGGGATTGTCTCTCTATATCTGTATAAACCCTTTCAATTTATTTCTAGATGGTTTCCGGTTGAAACGTTCAAAACCAACGCAGATACTATAATGCTCTGAATCAGATTTAGCGTTAATGCTCTAACAAAAAAACCTTTGGTTTGTCCCTAAGTGAACGTTAGCTCAACGTTGTTTTCTGTGCTGTTTGAAATACCTTAGGAAAGCCCATGTTTGTTACCTCCGCCAAGGAGGTTATGTTTTCATCGGGGGTTTGTCTGTCTGTTTGTTTGTTTGTTTGTCTGTTTGTTTGCTTGTTTGTCTGTTTGTTAGCAAGATAACTCAAAAAGTTATGGATGGATTTCGATGAAACTTTCAGGAAAGGTCTGAAATGACTCAAGGAAGAAACTAGGACATTTTGGTAGTGATCTAGATCCAGGAGGCGCTTGGCAGAGGTCTTTTCTGGAGGTCTTGGCGGAGGTCTTTTCTTGAAGTGCTTCTCTAGTTTTGTAACTGGTCTTTCCCCTCTCCCACGTACTCCTCCAGGCCTCTGATTAAGTTGAGCGTCAGCTGGAAGAAGGACGGCGTGCTGGTGAGAAACGGCCTGAGCGACTTCAACCGCCGCCTGACCATCCTGACGCCCTTGGTCAGCGACAGCGGCTACTACGAGTGTGAGGCGGTGCTGAGGAGCAGCAGTGTGCCGTCGGTCAGCGCAGGGGCCCACCTGCATGTACTGGGTGAGCACACACACACATACACACACACACACACACACACACACGCGCACACACATTAACTGGACATGCTGAGAACCCCCCCCCAACACACACACACACACACAAATGTTTTATGCACACGAAACACATTCTCTCTCACACACACACACACAACAAACACACACACACACACACACACAAAGACACACAGGGGCCTACCTGAACATTCTGGCTAAACACACATGTGCGTACACACACAGAGACATGCAGACACACACACACACACACACACACACACACACAACACACACACATTAACGTTAATGGCCACACCTGACTTGGCCTCCTGCTGTGCCCCTAATGTTATGGCTTTATCAGATGAAGCACACAGGCTCCCGCCGGCCTTGCTCCGCTTGCTTATCCAGCCACATCGTTAGGAGTTAATGAACACGGCTGCCGGAGGGCCCTCGCCTCTATGTAGCCCTAGTGGTTTAGCAAGAGCCCAAATTACTGTGTGATAACGCTGCAGGTCTTTCCGTCGTTGTTTATTTATTTTATTTTATTTCAGTATTTTTTTTTTTTTTTTTTTTGCTGCACTGTGTTTTTATGTTCTCATGGGCTGGCTCTCGCTCGGGAGCGCGAGAGAAGAAAGCGAAATAACAGAACATCTGGTGTGAATGTGTGTGTGTGTGTGTGTGTGTGTGTGTGGTAAGTGTTTGCATGAAGTGTGTGGTGTGTGTGTGTGTGTGTGTGTGTGTGTGTGTGTGTGTGTGTGTGTTGTATTGTTGATGTTTATTGCGCTGCATAATTTGGTGTAAACTGCTGACTGTGTTCACCATAACAGCAATGAGTTTTCAGGGTGGCAAGCCACCAGAGAAACATGAAAAGGAATGAGTTAGTGGCTGAATGTGGGTATATGTGCGTGTGTGTGTGTGTGTGTGTGTGTGTGTGCATGTGTGTGTGTGTGTAAGTTGCAGGGTGGGTGGTCACTTATTATGAGTTCGGTCGAGGACAAAGCTGGCTCTCAGTGCACATATTCTCTCTTGCAATAGTCTTCCCTTTCAAGAGCTCCATGTTATATTTCCAAGGCTGATGAACTGCATCCCCCCCCCTCTCTCTCTCTCTCTCTCTCTCTCTCTCTCTCTCTCTCTCTCTCTCTCCTCTCTCTCTCTCTCTCTCTCTCTCTCTCTCTCTCTCTCTCTCTCTCTCTCTCTCTCTCTCTCTCTCTCTCTCTCTCTCTCTCTCTCTCTTTCTCTGTGTGTTGTCCTTTCATCAATCCCACAGAGCCTCCTCAGTTTGTGAAGGAGCCGGAGAAGCACATCACTGCGGAGATGGAGAAGGTGGTGGATATCCCCTGCCAGGCACGAGGTAAAGCCCTCCAGCCCTGGCCGTCTCTTTCATCCGCAGCCAGTCACAGTACAGAACAGACATTTACGTGTTTACTATAGCTTGTAACCGTCTTGCCCCCCCCCCCCCCCCCCTCACCTGTTTATGAAACTCAATAAACTGTTTATGAAACTCAATAAACTCAATAAACTCATTTACTTTACCCATTACCTGTGTAGTACATAGGGATACAGTACATGGGTATCAGTTTAGTTATGCAATCATTTCCTGTGTATAAGCCGCAGGACCGTGGTTTTTTAGAGGTAAGAGAAACAAAACCATATTAATAACATATCAACTGTCCCCGTGTATTAGCCTCATAGCTGAAGAAATTAAGCAAAATCAATGTATAAGACGCAAAAAGAATTTGCAAAATCAATGTATAGTTGGGAAATTGAGGT
>NC_085015.1:14511510-14519065 GCF_963854185.1 Sardina pilchardus
CCCTGTGCCACCGCATAGATTTATTTCCACACTCCTCCATCAATCTATTGCTCTCTCTCTCTCTCCTTCCCTCTCTCTCTCTCACACTTTCTCTCTCATCACTCATCTTTACCCCCTTCACATCCCTCTTTCTCTCCCTTTGTTTCACTCTTGTCAAACGTGTCCTAGTTTCTCTCTTTTCTTCCTGCTGTCTTTCTTTTCTTTTTTTTCCTCCAGCCTTTTCTTTCTGAGCCTTTATTGTCATTATTCGGTTATGGTGTTGACAAACCTTGTGTGCATGAAGAAATATAATCATAAACATAAACAACAATAACAACAGCAGCAACAACAACAACAACAACAACAACATCAACAACAACTGCAACATCAACAAACTAATTGTCACTTTCTCCCTAAGCTGAGAGCAATTCAATTGTACATGTATACACTATATCTCTCTATATATATGTATACACTCTTTAAAACACTCTCTATATATTGTGTATTTGACTATATATTTAACTTAGTATATACTATACATTGTAGACAGATAACATAAATAGTATCTGATCTTTTCTCCCTCTCTCTCTGTCTCTCTCTGTCTCTCTCTCTCTCCCTCGTTCTCTCCTACAGGCAGCTGCCCCATGCCCCAGAGAACCTGGGGGCGAACCTGAGCACGGCGGAGAAGCGTGCCATCAACCTGACCTGGGTCAAGCCCTTCGACGGGAACAGCCCACTCCTCCGCTACACGCTGGAGGTCTCCGAGAACAGTGAGTGTCCAGCAGCAGCTGCAGTATCCGGGCCATATATGGGCCGTATCCGGGCCATATAGTGGGCCATATCCGGGCCATATTCTGCCCGTATCCGGCCCATATCTATTCCATATAAGGGTCTAATAGTGCATAGGGACCCCAATGCTCCTCCACATCTCTTACTCTCCCACCCATGCCCTGACACTCCCAACTGTCATGTCGACATAAAGGCATAAGCACCCCAAACATATGCTTCAATAAACAGTGAGTGTACTCTCTGGGAGGAACAGGAACCAACTGCACAGGCACCCACTACATAGGAACCCACTAGACAGGAGCCCACTAAACAGGGACCCACTAAACAGGGACCAACTACACAGAAACCTTCCATACAGGAACCCTCTAATCGGAAACCCTCCATACAGGAACCCTCTAATCACTAGCTACTCAGGAACCCACTAATCAGGAACCCACTACACAGGAACTCACTACTCAGAGACCCTCCATACAGGAATCCACTAAACAAGAACCCACTATACAGGAACCAACTATACAGGAACCCACAACACAGGAACCCACTACACAGGAACCCTCTAATCAGTAACCTTCCATACAGGAACCCTCTAATCACTAGCTACACAGGAACCTCAGCGTTATTCCACATCCACAGACTGGCACTTCTCTCACACCACTGAAACACACTACAGGGCTCATGGCGGCGTCCAGCAACAATATATCAGCATGTGTGATCAGATATATCACTGTCTAGTCATTTGTTGCGTGTCATCTGCCGCATAGTGGCTGTTTCACTGTGCCCCGCCAGGGGACCGCTGATTTAAATGAGCCTAAGGCTAACTCTGGTACAACGCGTCGAATGCCAACAGTTACAGTATGTTAAACATTATGTGCAATGAATAAATCAGACCAAATGAATAACAGTGAAGTCAACACCACTATAGAGGCAACCTCCTCTCCCCTCACGGATCATCCACATCTCCGCAGCGCTATGTCCTGCACGTCCGTTACGCACCTGTGTAGTAGTGTTTAAAAAGGTGTGCACTGAGTCTGACCCACGCCCACTATACAGGAACCTCCCAGATAGTCTACGTCTAATTCAAGCTATAGTACACTCTAAAACATAAAGGTGCATAAATGGTTCTTTCAATCTATGGATGCTTCCATGGAGAGTCAAAACTCTGTGTTGAACCACTCCATCAGAGGAAAGGTTCTTCACATTGGAAATGGTTCTTCAGAGTCTCAGATCATGATGGACTAGGCCTGTTACGCATGTCATTCATTATGCCATTCATGAAATGGTTCTGTAGTGAAGGGACAGAGCAGTGACCCCACCCGGTTTGACCCCGGGTCTCCAGGGTACTAATCCTGCAGCTTGACTGCAACCCCAAAGAGCCAGGCCCGTTGGTATGGCAGTCACAGCGGAAAACTCAACTGTAGTGACGGCACTCTTGTCACAGGTTCTTTAAAGAACTGTTTCCTTGATGGTTCTTTGAAGCATGGAAAAAGGTTCTTCTATGGCATCGCTCTGAAGAGCCGATACTGGCCCCATTATCTTTTTTTAGACTGTATTAATCATAAAGTATGAAACGTATGTGTTAGTGACTTGTGTGTGCAGACTTTTTCAAACATCTCTCCGTGTGTGTGTGTGTGTGTGTGTGTGTGTGTGTGTGTGTGTGTGTGTGTGTGTGTGTGTGTGTGTGTGTGTGTGTGTGTGTGTGTGTGTGTGTGTGTGTGTGTGTGTGTGCCGTGCAGATGCGCCGTGGACCATCTTGCTGGCTAACATTGAGCCGGAGTCGACCAGCGTGACGGTCAGCGGTCTCATCCCGGCCCGCTCCTACCAGTTCCGCCTGTGTGCTGTCAACGACGTGGGGAAAGGCCAGTTCAGCAAGGAGACGGACCGGTAAGCACTCGCCCCCGTCACACACACTCTCACACACACACACACACACACACACACACACACACACTGTCACACACACACACACACACACACACACACTGTCACACACACACACACACACACACACGCATACACAGAGAATCCAGTTCAGCAAGGAGATGGACCAGTGAGCAAGCCTCCCACACACCCTCGTCGCCTTCTCACACACACACACACACACACACACACACACACACACACACACACACACACACACACACACACACACACACACTAACTCTACTCTTCAGCTTTTGAGCTACCTTCATATCCCTAGGGAGGAAACGGGCCGGTAGGCACCACCCCCCCAGTCTCGTCCACACACCGTCACCTCCACTGCCACTAGCCACCCGCCCTTCAGTCCCCCCCCGCTCCATCCCCCCTGGGTCTTAAAGCCAGCCATTTATCACTCCGTCTCTACCCACCATCAACCTGCCAAATGAGTGTGAGAGAGCGTCCGCTCCTGCAGTCCTCCCGGGACGTGTGTGTGTGTGAGTGTACGTGAGTGTGAGAGAGTGTGTGTGAGACACGTGAGTGTGTGTGTGTGTGTGTGTGTGTGTGTGTGTGTGTGTGTGTGTGTGTGTGTGTGTGTGTGTGTGTGTGTGTGTGTGTGAGTGTGTGTGTGTGTGTGTGTGTGTGTGTGTGTGTGTGTGTGTGTGTGTGTTTGTGTGTGTGTGTTTGTGTCTGTGTAAGTGCTTGGGGATCAGTGTCTACAAGCTGTTGGTCCCAAAATCCCACATCACCTCGGAGCCCGGGCGACTGGGGCTCAACACTTCAGACCGGCTCAGCTTCACACTCAAATCCCAGCTCTGAACGCGCACAAGCGTGTGTGTGTGTGTGCGTGTGTGTGTGTGTATGTGTGTGTGTGTGTGTGTGTGTGTGTGTGTGTGTGTGTGTGTGTGTGTGTGTGTGTGTGTGTGTGTGTGTGTGTGTGTGTGTGTGTGTGTGTGTGTGTGTGTGTGTGTGTGTGTGTGTGTTTGTGTGTGTGTGTTTGTGTCTGTGTAAGTGCTTGGGGATCAGTGTCTACAAGCTGTTGGTCCCAAAATCCCACATCACCTCGGAGCCCGGGCGACTGGGGCTCAACACTTCAGACCGGCTCAGCTTCACACTCAAATCCCAGCTCTGAACGCGCACAAGCGTGTGTGTGTGTGTGCGTGTGTGTGTGTGTATGTGTGTGTGTGTGTGTGTGTGTGTGTTTGGATCCACAGGGAGTCCAAAAGTGCAGCGCGCGAGTTCACAGAGAGACACGGCGCTACCAGGCTCTCTCTCTCGTTTGATCCCAGACAGTCGTTTATCTCCTCTCTCACGCACAAAGACATTTTTCATCTCTTCTTTCTTTCTTTCATTGTTTCTTTCGTTCTCTCTCTCTCGTTCTTTCTTTCTCTCGTTCTTTCTTCTCCCCTGCCTTTTTATTGTTTTTCTCTGACAGGGTAAGAATAGTGATGTGCGTGGGTAAATGCTTCTGCTGGATTCTTTATGAGTATATTCCCCTCGGATGATGGGCCTAATTTTTTGTCCCTGACAGTCAGTGTGTGTGTGTGTGTGTGTGTGTGTGTGTGTGTGTGTGTGTGTGTGTGTGTGTGTGTGTGTGTGTGTGTGTGTGTGTGTGTGTGTGTGTGTGTGTGTGTGTGTGTGTGTGTGTGTGTGTGTGTGTGTTTGTGTGTGTGTGTGTGTGAGTGTATTTTTTGTGGATTATGCTTTTGTTTGCCATGAGGATAGAAGAGCTACAGACAGACAGCCAAGGCCTAGACTGCAGCGAGATAGAAAGAGAGAAAGAAAGAAAAGGAAAGAAAACAAAAAAAAAGACAGAGAAAAAAGACAGAGAGACAGCCTCAGCGGTGACAGCAGCAGGGTGGAGTTTGTCTGAATTAGCGTGCTGTCTAAGAGTCAGCCATCATCTCCCTTGGAGCCCGACTAGCATCTCTGAAGCAGCACAGACGGAGAGACTCACACGGTGTCCCGCTTTCTCTCCTTGTTTATCATTATCACACACACACACACACACACACACATACACACACACGGGCACGGCACGCACACATACACACACACACAAACACTCTCTCTCTCACTCTCTCTCTCTCTCTCTCTCTCTCTCTCTCTCTCTCTCTCTCTCTCTCTCTCTCTCTCTCTCTCTCTCTGTCTATCCCTCTCTCAATCACTCTTCCTCCTCTCTCTCTATATATCTTTTGAATGTATACTTGCTGTCTATCTTTGTTAACACTAACTTTGTCTGAATGAAATAAACTCTGCTACTGCTATCTGTATTCATCACTCCCTCTCTCTCTCTCTTTCTCTCTATCCTTCTCTCTCTCTATACCTCTCTCGCTATCTCTCTCTCTCTCTCAATTTCAATTCAATTCAATGAAGCTTTATTGGCATGAATGTTTCAATAGCATTATTGCCAAAGCTCAATTACATGTACACATAAAATACAGTAGATGCATAGACAGACAATTAAATATACATTGTACATGTACATAAACATTAAAGAATGTTTATGTACAAATGTAATGTACTCTCTCTCTCTCTGTCTCCCTGTCGCCCCCTACAGGGTGTCGCTCCCGGAGGAGCCCCCCAGTGCTGCGCCCCAGAACGTGATTGCCAGCGGCCGCACCAACCAGTCCATCATGATCCAGTGGCAGCCCCCTCCAGAGAGCCACCAGAACGGAGTCCTGCGCGGATACAGCGTCCGGTGAGAGAGAGAGACACACACACACACACACACACACACACACACACACACACACACACACGCTCAGTGTGGTTCAACCTGTTCTGGGATTGCCACTGAATGTCACTTTTTAGTAACAAATATAGTCTGTTGCGTTCCATAGAATGTTCAGACACACATCTTATACAGTACAACAAGCTATGCACAGCAAAGTTCCCAGGTGTGACCCAAGGGCACTCGAGCAGTGCAAATAAGGTGCCAACACACCAACAATGGCAAAGAGGTATCAACACACGAACACAGGTAGAAAGGTATCAACACATGAACAAAGCTAGGAAGGTATCAGAGGAAAATGAAATAAAGTGCCGACACACAGTAGACTGTCGGAGAAAGTCTGTACAATTCTGCCACTGTGTTCAAGACCAGGTGGTGAGACACAGTATAACGACTGAATGAGTCACAGAAAAGCAATTTCTGCTGCAAGGACATCTTCTGTGGAGAGCTGAAAGAATTTGATTATCTCGTGCCACAAAAGAGAGATGAAGAATTGTCACGGCGTATTGCCTCTGCTTCAGCCATATGTGCATTGTGTCATTTTTTTTGAAGAACATATGATATTCAGTTAAAGCACTGCATGACAGTATATGACAATGAGGATTTTAGTGAAGGTTTTGCTCACATCTCTCTCTCTGATGGTGATGCTAAGTCTTCTGGAGGTCTGGTGCCTGAGGGCTGTGTGGCCCTCTGTTGCCATCTGTTGTTCAGATCGGGTACTGCAATGTACTGTCTGCATTAGCATGTTAATCAGATAAGTCATCCCTGAACAAATATCACAAGCATACAGGCTCATATATGCTCATCAACTGAAGCTCACTTTAGTTAAGCCTGACCTTAGAAACTGCAGTTGGTTTTTGTTTGTTTTGTTTTATTACTGCAATAAGGCTGTGGCTGCTTAATCTGAGATTTTAATTGTAGGTGTCCGTTTTGTGTGTGTGTGTGTGTGTGTGTGTGTGTGTGTGTGTGTGTGGTGTGTGTGTGTGTGTGTGTTCCGTGTTCTGTAATGACCGTTGTTCCTTTGGCTCCACAGGTACCGCCTGACGGGAATGCCCGTGGACATCCAGTACAAGAACATCAGCAACCCCGACGTGACCAACCTGCTGCTGGAGGACCTCATCATCTGGACCAACTACGAGATCGAGGTGGCCGCCTACAACCGCGCCGGCCTGGGCGTCTACAGCCACAAGGTCACCGAGTGGACCTTGCAAGGAGGTACTGTACGCACGGCATCCCATAATACTGTGTAGACCTTGAAGTCCTCGAAATGTTTTTTTTTTTTTTTGGTGGAGGATGATGACATTGAAAAACGAGTTCTCCAGTGTGTGCCTCTTCAAACTTACAGTACATTTCAGAATTCTTCCTTTCCTATTTTCCCCCAAAGCGCCACACAGAATTCTGGGAAATCAATTACAAGCCAGATTAACAATGGAACCCATTTTCAGTACACACACACAGACACAGTACTCTCACAGCAATGCAAACATACTGTACACACACAGAGACAGAGGAAAGCACTGAACATCCTGCAGTTAGTTAGCCTGTAATGGCACCCTACTGCTAATTCCAGCAGTAGCTTGAACTCAGCTGTGTGAAGTGACAGCAGTGGCTTGTGTAGAGTAGGTCACGGAGGGTATGTTCCTCATCAATAAAGTATCTATCTATCTATCTATCTATCTATCTATCTAAGTACGCTCCCAGTAGCAGGCTGGTTTTTGATACAGAGCAGCTCTCCCGTTGGCTGCAGGCCCACTGTAAGTGGCGCTAATGTTAGCGTTAGAGTAGTGTCATTGCCAGGTGTGCCTGACACACTTGATATTCATCGCTACTTTCCTCTGCTGCAGAATACAAGTGGACATAACAGTTTACAACAGCTGTTGTGTTAGCCTTAGCCTTAGCCTAACGTCATTAACTAGAGGCACCAGGCAGACAGAATAAGTAGGCCTAGGTGCTTTCCCGGGGGTGGTATTATTTAAGCAGCAGCAGCAGCAGTAGTGGCGGTGACTGATTGTCACATTAGCGGTTTGGCTAAAGTCGCCGTCCACTGACAGAATAGCCTACTGTAAATGTGGTGGCTGTCGAGTTAGCTTTAGGCTATAGTGCCATTACTGGAGGTAGCAGGTGGGGTCCATTTCAGTA
>NC_085015.1:14519265-14521765 GCF_963854185.1 Sardina pilchardus
TCATGAGGGGCCCCGAGGGCCCGAGCCCACTCTTCACGCAACGCGGCATCGCCGTGCCAACCAGCAGGCTAATGAAGACATCCCTGCCAGGAGCCAGGGCCGCGGGACGCTCGATCCGCAACGCACACACGCCAGGCCCCCGCGGTGTAAACACTCCCACACACACACACACACACACACACACACGCACATATACCCACATTCAGCCACTAACTCATTCCTTTTCATGTTTCTCTGGTGGCTTGCCACCCTGAAAACTCATTGCTGTTATGGTGAACACAGTCAGCAGTTTACACCAAATTATGCAGCGCAATAAACATCAACAATACAACACACACACACACACACACACACACACACACACACACTTCATGCAAACACTTACCACACACACACACACACACACACACACACACACACATCACACCAGATGTTCTGTTATTTCGCTTTCTTCTCTCGCGCTCCCGAGCGAGAGCCAGCCCATGAGAACATAAAAACACAGTGCAGCAAAAAATAAAAAAAATAAAATAAAATAAAATAAAATAAATAAACAACGACGGAAAGACCTGGCAGCGTTATCACACAGTAATTTGGGCTCTTGCGAAACCACTAGGGCTACATAGAGGCGAGGGCCCTCGGCAGCCGTGTTCATTAACTCCTAACGATGTGGCTGGAGATAAGCAAGCGGAGCAAGGCCGGCGGGAGCCTGTGTGCTTCATCTGATAAAGCCATAACATTAGGGGCACAGCAGAGGCCAAGTCAGGTGTGGCCATTAACGTTAATGTGTGTGTGTGTGTGTGTGTGTGTGTGTGTGTGTGTGTGTGTGTGTGTGTGTGTGTGTGTGTGTGTGTGTGTGTCTGTGTGTGTGTGTGTGTGTGTGTGTGTGTGTGTATTGGTCTGCATGTGTGTACGCACATGTGTGTTTAGCCAGCATGTTCAGGTAGGCCCCTGTGTGTCTTTTTGTGTGTGAGTGTGTGTGTGTGTGTTAGAGAGAAAGTGTGTGTATGTGTGTGAGAGAATGTGTTTTGTGTGCATAAAACATATGTGTGTGTGTGTGTTGGGGGGGATGGGGGTCACACAGGTAATATGTGTGTGTGTGTGTGTGTGTGTGTGTGCTCACCCAGTACATGCAGGTGGGCCCCTGCGCTGACCGACGGCACACTGCTGCTCCTCAGCACCGCCTCACACTCGTAGTAGCCGCTGTCGCTGACCAAGGGCGTCAGGATGGTCAGGCGGCGGTTGAAGTCGCTCAGGCCGTTTCTCACCAGCACGCCGTCCTTCTTCCAGCTGACGCTCAACTTAATCAGAGGCCTGCAGGAGTACGGGGGAGAGGGGATAGACCATTTACAAAACTAGAGAAGCACTTCAAGAAAAGACCTCCGCCAAGACCTCCAGAAAAGACCTCCGCCAAGCGCCTCCTGGATCTAGATCACTACCAAAATGTAATAGATTCTTCCTTGGGTCATTTCAGACCTTTCCTGAACGTTTCATCGAAATCCATCCATAACTTTTTGAGTTATCTTGCTAACAAACAGACAAACAAGCAAACAAACAGACAAACAAACAAACAAACAGACAGACAAACCCCCGATGAAAACATAACCTCCTTGGCGGAGGTAACAAACATGGGCTTTCCTAAGGTATTTCAAACAGCACAGAAAACAACGTTGAGCTAACGTTCACTTAGGGACAAACCAAAGGGTTTTTTTGTTAGAGCATTACGCTAAATCTGATTCAGAGCATTATAGTATCTGCGTTGGTTTTGAACGTTTCAACCGGAAACCATCTAGAAATAAATTGAAAGGGTTTATACAGATATAGAGAGACAATCCCATTTGTAATCATCTTTATCATCTATTGTCCTCAACATCAGGGGATGGGAGCTTTATCCAAGTCTGACGGGGGTGAGGGACGAATCAGATGCATAGATTTGAATGATGTAATGATCACAAATCAGTCATCACTATTATCATAATAAGCATTATCAGCAACATATGGTGGCTATGCGGGAGAGACACATTTTAGAATTGTGTACGATACATGATGATGATATATTAATTATATATTATAATGGTGCAATAGCTGTGCAACACAATATTGATGCCTGGCATGAGTGTTAGAAAGCTTAAAGGAGAAATCCGGCGAGTTTTCACATAGATCTCATCATACTTCTCGAGGTCACAGTGTACTTAAAAATGAATAAATAAAAAAAAGCAATTGATTTTACCCGCTCAAGTTGTTACAGCTAGCAGCTAAAGCAACCAGAGAGCTAACAGCCCTACACTCTGGGGGCATGTACTGTATGAGAGCTCCCACGGAGTGTAGCACCGCAGCTGCCTGTAAAGTCCTTCCCTGTGTTTTAACCTCATAACTGAAGAAATGTAGCAAAATCAAGGTATAAACCTTGGCTAACAAGTGGGAAATTTAGGTAAATCTTATTGGTGGCTTGGTACAGTATGCCCACACATGGGTCCTTAAAAAAGAGCACCATCAGATTCCA
>NC_085015.1:14526765-14529265 GCF_963854185.1 Sardina pilchardus
TGTGTGTGTGTGTGTGTGTGTGTGTCGGTGTGTGTGTGGGTGTCTGTGTGCCTGAGAGTGCACACAGATAAATCCATGAGGACAATGTGGATATCTGCATGTGAAATGTGTGTGTGTGTGTATAGTGATATGTGAGCAGACCACTTACTCTCCACTGTCAGGGTGACCGGCTGGCTGGTTTTGTTTTCTCCGTTCTTGTCGTTAACGGCCTGCACGTAGTACCGCCCTGCATCAGGGGCCACGGTGGAGAGGATGACCAGCGTGTTGTCCAGGGTGATCGCTCTGGACACAGAAAGAGAGGATAGAAGAACAGATGAATAAAGGGAACACAATGCGAGGAATAACTTTGCCTTTAGAAACTTAATCTCAAAACACATTCAAAACTCATAAAAAAGGAGATCAGTCCACACGAGATACATACAGGACAAACATTCCTGGAACTGAAGGTAGGAAAGAAAGAAAACGTGAGAGAGAAAGAGAGACAGAAATAAGTAAATGAAAGGATGATAGAAAAAAGTAAATGAAAGAAAGAAAGAAGTGAATGAAAGAAAGAAGTAAATGAAAGAAAGACAGAAAGAAAGAAAGAAAGAAAGAAAGAAAGAACAAAATAATTCATTGAGAGGAAGAAGTGAGAGGAGAGAAAAGAGTGAGTGAATAAAAACGAGTGCCATTGATATGCGTTTCACACACTGATCATAGCAGACATCTCTCTTGGACCTGTTCTCACTGCTTATCCATGTGTCAACAAAACACTCCCGCAGTTCCAATTAGCCAGTCAAATTTGAGGCCAGCAAAGCGTAGAAACACACCATCGGTGGTTATGTGCACACACACACACACACACTCTCTCTGTCTCACTCTATGTCTCTATCTTTCACACACATACGCACACACCCACACACACTTTTTCTCTCTGTGTTGCTCTCCCACACACACACATACATTTCACATATTTCCCATGCGTATATCAGTATTCATCTTGTCAACAAAAACATGAACTCAAACACAGACACAAACACAAACACATACTGTACACTCTATCTCTCTGTCCATCTAGAACTACATCTTTGGGTATGCACTCTCTCTCTCTCCCTCTCTCTCTCTCCCTCCCTCTCTCTCATATACACACAGACACACACACGCACGCACGCACGCACACACAGACACACACACCCACACACACACACACACACACACATACACACACACACACACACACACACACACACACACACACACACACACACACACACACACACACACACACACACACACACACACACACACACACACACACACACACACTCTATCTCACTGCCTATCTATAACTAAATCATAATCATGCTTTCCCCTCAGCGTCCAGATCCGTGGGAGGTGAGCTGGAATGAGGCGGTCAGAAAGGCCGGCCTCGTTTGTCTGTTCCCCCTGACTTCTCTTCCGAGTCCGACCCCCCTCCACCCCCAGACCCCCAGCCCTCGGGCTCCACCTCGCCCACCCCTCCGGTCGAAGCCTGCCCAGCTTCGGGTGATGGCCGGCGGGGTGAATCTAGGCCAGGCTCCCTCAGGCGCTCCAATTACTGCGGCCTCCTGTTTACAATCGATTGGGTTCCTATTATGAGCGCCTGTTCAACAATTTGGAGCGAGATTGCTTGTTCCGTACGGATGCCCCTGGTCCAACTTTACACCCATGTATCTTTTTCTTTTTTTTTTTTACTTTATCTCTCTCTCTATTCCTCCCTTTCTTGTCCTGCCTTTCCCTCCCTCCCTCTCTCTCTCTCCCTCTTTCTTTCTTTCTTTCTTTCCATCTCCCTTCAGTTGTTCCAGCCCTCAGGGCTATGGAATGCTAATGGAGGGAGACCAGTTCTACTTCAGGAATTGCAATCACCATGTAGGTCTACATCATTGAACGAGAACTTCACAAACACCAGCTGAATACTTATGGTCACACACACACACACACACACACACTCACACACACACACACACACACACACACACACTCAATCACTCTCTCCCTCTCTCTCCCTCTCTCTGTCTCTCTGACGTACACAGACAAAACAATCATGTTTGCACCCGCACAATCAAACACATGCAACTGTACCCGAATGCATTCGGCAGTAGCACAAATAAGTCCCTATCAGCCAGTCGCTATAGTTCTGCTATTGAAGTTTGATTGCTTTTGCAGGACTACAACTCCCACAGGCCCCTGGGGGACAGTCCACCTCATCACTACCTGACCGCTACAACACAGCGACGGGCACACAGCGCCAGGGATTAAAGAAGAAAAATGGCCGCGCTTTGCATACAAACGTGTTTATTGCACAGACTCGTTTCGGCTTAGCGCCTTCCTCAGTGTACTCGGGAGTGTTCTGTGTTGTGATGCATACGCTTGGCCAAGCGCTCTAAAAAGGACACAAGGAACTGAGTGAAGCCTACTCCTACCACACAATTCACTACCAAGGCTGATCAGACCTTTGAAGGTTCTGCCAGTGAAGTTATAC
>NC_085015.1:14534265-14551765 GCF_963854185.1 Sardina pilchardus
AATGTGTTTGAAAGACTGGACAAGAAAAATGTGTATAACAGACTGAGAAAAGGTTTTACGCCCAGAGAGTGAGTGAGTGAGTGAGAGAGTGGATGAGTGAGAGAGTGAGACAGTGGAGGACAGAGAGGTTCTGATTGATTAACTGATGACTATGAGAGAGAGAGAGAGAGAGAGATAGATAGAGAGAGAGACAGAGAAAGAGAGAAAGATAGAGATGATGACGAGATGGAGAGATAGAAAGAGTATGTGACAGAAAGAATTAAAGACAGAGAGAGAGATAGTGTGAGACAGAGAGCGAGATAGTGAAATAGTTGCCATGGTTACAGAACCTATTGGCAATAAAAAATAATGAGCTCTTAATTTCGTTACAGAGCTTTATGTGATTTTGCTTAATATGTTGATATAATTCACCGGATGATCAAAATCCGACTTTCTGAATGCCAGGGGACAACGTTACACTAAAAAAGAACGAGATCTACATGCCCAAAATTGACGGAGAACGATCAACAACAAGATACCGTTGGAACTTGACTAGCCGCTAACACCTACAAGCAGCTAAGCAGACAAACGGCAAAAAAACTGGACTTACCTTACGGAGCTCACCAGTGCATACGGAGTTCAACCGACAGACAGGCAAGATCTCAGTAATCTTCGTGGTTATCCCCTGAAGTTTCTTATCAAGTTTCCGTGAATTAATACAACAGCTGTTTAACGGACTTGACGCTGCTAACATGTCTCAGAATATCGATACAAAAGTAGCAGCAAATGTAACGTTCTCTGCTCTTCGCACGTCGGTACAACTTCTTGAAGTTCAGTACCCCGGAGAGCTCACGAACAAAGCTAAGAAAGCGTTCAAATTAAAAGTCTTAAGAGACAACCCAGAAACGCTGAAAGCCGACTTTGTTACAGAGGATAATAGTAAAATGATGACAAACTTTATCTTCTTTACCCACCACCCTATTGCTTGGCACGCAGCTGTGTGCCAGTTCTATGAGCATATAAAGAAGAATGGGATAAGCAAAGGCCGGCAAGTCACAGTGCATGAAGATGGCGAACTTAACAGTCCTTACCTAACAATTAATATCTATCACAATGGTACTGTTATGGTACAAGGCTCTGAAAACAGCTTAGAAAATTTCTACCAAAGTTTTCATTCCCTGAAAGACTGTGCTAATAATAAGAAAAGCAATGAATATAACACTAAAACCCCAAGCAAAACAATGACGCCCATCAGATGTGCAGGTGACTCCACTCCCAGAAATGAGCATGTTTCACCAAGAATAACCAGTAACCTCAACTCCATAAAAGAAAACGTCCATGTGCTTGAACGTGAATTTGTGGAGTTTAAAGAGAAGATGCTCTCTGGATTACAGCTACAACAGCCTCCTACATCACATCCAAGAGATGAGTTGTGGACCATGGTTAGACAACAGAGGGACGAACTAAGAGAGCTACATGCTGCCCTCAGGGAATTGGAAGAAGATAACCAAGGCCTACGTATGGAATTACGGAGCCTGAAAGAAACACAGTTCTCTGAACAACTGAACTCCATAGATGCTCTACGGAGAGAGTTATACGACCTGAAGAGGAACTTGTCTAACCCCCAATCCCCACCAAATCCCTCTGCAACACCACCTAGAATATCTACAACACCCACACCTGCAACTGAGGAAGTAAAGCTGGAATCTGGCATTCCTAAAAAGACTTTAAAGAAAGATAACCCACCTCATGAAGAACCTGATCCTGAAATTGTGCTTTTATGTGATTCTAATGGGAAATTCATTGACATGAAACGTCTCTTTCCATCATCAAAAGCTGTAAAAATCAAAACTCCACGAACATCATCTGCTTTGGAAAACATTCAGAAAATCAAAGCAACGAATCTTAAACAGCTGATAATCCACACAGGAACCAATGACTTTACGCCATCCAAAGATAACAGTGTGGTAGACAAATTAACAGAGGTGGTTACTCAGGCAAGAAAGACTTTCCCTAAAACCAGGATTTCTGTATCAACCATCCTGCCTCGCCTAGATGTCTCCACTCACCGGATTGCAGCCATAAACAAGGAAATACATCAGGCATGTGTGAACATTGAAAATGTGCATACCATCCACCATAAAGACATCACTTCTGATCATTTGTATGACACCGTCCACCTAAATAAGAAGGGTGTAAGCTTGATGGCAAGGAACATGAAAGACACTGCCTTACAGCGAAGAAGGATTCCCATTGTCCAAAAGAGAGACACTAAAGCTCCTCCATCACTGAAACCATCCGGAACGGCTGCCCCTCCCTCGATGCAAAGGAGGACAACAGGCCCAAGAACTACAGTTGCAGCATACCCCCCAATCTACAACAACCAAAGAGCCATACAACCCTCTCACCCCCCATATCTACCCATCCAGGGTGCCCCCCACCCAGATTCCATACCAACTGGTCCAAGACTGTCAACAGGTGTGCACACCCAAAACGTTATAAAACCCAGCTTTGCATCAGTACTAGCTAGACCAGTAACCCAAGACCTGAGTGCCCAAGAGTTTCAATTTAGAGAGTTTGTCACACTGTTGTGCAACAAATTACTTTGTTAATAGACTTTCAATAGATTTAGGGATAATATAAGTACATGTTTATGTTTTGTATGCATGTGATGTGTGTGTGTGTGTGTGTGTGTGTGTGTGTGTGTGTGTGTGTGTGTGTGTGTGTGTGTGTGTGTGTGTGTGTGTGTGTGTGTGTGTGTGTGTGTGTGTGTGCGTGCGTGCGTGCGTGCGTGCGTGCGTGCGTGCGTGCGTGCGTGTGTGTGTCTACATGTCATCTCAATTTATGTACGTATTGTCCTTTCTGTGTATCTATTCAGTATGTCCTTGTGTGTGTGTGTATGTTGTGTGTTAATGTTGATGCTTACAATGTTAAATGTATTTAATGTACGATTGTGTGCCTTTGCACGTGTGTGTGTGTGCATGTGTGTATGTGTGTACTGTATGTGTGTGGATGTAGGTTTATGTAAGTAGCCTGTGTGTAATCTTTTGTGTACAGTACAGGTGTGTGTGTGTGTGTGTGTGTGTGTGTGTGTGTATCAAAAGTGTGTTTGTCTTTTCTATATGTCTTGTCTTCTGTATGTGTGTGTGTGTGTTTAGGCCCATTTAGTAGATAGATGTTGTATGTATGTGTCTATCTGTTTGTGTGTGAAATTGTGTATATGTTTTCAACTTATACAAGATGTATCTCATTACATCTTATCGCATAGGTTTATGTGTTGTCTGTCTGTCTGTGTTCACAGTCTAGGTCAGTTTGTGTATTGTCTGTCTGTGTTTATATACATGGTACATGTATGGTGTTAATTTGTGTACAAGATCTATGTGTTTATGTGGATTTCATTATTTGTATTGTCTTGTGTCCTGTGTTGTCTTGTGTCTGTATGTTTGTATGTACATTTATATTCCCCTACGCTTCTATTGCAATAGCCTAGCTTTAAAAAAACAAGAGCACAAAACACTATTTAAGTGTTTAAGTCTAAAGTGTTGTACTTTATGTACTATTCATTTTATTCAGTTTATTTTTTTTTATTTTTTTTTATTATTTTTTTTTTACTTTTATTTATTTTTTTTGTTATCTCTAGTAACATTATTCTATCGATTATTTTTATTTGCATTATTTTTATTAGTAGTATTAGCCTATTCATTTATTCTTTTCATTTATTGAAACCAAAAAAGAGTTTCCAGTACGGATATAACTTCACCTTCAACTGGTGGATCATTTACATGAATTTATTTCAACATTTTAATGCAATTTCACAGCACATTTATTCTTTCTTTCTTAAACATATCTTCATTTAAAATAAGCACCTGGAATATCCAGGGTTTATATTCTTCTATTTTTGGTTATAAAACAACCAACCCTGATTTTGTAAATAGTATTAGACATTTAGATCTTATCATTCTTTTGGAGACATGGAGAGATGACTCTGCTCATTGTCCACATAACTATAAAGAACTTCTAGTACCCTCTCTTAAAAACCCCCACATAAAAAATGGTAGAAGTTCAGGGGGTATCATAGTTTGGTACAAAACTGAATATGATAACAAAATAATTCCCATTAAAAAAGGAAAAACCCATTTATGGATAAAAATTCAAAAAGAACTTTTACAGCTGAATCAAGATCTTTACTTATGTGCAATTTATATCCCTCCTTCAACCTCCCAATATTTTGATATCAATCTTTTTGATGAATTAGAAAAAGAAATAAATTATTTTCAATCCATAGGACAAGTACTAATATGTGGTGACCTGAATGCCAGAACAGGCAAAGAAATGGACTATATTCCTACAGTGGGAGATGACCATATATTTAGTAAAAGAACATTATATTCTCAAATAGTCCAAACACAGAGAAAAAGTTTTGACAGCATCTTAAATGCCAGTGGAACTAAATTGCTACGCATGTGTAAAAGTCTTGGCATCTACATTGTAAATGGGAGATTTAGGGGAGATTCCTTTGGAGGATTCACATTCTCTTCTTCCCTTGGTTGTTCTGTGGTTGACTATTTCATCACTGATCTTGATCCAGAACACATAACAGCTTTTATGATAATGCCACAACTACCTATTTCTGACCACTGCCAATTAATACTTCATCTAAAACGTTCTGATATTAAAATTGAAGTTGATTCCCAACACTTTGGACCTAAATTATTCCCACTACCCAAAACCTTCAAATGGACAGACAAAAATGTGACAACATATGAAACTGTCATACAAGACAATGAACAATCTATTAATAACTTCTTATTGACAAAATACTAGTCTAATGCAGAGAATGTAAATATGGCCTGTAGCCATCTAAACAATATATTAATACATTTAGCTAGAAAGGTTAATGTAAAACAAACCTCTAGTAAAATAAATAACACAAAATTCAAAGAGAATTGGTTTGATAAAGACTGCAATGTCGCTAGAATAAAATTAAGAGAGTTATCCAATATCAAACATCGGAACCCAAATGATACAGATATTAGAGAAAAATACCATCTCGAATTAAAAAATTACAAAAAATTGATACAAAACAAAAAATCCTCCTACATGTCCAAAGAACTAAAGAATATTGAACTATCACTTAATCAAAACACTTTCTGGTCAAATTGGAAGAAACTGACAGGTACAGGTGCTAAATCTGAAATTCAAATCAAAAACAGCGAGATATGGATGAACCATTTCAGTAAACTTTACCAGAACCCAGAAAGCCTGGAACCTGAACAGCTCTCAATAATAACCAAACAAAAGTGCTTAGAAGATACAATTAAAAATTACCAAAATCCATTAGATATACCCATTACACTAGATGAAGTAAAAGACAAAATTAAAAAGCTTAAACCTAGAAAAGCTTCCGGCATTGACCGTATCTCCACTGAGTTGCTAAAATATAGCAACTCAAAACTTCAAGAGGCCATAACCAAGCTCTTTAACCTGGTCCTCAACAGTGGTACATTCCCTGCAATCTGGAATAAAGGCATTATTACCCCAATATTCAAATCAGGTGATAAATTGGATCCAAACAATTACCGAGGTATCTGCATCACAAGCAACTTAGGAAAGTTGTTTTGTAGCATAATTAATAAACGTCTTCAAACATTCCTTGACAACCACAAAATTCTCAGCAAAAGTCAAATTGGTTTTCTACCAAAACATCGAACTTCTGATCACATATACACACTTCAAACACTAATAAACAAACATGTACATAACTCCAAAAAGGGAAAAATCTTTGCATGCTTTGTAGATTTTCAGAAAGCCTTTGATAACATCTGGCATAAAGGACTCTTCTTGAAAATTTTAGAGGCTGGAATTGGAGGAAAAACGTATGATATAATAAAATCAATGTACCAAAATAATATTAATAGTATTCGCATAGGTAACAAAAGAACAGATTTCTTTAAACAAGAACGTGGAGTAAGGCAAGGTTGTAGCTTAAGTCCCACTTTATTTAATATATATATCAACGAACTTGCCACACTGTTAGAAAAATCAGCTGCTCCTGGACTAACTCTCCATGATACTGATGTGAAATTTCTCATGTTTGCCGATGACTTGATTTTGCTTTCACCTACTGAGGATGGCTTGAGACACAATTTGGACATTTTAAATCAATATTGCCAAACTTGGTCCTTAAAAGTCAATTTAGGCAAAACTAAAATAATGATATTTCAAAAGAAAGCACGGTTAACAAACAATAAATACATATTCACATTAGGCCCCAATATTTTAGATCACACTACTAATTATACATATTTAGGACTAGTTATAAATGCATCTGGCAGTTTTACCACAGGACTACAGACGTTAAGAGATAAAGCCCGGAGAGCATTCTATACAGTGTTTAAAACAGTTAACAAATATCAACCACCCATTAAGATTTGGTTAAAAATAATTGATGCCATTATTACACCAATCCTGCTCTATGGCTCAGAAATATGGGGTCCTTCATTACTTCTTTCAAAAAAAACATGGGACAAGACTGAAATAGAAATATTACACTTGGAAATGTGTAAATCTATTCTGCATGTCCATAGAAGCACTTCCAATAATGCCTGTCGAGCTGAACTGGGTCGCTTCCCCATGTCCCTTGCAATCATAAAAAGAACATTAAAATACATGATACACTTAAAGAATTCTAATACCACGAGTCTTCATCATCAGGCGTTACTCTCTAACACCTCAGTGCAGCAAAAAACGAATCTCACACAACTGTTCTTAAATAAATATAACATCTCTGACATAAACTTAATATCCCTGAATATAGCTCACAAAAACAATAAAGCAGCCTACATTATGCAATGGCATGATGAGGTCCGATCCAACAAAAAACTGGACAGCTATAGTAAACTAAATAGAGAATACGAACTAGCTAAATATTTAACAACATTGAAGCAACCTCAAATAAATTGCCTCACAAGATACAGATTAGGTGATCATAAACTCCAAATAGAGATAGGTCGCCACACAAAATCTTGGCAAGAAAGACATCAACGCCTATGCAGGTATTGTGAGATGAAGGAGGTTGAGGATGAAACTCACTTTCTGCAGAGATGTCCCATTTATCAATCAATCAGAGACAACTTCTTTTCAAAATTTATCCAACATGATTCACAATTTCTGTCTCTAGATGCCAATTCTAAAATGAAAATTCTCTTAGGAGAAGACATAAAAACAGTTGAGCTAGCAGCACAGTATATGTATAAATGCCACAAATTAAGATTAGAAAGTACATTCGCAAATGGACAATGAACAGATCCTCTCGCCTGCTCTCATCACATCCAATTTCATTTTTCTATTACTATCTTAAGTATTTACTTATTTTTTTTATTTGATAAAATATTTAATATTATATTTCCTTTCTTTCCCCTCTAGACCTGCTTGTTTTTCACTATTAACAAAAACTTTTTTTTTTTATCATTTTTTTTTTTTTTTTTTTTTTTTTTAATTATTATTATTTATTTTGATTATTTCATTTTTATTTATTTATCTACTGTCACTTTCATGTTTTAAAGTTCACTGATTATTGTTATAATATGCTTTGACAACACAAGTGTTCTTGTCATGTCAATAAAGCTTTTTGAATTTGAATTTGAATTTGAAAGAGAGAGAGAGGGAGGAAGACAGAGGGAGAAAGCGAGAGAGTGTGTTTACACACCACATTACGCTGGCCAAATAACACAGCAAATCTAAGAGCCAAATAGG
The DNA here is from genome assembly GCF_963854185.1 of Sardina pilchardus. Classification (NCBI taxonomy): domain Eukaryota; kingdom Metazoa; phylum Chordata; class Actinopteri; order Clupeiformes; family Clupeidae; genus Sardina; species Sardina pilchardus. The sequence goes on from NC_085015.1 coordinate 14,542,000, forward strand.
GGAGCCCTTTTCTGCGATTGCTTTCCCATTCAGTAATAGAAGAGTAATGACTATTACAGCTAAATGGCAGCTTGTCTCTCTCGATAGGCACAGGGACCCAGCTGGGAGATGGTGATGAAACTGAAACACAATTACGCACACACACACACACACAGAGACACACATATACCACAAACACACAGACACACACACACACAGACACATACACACACACAGATACAGACACAAACACACCACACACACACACACACACACACACACACACACACACACACACACACACACACACACACACACACACACACACACGCGCGCGCGCGCACACACACACACACACACACACATACAGACACACACACACAAAAACACATAACACACTCACACAAACACACACTCATACACACAAAAAGCTCATTTTATAGACCTTTGCAATTACTCGAAATGGGTTCTTCAGCCCTACCGGATGTTTCATCAGTGACGCGCCAACAGGTGAATGCCACATTACAGCAGGAATATTATCAGCATGCCCACCTATTCAGCCGGTCTAAAACACGGACGATATTTTAAAACACAGTGGGGTGGCAGCAGCAGCATAGTACTGGTTCACACTTGTTCCTACACACAGTCCATTTCTAAGCCTGCAAAGAGAGAGCTATATTTTACAACATTTTGTTCGCGTTGCAAAACTCTAAGTCATTCTCGTGAAGTGTTTAAAGTCCATTCCACCTGTTCTGAGGGAGAAAAAAAAATGACTGACTTCTGGAAGGTTTTGAAGGATAGAATCAAAGGCAGAATGGGTTTCTTACAGTGAAACTGCACATAGAGCGGTGAACGATCGGAGTGGGAGTTTAAATGTGTCTTTACAGGTGACATATTTGATGGTTAATGGTGCACACACATACATACACACACACACACACACACACACACACACACACACACACACACACACACACACACACACACACACACACACACACACACACACACAAAAGCTTTTAGAAATACACACATAAACATATATATAAAAAAAACGCATACAGACAGCAGAACACACACACACACACACACACACACACACACACACACACACACACACACACACACACACACACACACACACACACACACAGACACACAAAAGCTTTTAGAAATACACACATAAACATATTAAAAAAAACGCATACAGCCAGAAGAACACACACACACACACACACACACACAAACACACGCAAACATAGGTGGTTGGATCTACCTCCCACACAGTGGTGGCATGGAACATTATCAGAGCGAGCTGAAGGACAAGATGAAGAACAAGCGAGGTACTCTCTCTCACACACACACACACACACACACACACACACACACACACACACACAGACACACAAAAGCTTTTACAAATACACATACAAACACACAAAACACATACAGACAGAAGAAAACACACACACGCACACACACACACACGTCACACACACACAGGAAGCCCTCATATGCCATTAGAGACAGCTGCATTTCCTCCACCCGTTGCTTCACTATTGTGGTCAATGTAGTCACCATCCCAGCCGCCCGCAGCTCCCCTACCGGGAACACACCGCCCCGTTGGGAACAGACCGCTCGATTGGGAACAGACCGCCCGATTGGGAACAGACCGCCCGATTGGGAACAGACCGCCCGATTGGGAGCAGACCGCCCCGTTGGGAACAGACCGCCCGATTGGGAGCAGACCGCCCCGTTGGGAACTAGACTGGAGAGATGGCAGACGGAAGAAGAGGAGGCTCAGCTGCCAGGCGCACGGAAAAAGACACGCACGGGCACGGCATGGGCTCCGCACGGGGCACCACGGGGGGGGCGCATTTACCCAGAGCGCATCAGAATCCGCCTCCTGCGCGCGCGCGTACGCTTACGCTTACGCTTACGTACGCACTCGCCTTCTTTTTTTCTTTATCCACCCCACCCCGAACGGTAGCGAAGGATGGAGAGATGAAGGGGAGGGAGGGAGGGAGGGAGGAAGGGAGGGATGGAGCGAGGGATGATATGGGGGTGTCCGCAGGATCCCACCCCCCCCCCCCCCCCCTAGTCTCCCGCAGTCTAGATGCGGCTTCAGCAAGTTTCCACAAACCCCGGCGCACTAAATTAAAACGGTGTCCTTGGGAAAAAAACAGGGAAAAAAGAGAAAAAAGTCCTCTGGTGTTCCTACCTCATCCCACTCGTTTGCAGTTCTCTCACCCTATTCTCTCCATCTTCCTCTATCTCTCTCACACACTCATCCATCTATCTATCCACTCTATTCTGCTCTTTTTGTCCTATATCTAATCTTCCCTCTCTCATTCTGTTACTCCATCTCTTTCTCTCTCTTCCTCCTTCTCTCTCTGTTTCTTTTCCTTTCTCTCTCTCTTTCCTTCTCTGTTTCTTCTCTCTCTCACTCATCCCTCCATCCCTCCATCCATCCACTCTATTCTGTACTTTTGTCCTATATTTAATCTTCCCTGTCTCTCTCTCTCTCTCTCTCTCTCTCTCTCTCTCTCTCTCTCTCTCTCTCTCTCTCTCTCTCTCTCCCTCTCTCTCTCTCTCCCTCTCTCTCTCTCCGCTCTCTCTGATCCCTCCGTGCGGAGACGGGCAGAGTGTGCCGTGGTGGAGCGGGTGGCCGCCCGCTGGGCCTGTGTGCCCGTGAGTCTGCACGGGCGGCTTATTTTAGCTTAGCTTAGCGGAGCCACGCTCGCTACCTCCGCAGCTTACGCCAACCAACCAGCCTGCCAGCCCGCCCGCCTGCCCGCCAGCCAGCCGGGCACCAGGAGAGAGGGAGGGGACAAGAGAGAGAGAGAGAGAGAGAGAGAGAGAGAGAGAGAGAGAGAGAGAGAGAGAGAGAGAGAGAGAGAGAGAGAGAGAGAGAGAGAGAGAGAGAGCAATGAAACCTCTATTTAAAAACCCATCAAACACCAACGGGAAACAAATCAAGCGCCCTAAATAATACAAGCCTAGCACAGTCATTAAGGGTGACTATTTGTCATGCCATGCAGACTACTTTTCTCAAAAGCCAAGATGTTTGTCAGTTAATAAAACAGCGAGACAGCACACTTGCACACACACTTGCACACACACACACACACACACACACACACACACACACACACACACACACACACACACACACACACACACACACACACACACACACACACACACAGATATACAGCCACCTATCCTAGTTCTGCTGTTTTAAATAAGAATATCAAAATAATGAAGTATTAGCTGTGTATGGCACCATAACACCATGCAGTAGCACCTCTGTGTCTCACAATGTTTTGAGCTCTTGCTCAGCATGTAATGACGGCTTTGGCAACACAAGTGCCCTAGTTGCCATGCTGTCATGCCAATAAATCACTTTTTAATTTGAGAGAAAGAGAGAGAGGGAGGGAGAGAGAGGGAGAGAGAGAGTAGTTTGGTTGAAAGAATCTATTGTAAAATATATTGCTACTGTAAAAAAAGGACCATCACACATATGGCCAAAACTTTCAAAAGAACTTACACATTGCACTCAGGATACTTACTTATGTGCCATATACATTCCACCCTTTGAGTCTCCATATTACAATGAAAACATATTTGAAACATTGAAAACAGATATTACTGAATTTCAAGCCATTGGAAAAATCCTTATAATGGGCGACTTAAATGCACGCATAGGAAACGAATCAGATTATATAGACTCGCAAGGATTAAAACATATTACCGAATTTAAACAAAATAACATTGTTAGTAGTCATAGGAATACTTTTGACAGTATCATTAACAAACATGGCAAGGAGATCATACAACTCTGTAAAGCAGTGGGGCTGTACATTGTTAATGGGAGAACAAAGGGTGACTCTTTGGGCAAGTTTACCTACTGCTCACCACTGGGCAGTGGTGTGGTGGATTATGCTGTAACAGATTTAGACACTGACCAAATAAGTTATTTCATGGTGATGCCACAGCTACCTCTGTCAGACCATTGCCACATTGTCATTAGTTTAAAGGCAAATCTCAATATAGAACAACAAAAACCAACTTCAGCATTACACCCACTCCCAAGAAAATACAAATGGAAAGATGCCCGACAGGAACATTACAAATCCGAACTAAACTCAATTGAACTAGAAAACATGATATATTCCTTCCTGTTCTCTAAATTCTATAACAATAAAGAAAACATCAACTTGGCCACTGAAAAAATAACAGCAATATTTTCGACAGCTGCTAAAAGATCCTTAATCAGTTGTCAACATAAAAACACCGGTAGTAAAAGGAAAATGAACACAAATCAAAACAAATGGTTTGACAAAGACTGCAGAACACTGAGAAAAGAATTGAGGTTGTGGTCAAACAAAAAACACAGAGAGCCTGGAAATCAAGAAATTAGATTAAAATATCATTGCATCCTTCATAGCTACAAATTACTCCTGAGACGCAAAAAAGCTGACTATGTCAATAATCAGCTTAAACAAATTGATAATGCTCTAGACCAAAACTCTTTTTGGGACCTCTGGAAAAACCTTCACGAAACAAAAAAAGAAAATTCTTTACCATTAGTTGATGGCAATATGTGGATCACACATTTTGAAAGCTTACTTAAGCAAAATAACCTAACTCCAGAACAAACAATCTTATACTCCCAATTAAAAAAGCTTGAACATACCGAAAAAGATCAATTAAACAAATTAGACTGTATTATAACACTACATGAACTGAATACCAAGATAAAATCCCTTAAAAACAAAAAATCCTGTGGCGTAGATGGAATTTACAATGAGATGCTAAAGCACAGCACCCCTCAACTTAGAGAAGCTATCCTAAAATTATTCAATTTGATATTATCAGCTGGCCACTTCCCAGATAAATGGAAAATGAGTCAAATCACACCCATATTTAAAAAGGGCAATAAACTTAATCCAAACAATTACAGAGGCATCTCACTAGGCAGCAATCTTGGTAAATTATTTTGCGGTATATTAAACAATAACAATTTTTATACAAGACAATCAAATATTAAATTCTTCCCAAATTGGCTTCTCAAAATGTAATAGAACAACAGACCACATATACACTTTAAATACACTTATAGAGATGAAACATGTACATAAAGTAAAAAAAGGGAAAATATTTGCCTGCTTCGTAGATTTTAGTAAAGCCTTTGATTCGGTTTGGCATGAGGGACTTTTACTAAAACTTTAGATTATAAAATTGGAGGTAAAACATATGACGTAATTAAAGACATGTATACAGACAACATAAGTTGTGTAAAAATTAACAACAAACAAACCAATTATTTTAATCAGACAAAAGGAGTTAGACAAGGCTGTTGCCTGAGCCCAACATTATTTAATATTTATATAAACGACATAGCTAATAAACTTGAAAATTCACAATCGCCAGGGCTTAAACTTCTAGATAGAGAAATTAAATGTCTGCTCTTTGCCGACGATCTACTCTTACTCTCCCCCAGTGCAGAAGGATTGCAAGAAAATCTTAACACTCTTAGTGAATATAGCCAAACATGGGCCCTTCCAATAAACATGGACAAATCTAAAATCATAGTATTCGAAAGAAAACATTCAAAAATAAGTAAGAACCTCAACTTCACCATTGGCAAACAAGAACTGGAGCAGGTGAAAGAATATTGCTATTTAGGACTAATTATCTCGTCCATAGGAAAATTTGACAGTGCTATCAAAAATTTAACAGAAAAAGCAAGACAAACATACTACATATTACGGAAATCGCTAATTCAATTCAACCCTCCAGTGAAAATGTGGCTCAAGATATTTGACTCTCTTATAAAACCTATTCTGCTATATGGAAGTGAAATTTGGGGCCCTAAATATAAAGAGAATTTTGATTTATGGGACAAAACCCTGCCTGAGATATTCCACTTGGAATTCTGCAAAGGCATTTTGGGAGTAAACAGAAGTTCCCCTAACCTAGGTTGTAGAGCGGAACTTGGAAGATACCCTCTTCTTATTAATATTCAAAAGAGAGCAGCAAAATTCTGGCACCACCTGCAGATAAGTAAACCTGAGAGGTACCACCACACTGCTGCCCAGCTGAGGAGTAGACACCCTGAAAAGGAACCCCTAAATCACCTCATCCAAAAATATAGTCTAGACAAAAGCGATCTAAGTATAGTCTCAAAATTAAAACAATTTGAAAAAAGGTCTAAAGAACAATATGTCAATGATTGGAAGGAAAAAATTGAACTGATAAGTAAACTAAATTATTACAAAGTGATACGAAAAGAATATAAATTGGCGCCATATTTAATTCGAATAAAAAATCATCACCAAAGAAAACTACTAGCCAAGTATAGGTTAAGTGATCATAGCCTCGCCATTGAAAAAGGGAGACATAGGCAAACCTGGGTGTCCCGTGAACAAAGAATATGCATTCATTGTAATACTGGAGAGATAGAGGATGAAGCCCATTTCCTAACAACATGCACCAAATACAAACACTTAAGAGAAACATGTTATAAAAGAATAGAATATGTTTGCCCAGAATTCATTAACTTAGACAATGAACTAAAACTACCATTCCTCCTGGGAGAAGTTGATAGCCTTACACAATTAGCCTCTGAATACTTGGAGTCTTGTCACATTTTGAGAGAAAAATCCACATGACCATCAACACGTTCTGCTTATTATTTACATTATTTACATTAGTATACATTAGTATAAGTTAGTGTAAGTTTTTTTTTCATGTATTTCTTATTATTCAATATTTTTTTTCATTCTTTTGCATTAGTATAAGTTAGTATAAGTTAGCATAAGTTTTCTTTTTTCATGTATTTCTTATCATTCAATATTATTTATCATTCTTTTGAACTAGTATAGTATAAGTTTTCTTTTTTTTTACACTTCTGTATTACTCAATATTACAGCATGTATTATTCTTTGACTATTATAACCTGATTGATGCTTTGGCAATATTGTACTTACATTCATGCCAATAAAGCTTTTTGAATTGAATTGAATTGAATTGAATTGAGAGAGAGAGAGAGAGAGAGAGAGAGAGAGAGAGAGAGAGAGAGAGAGGAAGAGAGAGAGAGAGAGAGAGAGAGAGAGAGAGAGAGAGAGAGAGAGAGAGAGAAAGAGAGAGAGAGAGAGAGAACTGGCAAAGCCATTCACCCAGGATCGCTGCAACCCTGGCCTGCCTCTATCCACCCACACTAATACTGACACCATGTATGATTATGGGGAGCGAGAAGAGAGAGAACGCACTGAAAAAAAAATAAGTGAAAGAGAGATGAAGGGATAGAGAGAGAATTTGAGAAAGACATTGAGAAGAAAGAGAAGGAAAAAGAGAACATAGAAAGACAGAAAAAACAACAAAGACAGTGTCACAAAAGGACAGTGTCACAGACAGAGGCTGAACTGAAACGAACTGAACTGAATTGAGTGTTCTGAACTGAACAACGTCTGAAGACGACAATTGGTATTGTTCTGTTAGACAATAGTTTGTTGTTCTTCGAGAGTTCCTTTCCAAGCCGTGAAGGCCAATAGGGACAGTGATTACGTCTAGTTTCTGTAGAGCTCCACAGATGAGTCATACTCCCTCTGGACGGAACCACCAGTCCACTGCAGTTTGACCCCCTACCAAGGCCGGATTACAGCTGGGTAGACGAAGACGATGTCTAAGGGCACTTCAAGTGACCGTTCAGGGTTCTAATCGGCAACCTTCCGTTTGTCCGTCTAACCCCTTTTGCTGGTCAAAACCGTTTTTCTTTAGCGATTTAACTCACACTTCACGTCTCATCTGGATTGCTGTGCTCATAGATGGAACGTTAATTGTTACAGTATGTCTTCTGATTGGGCGTCAAGAGCCTGTTACAACTACACAACAAATCGCACAGGAATTTGTCCCGATTGAAACATTTGTCAAATCCGACTCAACATCACACAGTATCAGCTTGGCATTAGACCACTGAGCTATTTGCATTGTTATAGCCACCCCATGATGGTCCCCATATGCTTGAATCTTTCTGATGCACATTGCAAACGCACCACCCAAATCACATGCTGTGATACTGCAGCAGTTTACAGCATGCTGAACTGTTCAGTCGCTGTCCACACACCTGTGGTGCTGAAGTTGTGCTACAGGTCCTATTCTAAAGGCCCAGCACTGACAGGGCCCCCCCCCCCCCCCCCCAACAAAAACTTTTCTAGTGGCGCCCGTGTGTGTGTGTGTGTGTGTGTGTGTGTGTGTGTGTGTGTGTGTGTGTGTGTGTGTGTGTGAGTGTGAGTGTGTGTGTGTGTGTGTGTGTGTGTGTGTGTGTGTGTGTGTGTGTGTGTGTGCGGTCTGGTGTCACGTTCTCTCAGGTTTATCTGTCTGCGCCAGAGACAGACGCCACCTACACACTGCACCTTTGTTCAAGGTTGGACTTTGTTTTCTGCTCCTCACCAAGGTCTTTGAAGTCACACTGGAAACGCCGGCGGCATAGTTCAAATTCAATTAAATGATTTCAGATTAAAAGAAAATGAGGCTGAATGGAAGGAAAAGCAGACCAATACACACACACACACACACACACACACACACACACACACAGTATACACAAACACATACACAAAGACAGATGGAGAGAGAGAACATACAAATATATGATAAGCATACACCTACACAGCAAAGACACATACTGTACAGTACACACACACAGACACTCACACACACACACGCACACACACACACTTGGAAATGTTTTTCATCAAAACCAGCAGCACACAATCTCAGCAATTGGTCTGAAAGAAAAACACACACACACACACACACACACACACCAAGAAAAATAAAAATAAAAATCAGCACACGTACGAACAGAACAGTGAGACATGGAAATGGACTGCTCTCCGCACACCATCTGAAACTCTCTGTATGTCTTTGTGGCACATCAAAAAAAAGTCACCTTGGCCTTTCCTATCCCTCTCTCTCGTTTTTTCCTTCCTATTCCATTTGCTGTTGTTGGGTCCAGCTCTATTAGCCGCTACAAGCCTGCATTGTGCTGTGGAAATGAGCACTCGGCTATAGCGGCAGAAGAGCGACTCTTTCTGTCGGGGAGGAGAAGAGGAGAAGAGAGGAGAGCGAGGGGAGAGGAGAGCGGAGGAGAGGAGAGAGGAGGAGAGGAGAGGAGAGAGAGGAGCGGGGAGCGGAGGCTGAGCCAAGGCCTTGACGCCGATCAACCTTTTCTTAATGAGCTCGGCCAAGTGAGAACACATTGCTGTGACACCGGGTGCCTGGTACACATCTGGTGCCCAGGACGTCACACGTGTACACACACACACACATACACACAGGCCCAGGCACCTGTCCACACATGGCAAAACACTTTTACAGAAGGAGACAAACACACACACACACACACACACACACACACGCATACATACAACACAACACAAACACACACACACACACACACACACACACACACACACACACACACACACACACACACACACACACACACACACACACACACACACACACACACACACACACACACACACACACACACACACACACAGATGCATGCAAACTGTCTCTTGCTGTCTCTCGCTCTCACTCTCACTCTCTCTAACTATTCAATTACATTTCATGATCAAGACAGTTCGGAAACTCTGACTATCTAAATATTGTTAGAGTTCTAAAGTTAAAGTAATGCAGTGAATATTTAAGATGCATTTCTCTATCTCTCTCTCTCTCTCTCTCTCTCTGAACACACACACACACACACACA
>NC_085015.1:14554265-14559265 GCF_963854185.1 Sardina pilchardus
CACACAGAGGAGCCAGAGTCTGTACTCACATGCGGCTGCTGGGGGGGATCTTGCGTCCGTCTCGGAACCAGGTGACCTGCGGCTGCGGAAAGCTCCGGATGTGCGGGGCGGGAACCACGGCCCCCTCTCCCTGGGACACCGCCTGCTCACGCTCCCCCTCCTCAAAACTGCCCATGACTACACAAACAAACAAACAAACAACAGACAAATAAACATCAATTGTAGAGGTGTGCTGTAGGACATTCCTGGGTGAAAACTGGAACCATGAAGCTAACTTATCAAGGTGTGTTTACTGTGATATCCATTTGATGAGTTCAGATGCAAAACTTTTCTTTTAAATTACCATTTTGAATGTCTTGAATTTCCCCTTGGGGACCAATACAGTATTTATCTATCTATCTATCTATCTATCTATTTATCTATGATCTATTTATTTAGTATATAGAAGTGTGCTGTGGAACATTCCTGTGTGAACACTGGAACCATGACACTAACTTATCAAGGTGTTATTACTGTAATGTCCATTTGAAGAAAGAAGCTGGTTGGGCTACTTCAAAGAGACTAAACCCAGAGATGACCGGAGCACTCCGAAAACGTATCAACTTGTTTTTATTGTGCTGCACAATTGACTGATGTTTCGATGCTCCACGCCTTAATCACAGTGAATTCCATTAGAAGAGTTCACATGTAAAACCCTCCAAATCTGTCTGTCTGGAAGAAAGTAGCGGGTTTGGAAGATAAATTATTTGATTAACGTATACTATGTGTGGAGAGCATTCAATCACTCACCATCGTTATCTCATTTTTGATGGAGGCTGCGTTTAGAAGCTTTTGCATTTGAACATTGAATTTACACACCGGTAGAATGTTCTATCCAACAACTCTAGATAAGCAACAAGAAGACGCTTGTTCTTGCACTGAAAGTCACCTACAAATATTTACGCATCGCTGTGCATCACATCCAATAAAGCATCTTATAAATAACTCATGTCAAAGCATCATGATCAACGTTAAAGTCATGCATGATCTTAATTCTAATATACACTTCTTGCTTTTATATGTCAATTTCACGCCCACACAAGTTGCAGGCCAGAGACTTTTCCCCGGAGAGGTGTCATGGTTGCCATGGCGCTGAGTGTTACAGGAAGTGTGAGGTTCTGTGGGTGTGCTGAATGTGAACTTTTCTGTGACACTTCATAACACACCACGACACTGACACCCTCAAAACCTGGGCCACTGCCTGTGGGCTTTTTCTCTCTGTGTGTGTGTGTGTGTGTGTTTGTGTGTGTGTGTAGGCAGGGTTTGTATATCATTGTATAATTCAATGGTGAGAATGATTGGCCTTTACAACAGTGTTTGTGTGTGTGTGTGTGTGTGTGTGTGTGTGTGTGTGTGTGTGTGTGTGTGTGTGTGTGTGTGTGTTTTCTACACACTACACTGATGGCAGCTCAATCTACAGTATACATCAGGAGTAGTTTGGGGTTTAGTGTCTTGCTCAAGGACACTTCAACAGGTTCAGGAGGAACCAGACTCCATCAGCACCGTCTGTGTGTGTGTGTGTGTGTGTGTGTGTGTGTGTGTGTGTGTGTGTGTGTGTGTGTGTGTGTGTGTGTGTGTGTGTGTGTGTGTGTGTGCGATCTGATTCATCAGACAGACGAGTTTTAAGATGCTCAAGGCGAACAACTTATCATCGACCTTCCAGTCCCTCTCCACTCTTCTCTCTCTCTCCTTCTCTCTCCCCCCTCTCTCTCTCTCTCTCTCTCTCTCTCTCTCTCTCCCTCCCTCTCTCTCTCTCTCTCTGATAGTGTTTACAGCTTAGCCGCTCCTTTGAAAACTTCATATATCGAAATAAACTTGAGCCAGTTCAATGTATGAGTGATTTTGATGGAAAGATAGATAGATAGATAGATAGATAGATAGATAGATAGATAGATAGATAGATAGAGAAAGATTCATAGAGAGATGGAGGCATGTGGATATACTGTAGGGGCATCTTGGCCAATAGATCGACATTCCCAGATAAAGAGAGAGGGACGTTTAAGGTGAGAATTTCCTGAGATGTAGCTCTGTCTCATCGGTGCATTCCCAAGCCAAAGGCGTGGCTGGCGAACCAATTGAAATTCACTGAAAACTTTTGGTAACACTTTATTTGAAGGGGTCTACATAAGGGTGTCATGTAACCGTCATAAGAATGACATGACACATGTCATGCACATTAATGACACATTATTGACGTTTATGACTGTTGTCATAATGTGTCATTCGGTTTTTGTTATGTCAAGTTGACATTGTTTGGGCGTCATCATTATGACAACTTCACATTAGGCAAGATGACATTATCTGACGGCGTCTTTGTCATGACAACTTGACATTAGGCAAGAAAATGTAATCCATTTACAATATTGTCATGACAACTTGACATATAATTGTGTTTGGCCTGACTTATTTTCTAGGTTTTTTAAGTGATGAGCCTGAACAATTGGCTGTCATGACACCATTATAAATTGGTCATGAATACTTTTCTTGACCTCAACTACAGTGGTACAGTTTTGGTTTGTCATTAAGCTGTCACAAAGAACTATTACTGACCAAAATAGTTTTCTGACAGTGTCATGAATACTTACCTTTGACCTCAAGTACAGTGAACCATCTGAGATGTTTCCTGAACATGTCATGAAGTGTCATTACACTGTCATAGGTTTCATTTCTGTACATTTTACATTTCTGGAACATTGAGTCTAATTTCAAGTATAATAACAGCAAACACCATATGTTGGTTGTATTACATTTGATACCTGAAACTGATAGTTAGCCTATTGAAAACTATTGAAGATTGAGTGTAATGCATGTGTGATGAATGTGTAAATAAGAGTAGGCTAAATAGAATTTGCATATAATTGTGGGATCACTAAGCTAAGGGTGTTTTTAAAGAACTCAGGATAGCTACCCATGGCAACGAGGCACTACAATGTATATGTTTTGCAAAATTCATTGCTGAAATAAACTCTTTGAAGTCATGACTTGAGTATGGTGTTTGCTGTTATTATACTTGAAATTAGACTCAATGTTCCAAATGACGCCCAAACAATGTCAACTTGACATAACAAAAACCGAATGACACATTATGACAACAGTCATAAACGTCAATAATGTGTCATTAATGTGCATGACATGTGTCATGTCATTCTTATGACGGTTACATGACACCCTTATGTAGACCCCTTCAAATAAAGTGTTACCAAACTTTTACCTCTCTGAGTCTGTGCATAATTCATTTAAAACCTAATAAAGCCGGAGCCTAGTCACAACAGAGAACAAAACAAAGTCGGAATAACTCAATCTAGCTCTTCTGCTGACCACAGCAGGATCGGGCCTTTGAACAGGAACCTGGAGCCATTCCTGACAAATTAAGATCTTCGTCGATATCAGCCCAGGCCCAGCATGTTCTTCCTACTCTTTGAAATTGAAACTTTTATTTCATTTTCATATTTTTTTCTTTATTCTATTGTCATTCTTTTTCTCTCTCTCTTCTTCCTCCTTGGGTTCCTCTCATCAAACAGAACAGCTGGGCGTTGTTATTTTATTTTATGTTCTATTGCTTCTGTAGATCTATCTGTTTGTTGGTTTGTTTTCTTTTTGTTTGTGAGAAGGGAGATGCGATAATGAATTGGGTATTTAGGACCAGTATTATTTTCATTATATTTTAAGTTTCATTTGAGCTTTTTCCTCCATAAAATGGGACTGATGGCAACAGATGTTTATGTCTGTGTTTGTGTTTGTGTTTATGTTTGTGTTTGTGTTTGTGTTTGCTTAGCAACAGATGAATGCAACAGATGAATGCAGAGAGCCTGTGCAGGGAGGTGAGCTCAGGGAGGCGAGGAAGAACATGAGGGAGAGGAGGAAGGCGAGGCTGAAGATGGAGGGCTTAAGACGGGTCCTCGTACCCTAACCTGCGGCTACTCTCTCTGTTTCGGTGCAATTTACTGTAAGGAATTGAACGTAGCAGACCTCCAGTAAAGGAAAATGATGGCGATTTTTCACACATATGTCTGTTTCTCAAGGACAACGAGCACTGTCGAAAAACAAGCAACAAAAACAACAAAAACAACAACAAAAAAAACCACATGAAAACAATAGTTTGAACTGAATTGCTAGAGCCAACAGCTAGAGCTGTCAAGCAGCTACAGTACAGCGCTCCACTCTGGGGGCTCGAACATGGGGGCTCATCAATATGAGACAGAGCCAATTATCTCCATTACTTTCCCATTCGTTTTCAAATCCCACTACTTCTTCTTCTTCTTCTTCTTCTCTCTCTCTCTCTCTCTCTCTCTCTCTTTTGCTCTCTCTCTCTCTCTGATTTTGTCATAACCAACAGTAGTAAATGACCTTGAGAAACAGAAAAATCTGAAAAAAATCGACAGAATATTCTCCTTTAAAGGGACGGTTCGGAGCAATGTCTTTGAGGTCATGGTGCAGAGCACTCTCAGGTGAAATTACTCCAAATCATCCCTTTCAGACCAAATACTATATTTCACTACATTCTCAAAAATGAAACTTGGTCTATACATCCATATCTAGACGACATGCCATTTTCTGCCTTTACATAAACAGCCCAAATAGTTTTATTTGGAAACACTAACCTTAAAGCCTTAACTGTTGTTTTGAAAAGCACCTCTGTGACTCTGAATGCAGCGTGAACAGATGCTGTTTATGGGAGTGGAATGAATATATATGAGCAGACGGGGGCGAGGAGGAGTTATTACGGTATTATTATTATTATTATTATTAAAAAAAAAGTGGAGGTTTTAAAGCAGCGCCGCAGCTCCAATCAGAGTAATGAGGAAAGTTTAGCACGCCAGCAGCTGTCGTCCGGGACTCGTCCTGATTGCAGGCAGGTAGATAGTCACCCTGCAACAGCTGGCCCTAGAGATGGCCCACACACAGGGCAAGGACAACTTTGCGCAGACAGACACACGCACGCACGCACGCACAAACGCACG
>NC_085015.1:14578304-14580804 GCF_963854185.1 Sardina pilchardus
CGCAAGGGCTGGGGAGAGGCCGCCGAGGCGCTGGTGGTTACCACGGAGAAGAGAGGTGAGCGCCACGGCAACGGGAGTTATTTACGAGGCCTGTTACCTAAGCTACGCATTACATCATAGGGTGGCGTGGCTGAGTCACTCTGTGTGTGTGTGTGTGTGTGTGTGTGTGAGTATGTATTTGGCATACTGTGTGTGTGTGTGTGTGTGTGTGTGTGTGTGTGTGTGTGTGTGTGGTGTGTGTGTGTGTGTGTGTGTGTGTGTGAGTGAGAGTATGTATTTGGCATTCTGTGTGTGTGTGTGTGTGTGTGTGTGTGTGTGTGTGTGTGAAACTGAAAGTGCACAGAGGTTTGAGGTTTCTGTGTGTGTGTTGGCAGAACAGTGCATGCTGTGGCGATGTGTGTGTAGTGTACAGGCTCAGGGCTCATGTTCTTACAACAGCGCTGCGCTCCATCAGCAATGACTGACATGTTTATCACAGCGGAGCAGCCCTAATGAGCTTTGGAGATGCACACACACACACACACACACACACACACACACACACACACACACACACACACACGCACACACACAGACACGCACGCACGCAAACACAAGCAGCACAATTACACATTCACAAACATCCCTCTCTATTCATTGGAGTTGCTGCATCCTAATTCTCAACAAATCTCGGTCCACGCACGCTCAATTTTTCCCCATCATGCATCAGTGCACGTAGCGATTACACCTCACTGACAGATGAGAACACACTTCTAACCAAGCAGCTCCCTGTACACGCCAACACACCCCCGGCAGCCTCGACGACCCCTCGATGACCTTGACCTTTTGACCTTTTGACCTTTTGACCTCTCTGACCTCCACCCGCAGCTCGACCACAGCCCACCAGCCGGCCCATGGTGCCGCAGCAGCAGGTGCAGGCGCGCAGCGTGCTGTTGTCGTGGGAACCGGGCAGCGACGGCCTGTCGCCCGTGCGCTACTACACGGTGCAGGTGCGCGAGCTGCCCGACTTCAACTGGACCGTCCACTCCGCGTCCGTCAACCACGAGTCCAGCAGCTACATCGTGGACAGGTGAGAACAGGAAGTGACCTCAGGGATAACTTCTTCCTCATTTCCTGTATCTGCTCCTAATGTAATTTGTAGCATACAGCAGACCTAGTGGTATTGATGGTATCTTTTTTCACTTGTTTGATGGCATTCTATGGTATTAATCATAAGATATTAACACTATTTAGAGTAACAGCTATCAAGAAAAAATTCTACAAATATTTAGATAAAATAACCCTTTCTGGTGTACTCAAAGCTTAAAAATGAGATGACATGTAACTTTTTATACCATAGTCCACATTCAGAGAGGACATTGTGCAGAGAGGCCATTTGTGTTCCCTGTGTAATGAAGTGTTCTCATGCGCAGGCTGAAGCCCTTCACCTCGTACCAGTTCAGAGTGAAGGCCACCAACGACATCGGGGACAGCGAGTACAGCCAGGAGAGTGAGGCCATCACAACACTACAGGACGGTACGATACGCCACTGCTACTTCCCCACATCTCTCTTAGGAGCTCATTTCCTTCTGTCTTTCTTTATTTTTTCTTTCTTTCTTTCTTAATTCTTTCTTTCTTTCTGTCTATCTTTCTGTCTATCTTGCTGTCTTTATTTTTTTCCATTTGTTTGTTGGTTTGTTTTTTTGTTTGTTTGTTCGTTCTTTCGTTCTTTCTTTCTTTCGTTCGTTCTTTCATTCTTTCCTGCTTGCTTGTTAATTCCATGTTCTCCGTATCAGTTTCTCTCTTTGTGTCCAGCCTTCATCCCTTCCAGCATGTCCTGTCTCTCCCTCCATCTCACACACACACACACTCTCTCTCACTCCTGTTCCAGTTGTGCTGTAGTGTCTTCATGGTGTACTGAGAGGACAGGCGAGCTGAAACCTGAACTTGTCCTGACAGATGGGTTAATATTAGCAAAACAAACAAGGCTCGGCGCCAAGAAGATGAGTGACCCATACAAAGTGTCTGTTCAGCAAGGTTAGAGGTCAGAAGAAGTAAACGGATAGAAGAACTAGGCAACTAATGTCTTACCTACTTTGGTGAAGCAGATATAGGATCTTCCGTCTATTCTGAGTTACAAAAACAAGTGGCGACATGACAAAAAAGTATAAAAGCCAAGCACAAAACGTCAGAAGCAGCCTGCTTAATGAACCAATGCTCCTGGTGCAGTCTGGATTGCATTAAAAGCTAAACATCTTAAGTATTCTTTCACTTTGTCAGAATTATTCTGAGTTTGAATCATTAGATTGGAATATGACACGACAGCACTACACACAGTATAGCCACCTTCCTCTCGTTCAATATAGAACTGAGCCATCTAGTCTCCTGTTCTTCCTTTACTCTCAGAATCAGAACGTTCTAAGAGCGCTCCAAAGAAGTTCTTTGCACGTAAGAGCTTCTTAACGAATCTGGGAATCGCGGCCCAGGTTTGCATAAACAAACAAGGAATTTGACTCCGGT
>NC_085015.1:14585804-14598304 GCF_963854185.1 Sardina pilchardus
CGTCACTGGAGCTGTCTTCTGATAGCATCACATCCTATCCCATCCTATCCCATCCCAGCAGCTCTGCACTGGGCTCCAGCCTAGAAGGGCTCAGGAAATGTCAAATAAAAACCAGCAAGTGCTAAATCAAAGATTCCTCCTCTCCTTCTCTTCCTCTATCTAGTTTATAGAGCCTCTAGCTATCATTCCTTCTCTCTCTCTCTCTCTCTCTCCCCCCCCCACACACACACCCACACACCCACACACACACACACACACACACACACACACGCACACACACACACACACACACACACACACACACGCACACGCATATCTGTTGTCTCCACACTCAACACTGAAACTAGGCAAACCACACTGTAGGTTATGGACGACCTCTGGGACCAGAACGTCTCCCGACTCATACACTTCCTGGTGGAGTTGGCCACACTTCATTATCCAATCGCACATAATGCCCTGCCGCTCCGGGCCGTCATGGAAACTATGTAAAGGATGCAATTTCTCTGTCATTGTTCTTAATGGAAGAGCGAGTATTTAAATGTGATTTGTGGTTGAATTGATTGAACGGCGGAATGTGAAGGCCTCGGCTCAATTTTCCAGCCATTTTATTTTCATGGCAGTTTTTTTTGTGTGCCATGGGTATTGTCTTGGATATGATTTGACAAGAGCCACAATCCAATCTAAACACTGACAATGAGCTGAACCACTATTGAGCTGCAGAAATGTGTGTGTTTTGTGTGTGTGTGTGTGTGTTTCTGTTTGAGTGGGCAAACATATGTTTCTGTGTACGTGGTTTCCTGTAAATCAGAGCTATATATGGATATGTGCATTCATGCGAGTGTGCTGGTGAGCATGTGTGTGTGTGCACGCGTGTGATGTGTGCTCGTATGTATCTGTGTGTGCTGTTTCCTCATGGCTGTGTGTGTGTGTGTGTGTGTTTGTGTGTTTCCTCTCAGACCTGAGCAAGCACAAGCGCTATGAGATCCGTCTGAGTGTGTTCAACGCCGTGGGGGAAGGCCCCACCAGCTCGCCCCAGGAGGTGTTTGTGGGAGAAGCAGGTACGAGCGTCCGTGTAGATTATTCCCCATCTTTATTAGGTGTTCTCTAACGCTGCGTTCAGGAGCAACTGGGAAGTGGGAGAATCCTAGAGTTTAGAGGGTGCACGTCACACCTGAAATGGGAACTTTCCCAGTTTGAAGTGGGGGCTTTCGGGAGAGCTCCCAGGATAATGTGTTGACGTCATGCAACTAGTGACCACTTTCATGTTGGAAGTTGGGAGAGTACAGGTGGGAACCTTCCCACTTCCCAGCCGCATGAACACACCATTCTTCTGTGAACTCCTCTCCTTCTCCTCTGTGATATTCTGTCAAGTCTTCTTGCTCATTTATCGTCTTCTCTACATCTTCTCTATCCCCCTCTTTTGTGCTTGTTTTATGAAGTCTCTCTGTAGAGTTAGAGTATGTTACTTCCTTCTTACTGTAACCTAAAGTACTGTGGGTCTGGGAGGTCCATTAAATGACTGTTTCAGTAAATGAACTAAATCTCTTTAGACCAATTGTTTATTTAAACGATTGTTTGTTTAAATGGCTACATTTTGTTTTCTCACCAGTTCCAACAGCCCCGCCCCAGAACGTTGGCATCCAATCAGCAACAGCCACACAGCTAGATGTGACATGGGACCCGCCTCCTCTGGAGAATCAGAATGGAGATATCCAGGGCTACAAGGTCTGTGAAGGATCGGTGATCATGTCAAATGATAAATAGTTGCAATGTCTATTTTGGAAGGTTCAACTCCATAAACACAAAACTATTCAAATAAGTAAAACCATGTAGCTAAACATCTGTATTTGTTTCATTTGGCTTTGCTCTCTATCTCTGTGTGCACTTCTGAAAACGGCAAAACAGTCGTCCTCCATCTGTTTATTTCCGTTTGTTTATTTTTCTGAGATGATAAGTATCCCGCTCTCCCCCTTCTCCCTGCTCTGATTATTTCCGGAAAGATCTACTTCTGGGAGTACCAGCGTCAGAACGAGACGGAGAAGCTGCGGACGCTGTTCATGCCGGAGGGTGGGGTGAAGCTGAAGAACCTGACGGGCTACACCACCTACATGATCAGCGTGGCCGCCTTCAACGCCGCCGGGGACGGACCGCGCAGCGCCGCCACCAGGGGGCGCACTCAACAGGCCGGTAAGTGTGTGTGTGTGTGTGTGTGTGTGTGTGTGTGTGTGTGTGTGGGTCTGGGTGTGTGTAGAAGGGTTGATGGGTTTGGTGGATAGATGGTTGGATGGATGGGCGGGTGTACTGGTGTGGGTAAGTGTGTGTGTGTGTGTGTTGTTATGACCTAGGGGTAAGGCCACAACAAAAGAGGGAGTCGAGAGGTTGGATTGTTAACTAAAATATGGATTTATTAACCAAAGCAAATGAACTAATAGCAAACGAACAACAAAGAGTGTGAGATGGGTCCAAGTCAGTTGTCAGTAATGCATGGATGTTGAATGTTTGCAATGTGTCTGAGTGCTGTGTTGCATGTCCAAAACCCAAAGTCAGAATGGCCCTCTCAAGGGGAGAAGCAGCAGGCCTCTTATCTGCACCCCTCAGGTGCAGCTCGTCAGCTCGTTGGGTCGCGAACACACCTGAAAACAAAGACAATGACCAAGACAACGAGCAGAAGGCCTCACAGGCCGTCACACCCTCCCCCATAAAACAGAAACCATAGGTTTCTGAATTTTATTATACAATTAGGCCCAAAAACACATCCAATATGGACAAGACATCAATTTACAATATGTAATAATTAAAAACATAATGTCTACACCACCTTCAATTCATTTACCACTTTAACTGGCATACGGCAAAAATAACCAAAAGTTTTCCCACTAACTATATCCCCAAAGCTAGCTAAACTCACCTATGGTCTTCATGTGGATTGGCGGCGGGTTGTTGTGCACCTTAAACCAGTGGGTTTGCAAAGCGACCTGCAATAGGCAACCCCACAGATTCCCACGGACGTGCTCCCGAGACAAATCACCCGAAGATGATTGACACAAACCGCATTGCCACAACACTACAACCCCCCTGACGCAACCCAAAGGGGAAACGCAACTGAAGCCTAACAGGGAAAACTTTTATGCATTAAAGTGGCAAACAAACTATTTTTTTAAGCAAATGGCACACAAGACAAAACTAGGAAGGCTAGGACCAACATACCAGACCATTTAGCCTACCATTACAAAATTCGGCCAATAACTGAAGAAAACAAAAGTATCTAAACTATCCAACCAACCTCTCTCGCCCCCCTTCAAAGAAGTGCAACGCACTCACCAGGCAGAGATTAACTCTATTGCAGAGACAAATGTCAGCAAAACGTGTTAGTATGGCTCCAACAACCATTACCATAGACTAGCCTATAGAAAGGCACAGAAAAACATACGTCGCACATTTCCAAGACACACAAGAATCAACAAAGCCGACAAAATAACTGTTGCAAACTGACACTCAAGCAATGCAACCAAACAAACAAACGAACCTCACATTTCTGGTCCTCAAACCCTAACATGCGAGAAACCAAAGAACCAAACCTTGCACTAGCCTACGGCACTCTCCCGAACGACTATGCAAGTAGCAGTCCAACCAAATCACACCTGCTTGCCTGCACCTGAGCAGACAATCAAGTGCTACGACTGCTAACCAAATTTGTACCTACCGGCACCCTAAGAACCAAAACTTGCACTAGCCTAGGGCATTCCCCTGACCGACTATGCAAGCAGCAGCCTAACCAAATCACACTGCTTGCCTGCACCTGAGCAGACACCAGTGCTACGACTGCGAACCAAATTGTACCTACCGGCACCAAAGGACAATTCTGGGATTTTCGGCGCTAGCCTACCTGACGCTCTGCACCTGAGCAGACCATCCAGGTGATCCCACTATACTCCCACACCAAAAGGAACACATGCAAATTGCCAAACAAATGTGCTACATGCACCAAATGCCAGACTCCCTGGACTTCAAATTCACTCTACCCTCCTGCACCTGAGCAAGGCAAGTGAGAACCAAAGACAATTGCATATGAACCTAAAGGGGGCAAACACAGAACAATTAACAACGAAAATGAATGTGCGACTAAAAATGTAAACTAACAGAAAAAAGTTTGTTTAGACCAGTCATGGAACGGCGTGCCGTTCACGACTCACCCCCCACCCCCACACCTCCCCCACTCCCCCCTCCCATAATTTTAGGCATCATATCACGAAGTTCCATAGTCATGTCACATATCGGTTGAAAGCTTAGACTCTCACGAATCAAGATATGTATAGTTCGTTATGAAAAAAAAAAAAAAAAACTTACTGTACTGTACTGTACTGTACCCTCCCTCCCACCAAACCCATCTCGAATCAGTGACTCCTTACCTTACAGTCCTTGTACGACCCCATAGCGATCTGCCAACCATAGAATGCTGGGCCTTCACATGTCCGTAAGAACCCATAGTAATGGAATATCCACGTTGTTTTATCCATAATACGTTTGGTAGATGTATAATACAGTTCATACAATAGCAACAAACTAGAAATAAATAATCTGCGACTAGAAACTTATCTGTATAGCCGCGTAGCATTCCATAGCAAAGTGCTATCGCTAAGCTAAAAACATCTGATGATTCGTCTGCCTCTTCCGCATTCATAGAGCCCTCCCATGTCTCTCTGCGACCTTTGGTTGTCGAGATATCCGTAACCGGAGGGGATTGGGCAAGAAAGCTGTCAATCAGGGACCTCCGCTTTGAATGACGATAACGCGGGACTGCAGCAAGTCTCGGAGATGGGACCGACGGTTCCGGGATGCTAAGAGTTAGACGGATCGATTGATATGTGACACTACCGGATATACTATAGAGCTAGCCCTTCCAAATCCATTCAAACAAGGAAATAGTCATTTCGGCCAAAAGAATTCAGAGATTTGATGGTGCATACAAACAATAAAACCCTTACTACACAAGAACCCCTTTGAGTAGAAACATAATCTTGGTGTCAAATGAAAGCTAACATTCTGGAGATTCTAGTTTTATCCACTTTTGCATGACACTGACTGTCATAGAATCAAAGAAAAAGGATAACTTTACATATTAATTTGCTACTCTGGCAGATTTCTAAAAATGACACACACACACTCGCATAGGTATTTCAACACAAATAAATTTGTGAAAACTCCATATTTTAGCCCATAGTAATCTACTTTGAGTTACAGGCTCACAAGACCTGGTGTTAGGTGTTAGTTGTGTTTCAAGGCTGACATGGTGATCTAGAGGGCCCAAATGTGGGCAGTTCCAGAGATGTATGTTACCGGCTGAAAGAGAAAACAATATTCAAGCCTCTGTAACCCTTTGCCAGTACATCAGACAGTCAAACAGACTGTTTCATATAATACCTCTGAGTGTCAGGTTTCAGTAGAGGTCAGGTTTGTCATGGTGGGCCAAAGTATGTGGGAGCAGTGCCCTCCTGAGTAGATGATGTGCAATGCGGGCAAAAACACCCCAAAATTAGGTGTTCCAGACGAGCCCCCATGTTATGACCTAGGGGTAAGGCCACAACAAAAGAGGGAGTCGAGAGGTTGGATTGTTAACTAAAATATGGATTTATTAACCAAAGCAAATGAACTAATAGCAAACGAACAACAAAGAGTGTGAGATGGGTCCAAGTCAGTTGTCAGTAATGCATGGATGTTGAATGTTTGCAATGTGTCTGAGTGCTGTGTTGCATGTCCAAAACCCAAAGTCAGAATGGCCCTCTCAAGGGGAGAAGCAGCAGGCCTCTTATCTGCACCCCTCAGGTGCAGCTCGTCAGCTCGTTGGGTCGCGAACACACCTGAAAACAAAGACAATGACCAAGACAACGAGCAGAAGGCCTCACAGGCCGTCACAGTGTGTAGAAGGGTTGATGGGGGGGTGGATAAATGGGCGGATGGGCGGGTGTACTGGTGTGTGTGTGTTTATGTGTCTGTTGGTGTTGATGGTGTGAGTGTATGTTTGTATTTACAGCAAATAAAGAGTGTATGCCTGCACCTCTACACAAAGAGCTGAGTTGAGTCATTAAACCGTAATATCAAGTGAGAAATCTGAGAAAGTCAGCTGAGGCCGCGCTGTGTGATTCCAATCCAGTACACTTCTCACTGACTCCAATCCAGTACACTTCTCACTGACTCCAATCCAGTACACTTCTCACTGACTCCAGCACAATCCAGTACACTTCTCACTGACTCCAGCACAATCCAGTACACTTCTCACTGACTCCAGCACATTGCTCCCCATAGCCCCTGGCTCTGCTCTCCAGATGGAAAACAACATAGAGGCTCACACCATGGAGTTATTATAAGAACTGGTCTGGAGAAAGTGAACAAGTCGGCGGGACTTGTTCACTTTCTCCAGTTCTTATAATTAATAATTCATTCATTTCAATGGGAATGCTAGGCTAGTGAAAATTGCCACAATTGAACGATTTTGTCATGCTTCACCATGGCGTTTCAAGGGGCTTGTTTCCGGTGCCGTTTTACTTAGCCAATTAAGTGCCAGGTTACTGATTGACGTAAGGTACAGAGGGAGAGCTCGTGCCCACACTAAGCCCGTGCATGAGCTGAGAGTGGAACAGCCACCAATCAACATGAGGAGAAATGGCACCGGACACGATGTATTTCTGGAAAATGGTGACGAGGAAGTGCCTTGCTAATCGGCAAAGCTAATCAGTCAAATCCTGACCCCCTGGCTCACTGAATACATCGCTTCAGGGACCACCGGTGGGACGGTGTTATTTGATTGGCTCTTGAGCTCAGATATCAATAACCTTTCTCCAGATTTGTGGACACTGCCTTTTAAATCAAATGAAGGAGTTCGAGATGAACAGATGAAGGGTTTATGAGATGATGAAGGAGTGGAGATGAACAGATGAAGGGTTCATGGGATGATGAAGGAGTGGAGCTCGGGGTGGCTTAGGGACGGGACTCAACACAAGTAGCTCTTTACTTCCTGGAAACGCACCAAGGAGATCATGAGAGAGGGGAGAGAGCTGCCATACCACCGCTGGAGGGAAGAGAGGGAGGGAGAGAGAGAGAGAGAGAGAGAAAAAAGAGAGTGTGGGAAAGAAGGAGTAGCCAAGAGAGAGAGAGAAGAAGTGACAGAGAGAGAAAGAGTAGGAGAGAGAGAAAGAGAGAGTGTGAGGGAGAAGGAGTGACAGAGAGAGAAAAAGGGAGAGAGAGAGAAGGAGTGAGAGAGAGAGAGAGAGAGAGCAATTCAGAGAGAATGAAAGGGTGTGTGAAAAAGAAAAAAATATTTTAATGAATGCACTCTTGGCATCTTGTTTTGATTATATAAAATATAATTATGTTTAATTAGACAACACCCATGTCTTTATCGTTACGTAAAATCTTTTTTTTTTTATCATACATAAGATTTCTATGTCAAAGCCGTAGGGAAAGAGGGATCCATCCTTCCTTCTGTTGGAGGGAGGTAGAGAACGAGTGATATAGTGGGAGTGAGAGAAACAGATAGAGACAGATAAGGAGGCATTAGGAGGAGGAGACAGATTCATGTGTGTTAATCTAATTCTACGGATCAATTCCGCGGAAACTTCTGGAATGCCGGGGCTTGTGCCGCTATTACGGTGTGTCTAATTTATTTAATCTGTCGGCCGGCCAACGGAACATCAGGAAAATCCCTCGGGATGAAGAGAGGAATCATTTCACTCTCATCACTCTCCCCTCATCACAAGACCCCCCAGCTCCATGTATTTTAAAGTGTGTGTGTGTGTGTGTGTGTGTGTGTGTGTGTGTGTGTGTGTGTGTGTGTCTGTCTGTGTCTGTCATTTTCTCTCTCAAATTCAAACTCAGATGTTAGAGTGTGAACCTCTAACCTCCCCACCCCCGCACACACATGCACGCGCACACGCACACACACACATACAAACACAGACACACACACTCACACACACCCACACACACACACACACACACTTTTTCTCTGACCTGAACTCCTGGACTTGTATCCCTTTGGTCCTCGAGCGCCTGGTGTTTTTATGTGTTCAGCTTTAAGTTCAGCTGCGGAGGCCAAGAAGCGCATAGCTGAGGACACAGCCAGCAGATTGTTTTCCCTTTCAGAGGACACACACACACACACACACACACACACACACACACACACACACAACCCTCTCATGCCCCCTCTCTCTGTACTCTCCCCACACACACTCCCCCCAACCACACACACAAAGACTGTAAAGAAATGTGTTTTTGTATTCTTACCCTACCCACAGAAGAGTACAGTTCTCTATGTGTGTTCGTGTGTGTGTGTGTGTGTGTGTGTGTGTGTGTGTGTGTGTGTGTGTGTGCTAGTGAGAGAGAAGGGGTAGTGCAGGCGGTGGGGGGATTGTTTGGAGGCAAATGGGGGCAAGAGAATATAAGCACACACACACACACACACACACACACACACACACACACACACACACACACACACACACACACACACACACACACACACACACACACACACACTCACGCACGCACGCACACACACACACACATAAGCGCGTACACACAGACTTTGACTGAGTATTCTGTAAAGGAAGGGCAACGGAAGCTGGTGACAACCACACTGGGGAAGTGAGGGGGAGATGGAAGGGGCGTGATAGCATATATAAATATATATCATCGTGTCCATACAAGTATATAAATATATAAGACAGGCCTGTCACACACAATGAGGGCTCTGTGTGAGTGGGCCTCTTTCTGGCCCCTCCACCACCACAACCCCACTGACAAATTTTGGGAACAAAATAATAACACTGCTCTGTACTGCTGGCAATTGGTCATACAGTGTGTGTGTGTGTGTGTGTGTGTGTGTGTGTGTGTGTGTGTGTGTGTGTGTGTGTGTGTGTGTGTGTGTGTGCGGCGTGTGCGGTGTGTGTGTGTGTGTGCGTGGTTGTGTGTGTGTGTGTGTGTGTGTGTGTGTGTGTGTGTGTGTGCGAGCTCCACGTCCTGAATATCAAACTCCATCTGATTCATCGGCCATTACTCACCATGTGGGCTCCACAGAGCTCCAGTGTGATTTAAAGTAGTGAAGTGTTTGGGGTTTAACTCTGCTTATTTATGAAGACCTGGTGTTGATGCACGATGGCCAGCTTGTCTGATTGAAAATGCCTGAGGAAGGAGATATGTCATTATATCACATGAAGACTTGTTTTTTTCCTCATAGTTGTCTGCATTATTCATTGTCAACAAGACTTTTGGGATCTTTTAACCTAAGAGCACCTGTCAGACCAAAACAACCATGTTGCAATTGTTTCCTCTTTGTTAACTCTGTTGTGTGTGTGTGTGTGTGTGTGTGTGTGTGTGTGTGTGTGTGTGTGTGTGTGTGTGTGTGTGTGTGTGTGTGTGTGTGTGTGTGTGTGTGTGTGTGTGTGTGTGTGTGTGTGTGTTGTTTGTTCAGCTCCCAGTGCCCCGAGCTTCATCCATTTCAGTGAGCTGACCACTACCTCGGTCAACGTGTCCTGGGGTGAGCCGGTCTTCCCTAACGGCATCCTCGAGGGCTATCGCCTCATCTACGAACCCTGCACGCCTGTCGATGGTGAGGCCTCCTCAGATCATCCATCTATCTATCTATCTATCTATTTATCTTGTTTTCTTTCTTTCTTACTTTTTTCTTTTTACTTATCTTTCTCTTTCTCTCGTTGCCTGCGTACTTTCTTTTTTTCTTTCTCTTTCTCTCTCGGTTGCTTGATTGCTTTCTTTCTTTCTTTCTTTCTTTCTTTCTTTCTTTCTTTCTTTCTTTCTCTCCCTCCTTATCCCCCTCTTACCTCCCTATCCCTCCTGTATTTGATTTTAATTCAAGTCAGATTAATCAGTCCTAATTAGAACATATGTTAGCATTAACTAATACAAAACTAACAGGACACCATTGTGTGAGCCTATGTAAACGTAATGTCTTGTGTGCGCGTGTATGTGCATACCTGAGCCAACTTAGAGTGTATGTCTAGCATAGCCATTGACCCAATTAGTTTCAATATTAGCATTGCTTAATAGAAAACTAACTGGAATGTATTGCGTGAGCCTAGTGTGTGTGTGTGTGTGTGTGTGTGTGTCGACTCTAAATGCGGTGTGTCTGTCCAGAGTCGTCACTGGCCTGTGCCGACTGTCTCCACTCCCCCTCCCCCTCAGGCGTCAGTAAGACAGTGACGGTGGACGTGAAGGGCCCCCCCTACTGGCTGAAAATCAAAGACCTGGCCGACGGCGTCACCTACAACTTCCGCATCCGCGCCAGGACCTTCACCTACGGCCCTGAGGTGGAGGCCAACATCACCACCGGCCCTGGGGAAGGTGGGAGCACTATCTAACTGTCTGTCTCTCTATCTATCTATCTATCTGTCTATCTGTCTGTCTGTCTGTCTGTCTGTCTGTCTGTCTGTCTGTCTGTCGATGAATCAATCAATCATTTATTCAATCAATCAATGAATCAATCAATCAATCAGTCCGTTGTCTGTCTAATCTGTCTGATCTATCTATCTATTTATCTATCTATCTATATATCTTTCTAATCCATCTGTCTGATCTGTCTAGCTAACCATTTGCCTGTCTGTCTTTCTATTTGTTTATCAATTTAGTTGTCTGTCTATCTGTCAATCTGTCTGTCTGTTTGTGTGCCAGTATGTCAATATATCCGTCAGTCAGTGACTGTGTTTTGTGTCTCTGGTTGGTGCTCTATCTGCAAATGGATGTGTCAATTTATTTGTTTGTCTGTCTCCTGACATTTGTCACCCCTCTGTAGCTCGAAGGTCAGAATTAGTCACATTTAAAAAAAAAAAATAGCTGCCATGTTTTGTTTGCATGTGTTATTTGTGTTTATTTTAAGTGTCAGTTTGTTTACAAGCTCTTTTATTTTCCAGTCATCCTCCAGTTGTTTACCTTGCTAAGCTCACCCCGAGATGCATCACGTTTAAAGCCTAGTCGTGCTCATCATGAATGCCTCGGGCCACACCGCACGGCTGTATGAGTCTTTACGGTGTCATACGACCTTTTGACCTCTTCTCCTTCGTCCCCAGGGGCCCCTGGACCTCCCGGAGAGCCCTTCATCTCCCGCTACGGCACGGGCCTCACCATCCACTGGTCCAACGGCGATCCCGGACGAGCCCCCATCACGCGCTACGTCATCGAGGCCAGGCCCTCAGGTCTGTGCTTGCGAGTTGACGTGGTTTATAAAGCCTCTATTAACAGTTTATTAAGGCACAGTGGAACAAGCACTTGTGTTTTTTATAGAGATATCAACAGAGCTTGGCGTACAGATTGAGTCAGAGTTGTGAAGCAATACTTCAAGCAAAGTACTCTGGAGTACATCCATTCTCACTAAAAAGCAACATGAGCCACAGAAGCAGTGTGTGTGTGTGTGTTTGTGTGTGTATGAGTGAATGTATGTGTGTGTGTGTGTGTGTGTGTGTGTGTGTGTGTGTGTGTGTGTGTGTGTGTGTGTGTGTGTGTGTGTGTGTGTGTGTGTGTGTGTGTGTGTGTGTGTGTGTCTGTGTGTGTGTGTGTCTGTGTCTGTATGTGTGTGTATGAGTGTGTTAGTGGGATATTGACTGTGGTCTATCGATCGAGACTTAGGGCATTGGGTTTCAATGATGACTAATAGCCTTGATGAGGATGTCTGGAGTGATGAGGCAGATGGAGAGATACATTTCCCATTGATGGGAGAGAGGGATAGAGAAGCACAGGTTAGAGAGGCAGATGGTGTGATAGAGAGAGAGAAAGAGAGAGAGAGAGAAAGTGAGACAAAACTCACAGAGAAAATCATATAGTGAAGAAGAATGAAAAGCAGAAAGAGAAAGGAAGGAAGTGTGTGTGTGTGTGTGTGTGTGTGTGTGTGTGTGTGTGTGTGTGTGTGTGTGTGTGTAGACAATGAGAATATCTTAGGGCAAGTCTCCATCTGTCAGGGCTCTCCTCTCCACCAGCTCCTTCTGCCATCACTTGCCAACACCGACATCCGACACCGCCTACACACACACACGCCTCTCTCTCTCATGCACACACACACACATCAGCACACACACACACACACACACACACACACACACACACACACACAAACACACACACACACATGCACACTCCACTTTTCTGCCATCCTCTCAGCCAGCTGAGTAGTCTTATCCCCCCTCTGTCTCTTAACACATCTGCACAGCCTGCTCTGTGTGTGTGTGTGTGTGTGTGTGTGTGTGTGTGTGTGTGTGTGTCTGTGTCTGTGTGTCTGTGTTGCACTCCCCCCTCTATTTTCTCCACCTACGTGGCTGCTGGGTAATAAACCTGTTCTGCACCGTGCACACTTAGCGTTCTTAAACAGGTCTTTGTGTCTCTATCTTCTAAAAGACCACCTGAAGCTGATTGTTTTCCTACCCTTTCCTCCCACTGAAATTGCACTTTAATTAGAAGCAGAGAGAGAGAAATGAAAGCACCTGTTTCCCTGGATGGTT